>NW_012267287.1:2625985-2641106 GCF_000151885.1 Dipodomys ordii
CTGGAGCTCGGAGCCATCCCTCCCCAGCATCCTGCATTTCTCGTTCCAATGCACCTCAAGCCGAGCCCAGGCTGAGGACCTCAGCATCAGAGCCCTGGTGCCCCCTCCCCGCCCCTGGTGCCCCCCTAAACCCCACTGTGCAACACCAGGCCCATCCATTTGCTGACAGACTGCTTCCACACTCAGGCCAGGCTGCTTCTAGAAAGCTCTCTGCTGCTCCCTGCCGGGGAGGCTGGCCCCCTTTGCATGGTCACAGGGCACTGAACCTCAGGGCAAGGCTCTCCACCTGGCCCCCCTCTGTTAAAGGGGTGCAGAGGAGGAGACGGAGGAGGAGTCCGGAGGCCCCCAGTGTGAACCCACCACCACCACGAGATGGCCTTTGTTTGTGTGCCTGGGCTGGAGCTTGAACTGGGGGCCAGGATGCTGTCCCTGAGCTTTTGTGCTCAAGGCTCAGGCTCTACCACTCGAGCCACAGCTCTGCTTGTGGCTATTTTGGTGCTTCGTTAGAAATGAGAGTCTCATGGCCTTTCCTGCCCAGGCTGGCTTTGAACTGTGATCCTCTGATCTCAGCCTCCTAGGATTTCAGGCGTGAGCTCCCGGCCGGCTCCCGGCCAAGTATGGTGCCCACGTACATAGTGTAGCTCTGGCGGGTCTCGCTGTATTTAACACATCAGTCAGAGCAGCAGGGGCAGCACGGTGGGCCTGAACCGTGTGCTGCAGCCTCCCTCCCGTCCCAAGGGCACGTCTGGGGGTTGGTAAGGAGACATCGGATCCAGTTCTAGGGCAGGACATGCTGGAAATGCTGGCTGGCGGGGTTGCAGGGGAATGACGGCTGGGCAGCGCAGTGTGAGGCTGGCCTTCACACCCCTGGGCAGCAGGCCACCCCTGGCTTCCTGCGGGCCGTCCCGGTAGCAGGTGGACCAGCCAAGCCCTGCGCTGGAGGGCAGAGCGGGCAGCTCTCGGTTCCCTGGCCGGCGGGCTGGAGGGTACAGAAGCTGAAGAAACTTTTTTTTTTTTTTTGCCAGTCCTGGGCTTGAACTCAGGGCCTGAGCACTGTTCATGAGCTTCTTTTGCTCAAGGCTAGCGCTCTACCACTTGAGCCACAGTGCCACTTCTGGCTTTTTCTGTGTACGTGGTACTGAGGAATTGAACCCAGGGCTTCATGCATGCCAGGCAAGCATTCTACCACTGAGCCACCTTCCCAGCCCTGAAGAACCACTCTTGAGGCCTTATGGTAACAGCTGACAGGTCCCTCAGGACAGCTGTGGGGTTGGGGGTCCCCCAGGTGGGCGGTGGGGTTGGGGGTCCCCCAGGTGGGCGGTGGGGCTGGGGGTCCCCCAGGTGGGCGGTGGGGTTGGGAGTCCCCCAGGCAGGCTGACGGGGGTGGAGGGGCCACTGCACTGGGTTTGGAGCTTCATCCCTGAGTGCCAGCCGTCAGGACACTGAGCTCTGACTGAGGCTGCTCTCTGGTCTTCTACTGCAGATGGGCGCTAAGGGTCCCGGCCTCCTCTCACAGGGTGTTCAAAGAGGAAAGGCAAGAACAGTGCTAGACAGGAGAGGGGTGAGGGGCCAAAGCCCCTGCAGATCTGCCCGGAGGCCACCTCCATCCCCCACGGGGGTGTGTCCAAGCGTACCCCAGAAATAAAAAGCCAGGGACAGGGACCTGGGCCAGGCCTGTGAGCTCAGTCCTCCCCCGAGTCCTCGGCAAGAGGCAGCTTCACACAGGCAGGGGCCGGCCCTGGGCGCTGGGGTGCAGGGCTGGAGGGAGGGGTGCTGGCCCTGGGCACTGGGGTGCAGGGCTGGAGGGAGGGGTGCTGGCCCTGGGGTGCAGGGCTGGAGGGAGGGGTGCTGGCCCTGGGCACTGGGGTGCAGGGCTGGAGGGAGGGGTGCTGGCCCTGGGGTGCAGGGTTGGAGGGAGGGGTGAGTCCTGGGGTACAGAGATGGAGGGAGGGGTGCTGGCCCTGGGATGCAGGGCTGGAGGGAGGGGTGCTGGCCCTGGGATGCAGGGCTGGAGGGAGGGGTGCTGGCCCTGGGCCCTGGGGTGCAGAGCTAGGAAGGATGCCTTGGAGACCCCCGCAGGTTGCTGAAACAAAACACACTATTGCTCTCAGATGCTTCTTTTGTGCTTCTGGCTCCTCGAAAGGCTAGGCTCAGGGTCAGGGCGGGGGTTGGGGGCTGGGGCCCGGGTCAGGGCGGGGGTCGGGGACCAGCCAGGGGCAGCCGCTGTAGAGGCGCTGGGGCGGCAGCCAAGACCTGCGCACGCTGAGCTCGGCGGCGAAGGCCCTGGCCTTCTGGTAGAAGAAAAGCGACTTCTCGCGGTCCACGAGGAAGCGGTGGTAGATGGTGGCCAGCCGCGTGTAGATCTTCAGCTGGGCCTTCTTGTGGCCCAGGTCCACGGCCGCGGCCAGGGCCAGCTGGTAGTACCCGGCCGCATCGAACGGGTCCTGAGGGGGCGGAGGCTGCGTGAGCCCAGCCGGCTCTGGCTCACAGGGAGGAGAGGCCTGTCCCCAGGGGTGACTCCTGTGCCCCACGTGAATTCACCGTGGCTTCCACAGCCCCTGACGCTGTGCACAATGAGTCTCCTTGGTGTTGCGTGTGTTGCTCATGCATTTTGACAGTGTTGGCGACTCTCTTCCCATCGGTTCCCAGGCCCCGGGCCTCAGCTCTCCACACCAGCCTTCCCCCCACCCCCTCACCCCTCCCAGGGCTCGTGCGGCTTTCCTCCCCAGGCTACGGGCTGGGCGGACTGGCCAACCCCTGGTCCGGTGCTGCCAGGCAAGGGAGCCCCCCAGGGATCTGAATTAGCCCCAGCCCAGCCCTGGCCACACCCAGCACCAGACACCCGCCCCTCAGCCTTGTGTGGGAACACCTGTAAACAGAGCTCACAGGGTCAGGGGTGTGTGTGTGTTGTGTGTGTGTGTGTGTGTGTGTGTGTGTGTGTGTGTGTGTGTGTCGCAGGTCAGGACTTGCCCTGAGCCTGGGCTGTGTGCAATGGACCCCGTTAGAGGCAGGGTCAGGGGTGTGTGTGTGTGTGTGTGTGTGTGCGCGTGACGCAGGTCAGGACTTGCCCTGAGCCTGGGCTGTGTGCAATGGACCCCGTTAGAGGCAGGGTCAGGGGTGTGTGTGTGTGTGTGTGTGTGTGTGTGTGTGTGTGTGCGTGACGCAGGTCAGGACTTGCCCTGAGCCTGGGCTGTGTGCAATGGACCCCGTTAGAGGCCCTGGCTGCCCCCAGGCAGCATTCCGGGGCAAAGGGCATCTAAGGTCATGCTATAGGTATTGGTGGCACTGGGCTGCTGACAGTGGGTCAAGGCTAGGCCAGGCCAGGAGCAGGGGAGGAAGTGAGCTCTCTTCCCCTTGACCCTGAGCCTGGTCCTGAACCTTGGCCTCTCCACAGCTGTCCAACCCTTTATGTCCTCCGCTGGGCGGGCAGGCGGGACGATGGAGGGAAGCAGGCCTCTTTCCCTGAGGCCCCGGCCCCAGCGCCACAGGGAGCCAGCCAGGCTGCTCACAGTGGGGGACAGCTGCAGGGACCACTTCTGACCACTAGGTGTCACCTTCAGTCTAGAGATGCCCAGGCAGGGTGAGGGGTAAGGGTCCGTGCTCGCCACCCCTTCCCTCCACCTCACAGTCTTTCAGGGGACCTGAGGTGCAGCCTCTGAACTGGGCACTCGGCCCCCCCAGGCAGCGGGAGCCCCGGCTGGGAGGTACAGGGCGTCTGCTAGGGAAAGGGCCGGAGAGAAGCCCCGTCCACGTGTGTTCAGCTCTGAAGCCCTGGAGGGCTGGAGGGCAGGCAGATGGAGAAATCAGGATGGTAACAGCGCTGCCTGCCTGCCTGGCCGCCCCAGAATCCCTGGCACAGACGCCTCTCCCTGGCGGGCCGGGCTCTGGGCCCTGGGCAGCCCCCGCCCTGCCCCCGGGGTCCCCTCGCCCACCTTCAGGTCGTAGAAGATGAGGTCGCCGAGCGCCAGGTACACCTTCACGTAGTACAGCGTCTCCTCCTCGAACTCCAGGGGCGAGCTGCACAGCGACAGGGTCTTGAGGTAGAAGTGCTCTGCCAGCTCGCTGTGGCCCATCTGGTGGTGCAGGGCGGCCAGCCGGTGGTACGCCACACGCTCGTTCAGCCGGTCACCTGGGGCGCGGACGGAGGGGCAGGTAGAGGACGCAGCCCCGTGGGCAGGCAGGGCATCGCCAGCAGAGATCACACACCGAGACGCCCACGGTGCGGTCGTGACTGTGGCTGTGGCTACTCCCCGTCCTGAGACCTGACTGGACATCTGTGCAATGGGTTTACACACCACTCTCCTCCACTGTGGGGTTTGGCAGTGGGGAATTTGGATTCCCCAGCCCCAGCCTGCGTGGAGCTACCAGGACACTAGGAGCCTCAGAGGTGTGTGTGTGTGCATGCATGTGCATGCATATGCGTGTGCATGCATATGTGTGTGTATACATGCACTCTAATACTCTAATTCCCAGGCATGGGGCTCAGATCAAACTGCAGGCCTGGTAGTGACCCCTACCTGGGCTTCTGGTCAGTATGGCCCCAGCCTTGGAGAGTTAAGTGTGTCAGAACTCTAGCAGCTTCCCCTGCAGATGGGCAGTCAGCCTCTGTGACCTTGGGCAGCCTCTGTGACCTCCGGCAGCCTCCCCCTTCCCCCCCAGCACATGGATCCCGCACAGAACGCATGTGAACTTGGCTGTGCGCCTCCTGCTGGCCAGGGCTGGAACACCAGGCCCCATCAACACTCCCCCCCACACACATACACATACGCTGTCTGTCCGGAGGACCAGGCGGCCCCGTACAGCACAGGCGTGGGATATGGGGACCCCTGGCACTAGGGACAGCCCTGTGGAGAGGGACAAGCATCTTCCCAGCCGGAGAACGACGCTGTGAGGGCAGGGAAGGGACAGGGGAGACAGCGGCCCATGGAGGCCAGCCTGGCATGCAGGGCCCGAGGGGCGTGGTAGCTGGCATTCCAGTTGGTAAGGGGAGGAGGCTGAGGAGCTCTGCTTCCCCCAGAGCCGGGCCCCGACTGCGGGAGGCTGGCAGGGGCCAGCTGGGGCAGGCCAACAGAGCTGTCCTGCAGCCTGGGATGGGCACAGGTACTCACCCAGGGCGATGCTGAGGGCCAGAGCCTCGCGGGCAAACTGCAGGCCTTCCTGGGGGGCGCCCAGCGCGGCCAGCAGCGCGCCCAGCTTGTTACACAGCCGCAGCTCCGCCTCCTGTTTCCCCACCGCCACGGCCAGCGGCAGCGCCCGGTCCTGAGCACGCAGAGGGGAGGGGTGAGGTCCCCACCCGAGGCCCCGCACGCCACGCCACACCCCGTGAAGTCCCTCTAGACGCCATGCTCCAGGAGCTTTCCCCGTCTTCCCCCGTCCATGGGGCCTGTGTGCCCAGGAGAAAGGACGGTCCAGGGGTCCCGGGGCGCATGTCGGAACCTGGGGTGATGTCTACCCGTGAGCACACTGGAGGCCTGAGCCCGCCCCTCCGCCACCCGGGGTGTGCACTCATGTGCACCCAGGCCCAGCAGCGCCTGGCCAGCTCGGGAGGAGAGGAGGAGCAAGGTCCACTGTGTGTCCTCTGCCCTCAGCTTGCTCATCTGCAGGATGGAGGCGGGACTTCCTGCTCAAGGCGCTTTAAATCCCCTGAGGGCAGTGTGAGGTGGTCAGGGGTCTCGGTCCGCTCCCCTGAGGGGTCACGGAGTGGTGTGGCGGCCACCCCAGGAGATCAAGCCTCCCCCGCCACCCTCAGCCGGCCCCACGCGGCGGCCGCAGCGCCCCTCACCCTGGTGTGGCGGCCACCCCAGGAGATCAAGCCTCCCCCCGCCACCCTCAGCCGGCCCCACGTGGCGGCCGTGGCGCCCCTCACCCTGGTGTGGCGGCCACCCCAGGAGATCAAGCCTCCCCCGCCACCCTCACGCCCGGCCCCCCGCGGCGGCCGCAGCGCCCCTCACCCTGGTGTGGCGGCCACCCCAGGAGATCAAGCCTCCCCCGCCACCCTCAGCCGGCCCCACGTGGCGGCCGTGGCGCCCCTCACCCTGGTGTGGCGGCCACCCCAGGAGATCAAGCCTCCCCCGCCACCCTCACGCCCGGCCCCACGTGGCGGCCGTGGCGCCCCTCACCCTGGTGTGGCGGCCACCCCAGGAGATCAGCCTCCCCCGCCACCCTCACGCCCGGCCCCACGCGGCGGCCGCAGCGCCCCTCACCCTGGTGTGGCGGCCACCCCAGGAGATCAAGCCTCCCCCACCACCCTCATGCCCGGCCCCACGCGGTGGCCGCAGCGCCCCTCACCCTGGTGTGGTGGCCACCCCAGGAGATCAAGCCTCCCCCGCCACCCTCAGCCGGCCCCCCGCAGCGGCCGCGGCACCCCTCACCCTGTAGAAGGACACGGCTCTCCCCTCACCCTGTAGAAGGACACGGCTTTCCCCTCACCCTGTAGAAGGACACGGCTTTCCCCTCACCCTGTAGAAGGACACGGCTTTCTCCTCACCCTGTAGAAGGACACAGCTTTCTCTCGCTCCCAGCTGCCGTTGAAGAAGATGTCTCCGGCCGCCTCAAACAGCGCCAGCCCCAGGTGCGGGTCGCCCGTGTACAGGGCTGCGTTCTGTGCCACCTGCAAGGATCCAGAAGCTCTGGACACAGCAGCCAAGGAGAGGGCTGCACCCGACCCTGTGTGCCTGCAGCAGGAGCCAGTGGAGGCCAGGGGCCAGTGGAGGCCGGGGACCAACGGAGGCTGGGGGCCAGTGGAGGCCGGGGACCAACAGAAGCTGGGGGCCAGCGGAGTCAGGGGGCCAGCGGAGGACGGGGCCAGTGGAGGCCGGGGCCAGCGGAGGCAGGGGGCCAGCGGAGGCCGGGGCCAGCAGAGGCCAGGGCCAGCAGAAGCTGGGGCCAGCGGAGGCTGGGGCCAGCGGAGGCCGGGGCCAGTGGAGGCTGGGGGCCAGCGGAGGCTGGGGGCCAGCAGAGGCTGGGGGCCAGTAGAGGCCGGGGCCAGCAGAGGCTGGGGCCAGCGGAGGCCAGGGCCAGCAGAGGCTGGGGCCAGCGGAGGCCGGGGCCAGCGGAGGCTGGGGGCCAGCGGAGGCTAGGGGCCAGCAGAGGCCCGGAGCGCAGCAGGTGCGGGCTGTGGAGGTGAGCAGGGCAGAGCCCGGCCTTGCCCTCCTGTCATCCTCCAGGCCACCTCGTCCTGCCCCCACGCCCGTGTCCTGCCGTGTCCCATGCAGAGTCGGTGCCCAGTAATGACTCAGTGACAAGAGCGGGGTCCTCTCGATGCTCGGCCAGACCAGACGTCCCACAGCCTCAAGGGGAGCTTCAGGCTGCCAACCCCTGGGCCTCTGCCCCACAGCAGGCTCCAGCCCCTCGTCCTGACCCCCACAGCCTGGTCAGCCGCCGTGCTTGCTCCTTCCCCAGCCAGCCACCCCCGGCTGTGTCTGGCAGGGATGAGGAGAGGCCAGTGCTGCCCACACAAAACCTCCAGCGCCTCCACGTTTGCCCAAATCACTTTGTGTATAGAGAAGCATCTCAATGCTGCTTCTTGACTTGCGGATCTTTTCAAACAAACGCGAGATCCATCCCATAATCCAAGCATATCGGGAGGCGGAAACCTGGAGGATCATGGTTTGAAGCCAGCCTGGATAAAAGTTAATGAAACCCCCTCCCCATGTCAAAAACCAGGTGGCGTGGTGCGCACCTGAGAGCCCAGCGACACAGGAAACGTAAGTGCGGGAAATGCAAGTTTACTCTAGTTCTGGCAAAAGGAAAGCAAGATCCTATCTGAAAAATAAGGTAGAAAGGGCTGGAGCATGATCTAAGAGGCGGAGCACCGGTCCATGAAGTGCAAGGCCAAGTACAAAACCGGCACCACAAAAAGGAGTATATAAACATAAATAAATGTGCCGCGTGCTGATAACGCACGTGTCGGCTGAGTACTTGCTATGTGCCAGCGAGGACCCGGCCCTCTGCCGCAAGCTGAGATAGCTCTCGGCAGCTGAGATGGCTCTTGGCAAAGCTGGGCACTGGGGTGAGGCGGTGAGGGAGCTGGGGAGGAGGGAGGAAGAGGCGGCCCTGGGATGCCATGGGTCATGGGGAGAGATCTCCCTCGCAGGCCACGTGAAGCCACCTGTACACGACAGAACAGGCCTGCGTGCGCCTCACCCGCTGCCTCTACTATATACGATGTCATACAGATCCAGAAGGCAGAAAAACGGTAACCTACCCCAGCTAGGTGCTTCAAAGTGGCTCTGGAATGTGAGTGTGTGTGTGTGAGTGTGTGTGTGTGCGCACACGCGCATACGTATGGGTGGTGGGTGGGGAGTGAGTGGATGGATGGGTAGATAGAAAAATGTGTGAACGCTGAGCACCAGTGGCTCACGCCTGTCATCCTAGCTACTCAGGAGGCTGAGATCTGAGAACTGCAGTTCCAAGCCAGCCCAGGCAGGAAAGTCTGTGAAACTCTTTATCTCCAATAAACGACTAGAAAACCAGAAGTGCCGCTGTGGCTCAAGTGGTAGAGTGCTAGCCCTGAGCTGAAGAGCTGAGGGATAGCACCCAGGCCCAGAGTTCAAACCCCACAAAAGACAAGAAAGAAAGAGAAAGGAAGGAAGGAAGGAAGGAAGGAAGGAAGGAAGGAAGGAAGGAAGGAAGGAAAAGAAAGAAAGAAAGGAAGGGAGGGAGGAAGGGAGGAAGGAACGAAGGAAAAGAAAGAAAGGAAGGAAGGAAGGAAGGAAGGAAGGAAGAGAAAGAAAGAAGGAAAGAAAGAAACAAAGGAAGAAAGAAAGAAGGAAAGAAAGAAAAAAGAAAAAATGGGTGGATGAGAAGATGGATGGATAAGTGGATGGATGGGTGGGGTGATGGATGGATAGATGCATAGACAATGGATGGATAATGATGAGGATAGACAGATTGATGGATAAACGGATGGGTGAGTGGATGTTGGGTGTAGACCGATGGGCGGATGGGGGGAGGGTGGACTGACAGCAGGTGAGCCCCGCCCCCTGCCCATGCCGCACCTGGATGTACAGATCCACCAGCTCGCTCTGGCGTAGGATATAGTAGATCCTCCCGGCCTGCAGCCAGGCATACGCCTCCTTCTCCTTCCGCTGCAGGTCGATGAAGATCCCCAGGCTCCGCTTGGTGTAGTCCAGAGCTGACCTGTAGGCCCTGGAGTCAGATGCAGATGTGAGAGAGAGATCACTGAGACCGGCCTGGGTTCGTCCCACTGCGGCCAGCAGTGCATGGCGTGGCCTCTGCCGCGTGCCGCGTGCCGCGTGCCGCCCCGTGCCGCCCTCCAGGCTGCCGGAAAGCCAGGATGAAACCTGGGGCCCCAAACAAAAACACAAACAAAACTCTTCGGGGGAAATGCTGTCCACACCAGCCTCCCTGTGGGAGCTACTGTGTGCTCTCCCCCACCCTCCACTCCCCCCTCCCGCTGGCCCAAACACGGCCAGTGCCTCTCTGGACAGCAAGGACCATACGCATAGGACAGAAGCTCTCCGACTTGTCCATGCTGTAGAGCGGAACCCAGGCCGGCTCCCGGGGTGGGTCCAGGACAAGCGTCTGTCCTACACCCTTGAGGACAGACTGCGGTCCCTTCTTTCCCAGTGGGGTCCAATGCAGGGACACCACTTGGGGCTCGGCTGGCCAGGACACTGCTGTGGCTCATACCAGTGTGATACAAACACATGGCCGGGGCAGGGTCTCTGCACCCTGTGCAGCCCTGGGGACGCAGGGGGGCAGCAGACTGTTTTCTGGGAATGCAAAGCTTCGGAAACACATGGGATCATGTCTGGGGACACGCACAAGGCCAGATCACTCCAATCCTGAGTCTGACCAGTGGCTAAAGATTCAGCAGGCCAAGATCTGCTCCCAGAAGCCACCATGGCAGAAACTGGCAGAACTGGGGGGTGTGAGACACTATAGGGTCAATGTGAGTGTGGAGTCAGGAAGGCTGGTCACCCAGCCAGAGGCCTGCCTTCCCTTCCAACTGTGTGTGTATCCACCTACCTAACCACCCCATCCATCCAGCCAGCCAGCCAGCCACCCACCTACCCACCCATCCATTCATCCACCCATCCATCCACCCACTCACCCACCCATCCATCCACCCATCTATCCATCTATTCACCCATCCATCCACCTACTCATCCACCCACTCATCCATCCACCCATCCATCCATCCAACCACCCATCCACCCATCTACTTACCCATCCATGCATCCACCCACACACCCACCCAGACACTCATCCATTAATTCACCCACCCACCCACCCATCCACCTATACATCTACCCATGTACCCACCCATCCGTCCATCCACCCATCCACCCACCCACCTGTCCATCCACCCATCTACCCACCCACTCACTCATCCACCCGTCCATCCACCCATCTATCCATCCACCCACCCACCCATCCACCCGTCCATCCACCCATCCATCCAGCCACCCACCCACCCACCCACCCATCCATCCATCCATCCACCCACCCACCCATCTATCCATCCATCCACCCATCCACCCATCCATCCACCCATTCACCCATCCATCCATCCACCCACCCACCCATCTATCCATCCATCCACCCATCCACCCATCCATCCACCCATTCACCCATCCATCCACACATTCACCCATCACCTATCCATACATCCATCCACTCATCCATCATCTACCCACCCACCCATCCATGCATGCATACATCTATCTACCCACCCATCCACCCACCCATCTATCCATCTATCCATCCATCCACACATCCATCCAACTATCTACCCACTTACCCACCCATGCATGCATCCATCCATCTACCCACCCACTCACCCACCCATCCATCAATCTATCTGTTCACCTACCCACCCATCCTCCACCCATCCATCCATGCATCCATCTATCCATCTACCCACCCACTCACCCACCCACTCACCCATCCATTCACCCATCCATCCATCCATCCACCCATCCACACACACACACACCCATCCACCCATCCATCCATCCATCCATCCATCCACCTATCTACCCATCCATCCATCTACTCACCCATCCATCCATCCAGTCATCCATCCACCCATCCATCAGTCCATCCATCTACCCATCTATCCATCTATCTAACCATACTCCCTTTCTCTTACACATGCATTCATCCATCTGCCCATCTACTTGTCCACCCACCCACCATCTATCCCTCATCTACCCAGGTGAGCCAGGACTCACACATTTGGCAGGTCAGAACTCAGCTGATGTCATGGAACCCAGCGTCCCGAAGGGTGAGGACTGTCCACAGATAAGGCTGACTTCCATGCCACCTCCACCCCATGCAGGCAGTGCTCTTACCTCTCGGTTCCCAAAGACAGGTAGAGCTGGCTGATGGCCTCCAGGAGCTGGCCCTCCAATGCCTTGTCGGCCACCTTGCGGGCCAGTGTGAGCTGGAACTCATGGTAGATGACACACTGGGCTTCGTTGGGCACCACCTTGCTGTAGAAGTGGCAGAGCTGCTGGACAGCCTGCAGCTGGCCTGGGAGGGAACAAAAGGCACACGCTGCTCTATGGCTCTGCCATGCCGGAGAGGAGCATGCCCCTCAAGCCTCTGGGTGTCGGCTTTGTCCTGGCTTCCGTGAGCCAGGGCCTCTGAGCCCAGAGACAGTGTGTGTGTCTGTGGAGGGCATGGTGGGAGGCGCTCAGGGCTGCGTGCTGCGGGGGTCACTGTTGACAATGGGGGGCTGCCCCCCAACCATCCTATCTTCCTGTTTCCAGCCTGGCCACTGGAGCAGGTGGCCAGGCCCCAGCAGCTCGATGCAGATGAACACAGGGAGTGCCCAAAGCCAGGGCGTGTCCAGCCAGTGTCCTGCCTGGGACCCAAAGCACAGGGTGACTGTCACTCAGCCTGGCTCCAGTGTTCCAAAGCTTGTCTCCATCTAGGATACCAGGCCCCAAGCCCCGCCTGACCGGACTCTCCTAGCTCCAGGCTCTTGGGAGCTGTGGGGTGCCTCCAACGGTCAGAACCAATCCAGAGATCCACACAGAAGCTGCATGCAGACATAACCTCACCTCAATGCAGCCAGGACTAAGAGGCAGGAGCAAACACGCTGGCAGGCCCCACCTACCAACAGCAGGGACCTGACCACCATCAGAAGAGCCCTGCCCACTAGGACTCCACCCACTGGAAGGCCCCACAGGAATGTCCTCAAGACAGGCCACATTAAGCTGGGTGCCAGTGACTCACACCTGTAATCCTAGCTACTCAGGAGGCTGAGATCTGAGGATCACAGTTCAAAGCCGGCCTGGGCAGGAAAGAGTGAGACTAATCTCCAATAAACCACTAGAAAACTGGAAGTGGTGTCGTGGCTCAAGTGGTAGAGCACTCGCCTTGAGCTGAAGAGCGCAAGGACAACGCCCAAGGCCAGAGTTCAAGCCCCACAACCTACCAAAAAAAAAAAAAAAAGACAGGCCACATGTCCCATCAGAGAACAAGTCTCATTGCACATCAGAGGCTTGAAATCTTGTGAAATGTACTTTCCCCCTCTCGGGAAGGACTCAGAAACAATAATAAAAAAGAGATTGGGGAAGTCATAATTGCATGAAAAACCAAACTGCACCCTCCTAAATACATATGGGGTCAGCAAAGAATTCACAGGGAAACTAAAAAGGACTTTGAGATGATTCAACACAAAAGCACAAAAAAATGAAGGGATGCAGCCAAAGCAGTGCTAGAGGGAAATTCGTAGCTATTGGATGCCTTCCTGTGAAAAGTGGGAGAAAAAACTTCAGACCATAAATCTAAACTTCCACCCAGAGAAACTAGAAAAAAGAAGAGCTAACTAGCACAAAGCTAGCAAAAAGAAAAATTTCAGAGCAGAAATAATTAAATAATAATAATTCAGGAAAAAGATAAAAGCAATAGAGAAAAATCAATGAACTGAAAGTTAGTTACTTGAAAATGAATAATTTTTGTTGCATTACTGGGATTTGAACTTAAGTTCTTCAGCTAACACAGCTTGCTTGCTGAACTGATGCGTTGCCACTGAAGCCACGCCTCTAGCCTGGCTTTGGCTAGTTATTTTAGAGATGGCATCCTACACAAACTTTTCTTCCTCAGGCTGCCTTGAACGACCATCTTTAGATCTCAGCCTCCTGAGTAGCTAGGATCACAGGCGTGACCCGCCAGCACCCTGCTTAAAAAGGTGAGCAAATCTGACTAATCTTTGCTGGCCAAAAGAGCAATCAGAACCAAAGAGGCACAGTGCTACCAACCTCAGAAGCAAAAGAAGGTGAAGAACTATGTGAACAATTCATTGTACGCCACGATAGGAAGCCCCCACAAAGCTGCCACAATCCCAGCACGGTAGGAAGCCCCCACAAAGCTGCCACAATCCTAGGACGATGCCTACTGCACCAGAATGTCTGGTGACCCCAGATGACCCCAGAGGTCGGAGGACACCGGCAGCTCTGGGGTCCTGTCCTGCTCCCCACCCCTGTCTGCGGGTCTCTGTGCCCTGCCCTCCGGAAAGCCTTGAAGGAGAGGGGCAGCTGGCTGGTAGGGCCAGGACCTGGTGGTGGCCGTGGGTGTCGGGTCTTTCTGAAGACCCCGGGGCTGCCTTCCAGCTACAGGTTGCACTGTGGGAGCACTGTGTGCTGCCGAAGAAGCTCTTGAGTGGGCCTTCCTTCCTTCCTTCCTCCCTCCCTCCTTCTCTCCCTCTCCCTCCCTCCCTTCCTTCTTGCCGTAGGCCTCTTTGCGAGGTCAGTTCCATCAGTGCCATGAACCTGCTGGACCTGTGCTGGGGACCCAGCCTTCGGACCCTCGGGCGACAGCAGTCTCCCGGAGCAGTCTTCTGTGAGGACAGGGTGTCCTGGGGGGTGAGCAGTGCCCAGGGCAGAGGGTGTGCCAATGCCCCAGGACGTGGCCTTCCCCGGGGACACCCGCCTTCTCCACCACCGCTCTCCCACACACCACCCGCCGCCCGGCCACTGTCCACCCGTGCACAGGGTCCTGCAGCCCTCACCAGCTCGCATGCTCGCAGGCCACGGCCACGCCACAGGCGGGGGCACTGGGTGCTGCCCTGCTCCCCTTCCAACCATCCTCTCCGCCCACTTCAAGCTCTACACCGGCTCTGCTTACTCATCCCCGGGCCTTGGCACAGGCTGCCCTCTAGTCCATGCTGGAGAGGCTGCCCTCCCCACGCGGCAAGGCTGGATGCCCGGCAGACAGTCCCAGGGGAGCCTGGCTTACATCCAGCAAACGCGAGGCTTTGTTTTTGGTTTTTTGCTCACTTGAGCGGCTTGGAAGGTGGGAAGAGGAGGCCAGCCTCTCATCGAGCTCGGCGAGGCCTGATCTCAGGTTATATCGGGGGCTGGGGGCGCACTGAGAGGCTCCCGGGGGCATTCCCAGCACGCAGACCCCCTCATGACTGCCCCCAACACTAGAGGAACGCCTGCCGGCTCCCACCACGCCGAGGGAGAGGAGGGAAGGCATGCTGTCTCTCCAGGGAGAGAGCGAGGGTGGAGCTGGAGGCAGACCTGGGAGGTGGGGGACCCCACTCACTCTCCAGGTGGCCGGTCTCCACAGCGACCAGGAAGGCCCACATGTAGTAGCACTTTCCACGCTGGGCCAGGGTCCCACGGGTGCACAGACGGCCCATCCACAGGAGGACCTGGGTAAAGTCCCGGCCGCACGTCCTGCCGGGCAGCCGGGAGAAGAGGCCGATGGCCTCCCGGAGGTAGTGCTGGGCCAGCCGGCTGGCGCCCACCTGCGCACACAGGGTCCCGAAGTTGGCCAGCACCACGGCCTGGTTGTGCAGCTGGCCCAGGCTCCGGGCAGCCTGGAGGGCGCGGTAGTAGCCCTCGGCCGCCTGCCGGGTCCAGCCCGTCCTCCGCAGGGCGATGGCCAGCATGTTGGTGACCACGCCCTCCTGGTCCTCCCCAGCCACCGCCGCCTCCAAGACGGACTGGAGGATGCCCAGGGCCTCCGGGCTCTGCCCGTGCAGCAGGTGTAACCAGGCCAGCGACACCAGGCGGTCCACGATGGGCTGGGCACCGCGGCCAGCGTCTGCCAGCACAGCCTGCGTCATGAGCGCGATGGCCTGGCCGTGCTGCCCGTGCTGGCTGTGGAGCTGAGCCAGGCTGGCGCAGAGGGGGCC
>NW_012267287.1:2641201-2646941 GCF_000151885.1 Dipodomys ordii
GGCTGCGGTGGCCAGTGCCTGCCGGAGGTAGTGGGCGGCCTGGGCGGGGGGTCCAGAGTCTGCCCTCCTCGGGCCGGGCAGCCCGGGCGCGTTGTGGAGGACCAGCTGCGCACTCCGCAGACAGCCGGCCAGCGAGGCCCCGCTCCAGGGTGAGGCCGCCCGGACGCAGCTCAGCGCCAGGTGGGGCAGGCACTTGCGGCCGTAGATGTCCGCCAGCAGCAGGTGGCAGTCGGTGGGCCAGGAGGCGGCCCCGGGGGGCGGCATGGGCAGCAGCAGCAGCAGCCTCTCCAGGTAGGGCAGGGCCTCGTGGGCCTGCTTGAGGCGGGCATGGTGCTTGGCCAGCAGGAAGCAGGCCCGGGCCTCGGCCTGCGGACTCCGGGTGCAGATGGCCCTGCGGAGGGCATACCGGAGGAGCTCGGCCTCCGCCTCCGTGCTGGCCGTGGGGCCGGGGGTCCCCAGGAGCAGGGCCGCGGCCTTGGGAACCACCTGGACCCCCTTCTGCCTGTTCTTCTGCTTCAGGTAAATGGCGGCCAGGTGGGTGTACACGGCCACGGTCAGGGAGAGGTCCCCGAAGCTGTGTCCAAGGGCCCCCAGCGCCTCCTCGAGGTACACCCGGGCCTGGGACAGTTTGAGCCTCCGGGCGCACAGCCGGCCCAGCAGGAAGCAGAGCCTGGCCAGGGCCATGCCCAGACCGGCTTTCTTGGCCGCCGCCCGGGCCTGCGCCAGGCGCTCAGCCAGTGCGTCCTCGTCCGCAGAGCCGCAGAGCGCCTCGCTGAGCCACGGAAGCGAGGCCCCGCACAGGCCGCGGGAGCACGCCCGGTGCCCCGGTGCGTTCAGCACCCGCAGTGGGGAGCCCGGAGCATCCACGTCTTCCCAGTCGGCTTCTGCATCCAGGCAGAAGGGGGGCTCCTCGGGCTCCGGCGCACTCACACCGCGGGGCCAGGCCTGGGGGTCCCAGGAGGCTGGCTCCTCTGGACATGGCGGGCAGGATTTGCACTGTTCTAGAACATGCTTGATCGTCTGCAGAGTCTCGCACGGCTCTAAGTCCACGTGAGGAAGCTGTGTTTCTGAAAGTCACCAAAACGCTTGGTTAGACTCCAGTCTGTCTCTGGGCCCTAACTCTGGAGTGTACGAGGCTAAAAGTGGGTCCTCGGTCATCCCAACGCCGGAGAGGATGCCCGGAGCCAGCATTCACTCCTGCCATCCCAGCTACTCAGGAGGCAGGGAGCTGAGGATCACAGTTTGAAGTCAGCCTAGGTAGGGAAATCTGTGAGACTCTTATCTTCAATTCACTACCAAGAAAGCCAGAAGTGGAGCTGTGGCTCAAGTGGCAGAGTGCTCACCTTGAGAAAAACAGCTCAGAGACAGTGCCCAGGCCTTGAGTTCAAGCCCCAGGACTGGCACATATGCACGCACGCACGCACGCGCACACACGCACGTGCGCACACACACACACACACGCACGCGCACACACACACCACAGTCGTTCAGTGTCACATTCACGACCTGACAGCACCAGGCCGGCTTGCCCATCCCTGTTTCTCCTGGGTCCTGCCAGACCGGCTGCCAGCTGCCTTCCCTCCTGGGCAGCTGGAAGAGACCGCAGGGCCTTTGCTCAGGGGCCTGGGCAGAGCCAGCCCCTACCCATCCTCACCTAACCCTGGCTGCGGGGCTCCAAAGAGCCCAGGGGCCGACTCCCTGCAATCTCCAGAACATACCCCCCCCGCTCCTCCCCCCCGCCCCCCCCCCCGCCTCC
This sequence comes from Dipodomys ordii, assembly GCF_000151885.1. Classification (NCBI taxonomy): domain Eukaryota; kingdom Metazoa; phylum Chordata; class Mammalia; order Rodentia; family Heteromyidae; genus Dipodomys; species Dipodomys ordii. The sequence continues at coordinate 2,642,958 of NW_012267287.1, forward strand.
CAGGACTGCGTGGGCTCGGGCCTGGATGGCTCCATTTGCAGGGAAACCCCGGGGCCCTGGGCTGCTCACATCCCCGGGGCCTGGCCTGCAGATGCTCCAGGGCGGGGAGCAAGTGGGGAGGCAGGGGGTCAAGGAGGGTCCCTGCCGGGAGAGGGGCCTCTTCTACAGCCACAGGCCCTGGCCGCCGCTGCCTGCAGATCTTGAGGCCCAGCCTGGACCGAGGACCAGGAAGGGACCCTCAGCCGTGAGCCACGGGAGCTGGCCACTCATCGGGAGAGGTGGGGGTGTCTCAGACCCCCCCAGATGCCGCCCCAGCCTCCCCCACACCACACCCACCCAGCAGAGAAGAACGTCACCGTCCTCAGTCCACCGTGCCCGGCGCGGCGCCCTGCCCCGCCTCCGTCCCCAAAGCCTAGACGTGGGGCGGTGCCCACCTGCTGCCTCGGGCTGCTCCCACGCGGTATCCAGCCGGTCTGAGGGGGGAGGGGAGAGAGCGGTCACCCTGCGGCTGGCGGCAGGGGCTCTCTGATCAGCACCCATCAGGGGGAAGTGGCGTGGGGGCCAGAGAACCTGCGGCTTCCCGGTCTCCAGGCTGGGACAGAGCACAGTGGTCTGCGGCCGCCCCCAAAGGCCCCATCCTCCTCCCCCTCCCCCCGAGGCAGGGCCATGCTCTCCCGAGGGGTGCCCCGGACCCCCACATCTCCAAGAGATCTGCATCAGGTCCCACAGACCTGGGATGAAGCCCCCCCCACTGTGTGCCCTCCCCCTCCAGGGCTGGTACCTCCCCAGCCTTGGCTTCCACCTCCTTGAAATGACCACAAATCATCCCCAGAAAGCTGTCCTCGGTGGTCAGTGCGGGGTGCCCTCCCTGAGGTCCTGGGGGGGGTGAAGGGGCCACCACGAGCCCTCGGCACCCACCCAGGCTGTACACGGTGCCCACGTCTGTGCCAGACATCCTGCTCAGCAGCCTCCGCGCATCCTCCTCAGAAAAGTGGCCCTGGGTGCCGAAGAAGGCCCGGTCCTCCTCGCTCAGGAACACCGCGCTCTCCCACCTGGAGAAACAGCGGCTCTGCTCACAGCCCTCATTCCGCAGCACCACACACCTACAATGCCAGCTCCTCAGGAGGCTGAGATCGAGGACTGAGGCTTGAGGCCTCTGCGTGGGCAGACAAATCCTAGAAACTGTCTTCAATAAACCAGCAAAAAGCTGGAAATGAAGCTGTGGCTCGAGTGGTAGACTGCCAGCTGTGAGCAAAAAAAAGCTATAGGACAGTGCCCAAACCCTGAGTTCAAGCCCCAGAGCTGGCACAAAAAGAGAAAGAGAGTAACAAAAGAGGGCGGGAGGGAGGGAGAGGGACAGACGGACACAGAGATGGGGACACAGGGACGCAGAGACACAGGGACACGAAGACAGGGACATGGGGACACAGACAGGGACCCAGGGACACAGACGGGGACACGGGGACAGGGACTGTGGCATGGGTGGGCAGCTGAGGAGCCTGAGCCGGCAGTGGCTGGCAGAGGCAGGAAGAGCCTCGCACGATGCAGGGGGCCTGTGGTCAGCGGTCAGCGGTTACCGTGACCCTGACATCTGGCCCCAAGTGTCAAGGAAGCGACGTGGGCGTGGCCAGCCCCCTGCGGCCCCCTGGAGGACATGGGGGTCCACGTGGGGCAGAGCTGGGCACCAGGGACCAGGCAGGCAGCACAGGCTGCAGGGGAGGCAGGAAGGAGCCTCTTGGACAGCCTCCCGTGCAGCTGGAGGGAGACGGGTCCGGGGGGGGGCGGGGAAGGGGGCTCACTCACCCCGATGTGGGTTCCTGCATGCGCACCAGACCGGCTGGCACGAAGCCCACCTGGCCGCTGGCCACGTGCCGGCCCACGCACCAGGGCAGGCCCGGCACCCGGGCACCCAGGACCTCGATGACGTCGCCGCTGTGGAAGGACACCTCCTCGGGGCCTGCGCCCTGGTGGTCGGCCACAGCGGAGGCCAGGCCAAGCCCTGGGGAAGGAGGCTCGCGTCGGCCGTGAGGCCCGCCCGGGGACAACCGGACGGCTCCATTTTGGCCAGTAGCGGGCAGAGGGACTGGCCCACTGTGTGGTCCCCAGAGACCCACGGGTGTTTGTAACCCTAGGCTAAAGACGGGAAACTGAGGTAACTCAACTCTGGTGGCAGGACTCTCCTCATGCAGCTCCAGGCCCAAATCCCCCTGCCTCTGGCAGGGCTCTGAGTCCGTGCCGTAGGCCCCAGGAGGCCAGCCAGAAAAGACAAAGGGTGGGGTCACCGTGGGGCTGGCCTCCAGCCTCCCGCCTCCACCAGAGGCTAGGCACGGGGCGGGCCGGAGCCTCTACCTGCGCCCAGCAGTTTCCAACAGAGCCCAGTCCTGCTGGCCAGGGCCTCCGGGTGGGGGAAGGGGGTGAGCAAGGGGCGGGAGGGTGCCGTCCACCCCAGAGTAGTGACCAGAGCTCCGTCGGGCTTCCTGAATGTTGGGCCCAGGGCCTCCTGGCCTCCATCCTCACCCCTGAGCCCGGAGGAGACCCCAGCCTCCCACTCTGCCTCTAGGAAGGCTCAGCTGGCCAGACACCTCCCCATACCCCCGGGGAAGGAAGGCCAACAGACACATACCCACGCACGGGACGCTGGGCGCCGGGGGGCCACAGGCAGCGTCATCGGCGGGGTCCCAGGGGACCCGCAGAGCCCACCTGGGGAGACAGAGGCCTGCGCTGCGGGGGTCAGGTCCAGGCAGGGGGCTGCTGTGCAGGGACTGGCCTACATGGGGCCAGCACCGCCCCACACACGCACATGTGCACCACACACACACACCCCGCCCAGGTGTGCGGCCTCCACACCAGAGTGCCAGCCTCTGCCTCACACACTGTCCTCTCCCTCTCCTTAACCCGCACCCCCGTGTGTCTTCAGAGTGTCTGTCCCTACTTCCTTCTGGAAAGTTCTCAGCCCAGCAGGATTTGCAGGACTTGAGGCAGTGGGGCCCAGGAGCCCTGATTCTAATCCTGGTCCTGCTGTCTTCTCCGTGCTGTGGGACCGCCATTGCTCCAGGCCTCCGCTGCCTCAAGTAGAAAACAAGATGGCTGGGGCTGGGAAGGTGGCTCAGTGGTAGAGTGCTTGCCTTGCATGCATGAGGCCCTGGGTTCGATTCCTCAGCACCACATAAGCAGAAAAAAAAAGCCGGAAGTGGCGCTGTGGTTCAAGTGGTAGAGCACTAGCCTTGAGCTGAAGAGCTGAGGGACAGCGCCCAGGCCCAGAGTTCAGGCCCCACAACCGGACACCCCCCCAAAGATACCCCCCCCGAAAAAAGAAAAAGAAAACAAGACGGCCGGAGGGGGCGCTGGACAGCCCCCGGCCTCAGGGCTGGTGAAGGGAGGGTGTTGCCTGCTCCTGGCTGGAGCGTCCAGGACAATCTCCGCCCAGAGCAGAGCCTCAGCGGCTGAGGGTTCTCTGCCTTGGCTTCCAGGAAGCTCCCAGTGGTTTACGCTCCACGCCCAGCCAGCGAACAGAGTGCGCGTGTTAGCCTTTGGTCCTGCCCCTAGGCTTCATTCCTGCAGCCTTCAGTGTGGGCCTCCTGGCTGTGAGGACGGAGGCCACGGGGCAGCACAACAAAACCGCTCACCGAGCCCTCCCGTGCCCAGCAAACCCAGCACGGCCCTGCCAGCCCAATGCCCTAGGCCACCAGGCAGGAGGCTGTGAGGCAGAGAGGAAGACTGACCGCAAAGGCCACACAGCAAGGAAGCTGCAGAAGGGACCCGAGCCTCCACCAGCTCTAGGGAAACTGGGACCTGGGGCAAAACAGAGGCCTGTGGGGGTGGGTGGGGAGGCCGGGCCTGTGAGGACAGGGTGGCAAGGCCGGCCATGGGACAGGGTGGGGAGGCCAGGCCTGTGAGGACAGGGCAGCAAGGCTGGCCATGAGGACAGGGTGTGGAGGCCGGCCGTGGGGACGGGAGACGGGGGGGGGGGGGGGGCCTGTGGGG
>NW_012267287.1:2647397-2663343 GCF_000151885.1 Dipodomys ordii
GGGTGTGGAGGCTGGGCCTGTGGGGACAGGGCGGGGAGGCCGGCCGTGGGGATGGGGGACGGGTGTGGAGGCCAGGCCTGTGGGGACAGGGCAGCAAGGCCGGCCGTGGGGACGGGTGGCCTGCTCGGTACCTACTGGTGGAAGGGCTCCAGGGGCGCTGGCGCTGGCGCGGCGGCCGGCTCCTGGGAGGACGCGCTGGCGCTGGAGGGCGGGAGGTCTCCCCCCGACGCACGCCCGAGGGGCTGGGGGTCTTTTCCTGTGCGTGTGGTTGCTCTCACCCGGTGGTCAGGACACAGGACGAAGAAGCGTCCTTCAGAGGGACAGAGGGTGGCCGGGGTGACCAGACCCGGACGGCTGGCGCTCTGCCGGGCAGGGTCCCAGACATGGTCACGGGGTGCCCCACCCCACCCCCGGGCAGAACCCCCAGACACGGTCACGGGGCGCCCCCCCCAGGCAGAAACCCCAGACACGGTCACGGTGCACCCCACCCCACCCCCGGGCAGAACCCCCAGACACGGTCACGGGGCGCCCCACCCCACCCCCGGGCAGAACCCCCAGACACGGTCACGGGGCACCCACCTTCCTGGACCAGGAGGCTCTTGTGCATCTCCCTCAGGGCGTCCTGGTCCACCAGCACGCGGATGGCCGTCTCCTCCTCCTCCTCGCGGGGCGGGAGCAGCCAGAAGGTCGGGCCCACCAGCAGGTTCTCCAGGCAGTGGTGCGTGAAGCCTGCAAGGCCAGGCCCGGTCACCGTGGGGAGCTCCGGAGAGGGCCGGAGGCCTGGGGGACCCTGGTGCTGACCAAGCCCCGCCCAGGCCCGGCCCTGAAGGGTTTCCGTGGACCGACACCGGCCTCCAGGGGCAGCTGGGCCTCTGCTCCCCACCCCAGGGACCTCTGTGCCCCCCCTCCAGGAGCTGCGGCGCCTCTGCACCCACCCTGCCGTCTACGAGTCTGGGGTCACGTCCAGCCCCATGCACACTACTGAGTGCATTTGTACATGCCAGGTGCAGAATACGAGGTCACAAAACACACTTGGCGGCCAGGCTGGTGGCCCACGCCTGTCATCCCAGCTACTCTGGAGGCTGAGATCTGAGGCTCACATTTCACAGACAGTCTAGGCATTAAGTCCCAGAGACTCTTTTTTTTTTTTTTTTAATTGGTCATGGGGCCTGAACTCTGGGCCTGGGTGCTGTCCCTCAGCTCTTCAGCTCAAGGTGAGCGCTCTACCACTTGAGCTACAGCGCCACTTCCAGCTTTCTGGTGGTTCGTTGGAGATGAATTTCAAAGACTTTCCTGCCTGGGCTGGCTTTGAACCGAGATCATCAGATCTTAGCCTCCTGAGTAGCTAGGATGATAGGCGTGAGCCACCAGTGCCCACCTCTGAGAAGACTCTTATCTCCAATTAACCACCAAAAGCCAGAAGTGGAGCTGTGGCTTGGGTGGTAGAGCATTAGCCTTGAATGAAAAAGCTAACGGACAGCACCTAGGCCCTGAGTTCAAGCCCCAGGGCTGGCATAAAAACAAAGCAACAATACAAAATGACCTGGAACCCTGGACTGGATTTCCCAAGCCTTTCTGTGGTGCTACGGTGCTGGTCCCCATTTTGGGGAGAATCAAGCCTTTGTGAGCCACAGCCTCGCCAGCACGCATACTTGAGACAAATGGAGAGTGAGCTCTTTACACACACTAAACGCTGTACGTCCAGCTGAGGACAGGGACCGGAAGGTGGCCTGGAGGGTGTGCTGAAGATCCCACCTGAGTGCAGTTAGACTCAAAAGGACTTTGACAAGGAGGAGAGCACATGGTGGCTGGGCCTCGCACACAGGCCTCCAGAGAGCAGCCTCCCTCTGCCCAGCCTCCAGAGGAGCGTGAGGCTCACAGCACAGACAGAACCACCAGGGCCCCCTAGCTCCAGAACAGACGCACCACTGACCCCGGGGTACACACGGCCCCTCGCCGGCCCTACGTTTGCGGTTTCTCTGGAGAGGCCGCAGTGGGGCACGCACGGGAGCGGCCTCCGGAGCCTGTGCTGGACTCTGGGAGGGTGGCTGCTTTACCGAGAGCGTGGTAGGTAGAAAACTTCCAGATTTCCTCGAACGTCTTAAACGTCACCATGATCCGATCCTGGTCACTGTGGATGGACAGCAGCCTGGCCGACAGCTCCTTAAGAGGAAGAAACAGGGATGAGAGACGTTTCCAGCGGTTCTGAGAGCGTGTGTCGCGGATGCACACACCTTGCACACTCGGCCCGGGCTGGGGGCAGCAAGGGCAGGGCAGGTTCTGCTACGGCCAGCCCGGTGCGGCCTGCCGGCCAGCCGAGGCTCTCCGCTGCCTGCAGGAGGCTGTCCGCAGGAGGAGGCTCCGGGAGGCCAACTCCAGGAAAAACACAAGACGTGGTGGGAAAAAATAACTAAGGCCAAAGAAAAGGTTTTGGGGCAAGGCTCCAACGGAGAGCATCTGCTTAGCAAGCTCAAGCCCAAGTACCACCCAAAAAGAAAAGAAAAGCTGGGCACGGGCCGCTCATGCCTGTCATCCTAGCTACTCAGGAGGCTGAGATCTGAGATTCACGGTTCAAAGCCAGCCCAGGCAGAAAGTCCGTGAGACTCTTAGCTCCACGTAACCACCAGAAAACTGGAAGTGGTGCTGTGGCAGCAGTGGCAGAGCACTTGCCTTGAGCTGAAGAGCTGAGGGACAGCGTGTGAGCTCCATGACCAGCCAAAATAAAAAGAAAGAAAGAAAAGCCAGCCAGATCCCTCTGGGGCTCCTGGTGTTTACGGGCCCCTCGTGACCAGCTGGCAGTGCAGACAGGGCTCAAACCCCGGAGTCCGCGCGCGTTGCCAGGCAGCCGCCCTCCCGCCCTGGGCCCAGCCCTGTCCTCCCTGCGCTGTCCCCTGTCTGTCCCGGTGAAGGCCGGCCAGCCCTCTCCCCTCCCTCTTGCCCCCCGCCCCCCCCACCACGCAGGCCATACTCACGCCCAGCACGCGGGCCACGTCCCGGCTGTCCCCCTCCAACAGGCCCCTCCCCCCCGCCCCCGCCCCCCCCTCCGTGCAGGCCATACTCACGCCCAGCACGCGGGCCACGTCCCGGCTGTCCCCCTCCAGCAGGCCCCTCCCCCTTGCCCCCCTCTGCCTCTCCCCCCCACCACGCAGGCCATACTCACGCCCAGCACGCGGGCCACGTCCTGGCTGTCCCCCTCCAGCAGGCGCAGCCGTGCGCGCAGGGCCTCCTGCAGGCCTGGGGCCGGCAATCCGCTCTTCCTCCGCACGGCCCGCAGCTGCAGGGCCAGGTCTGCGGAAGCAGATGGAAGGGGTGGTTTGCCCGGCCCTGGGGGGGAGGGCCTGGCGGGGAGCCCCCCACCCCCGTGGGCCCCCACCCACGGAGCTGACACCGAGGCCCCGGGCCCAGGCCTCGCAGGCAGCTCTAGACAGCCAGGCTCCACCCCGGCCATGTCCCGAGAGGCCTTGACTGTTGGCCTCGGTTTCCCTAGCTGCGAGAGGCTGTCCCACAGGGAACTGGGGCCTCTGGCCTCAAGGGCTCCAGCTGTGCCTGGCCTGGACGGGGAGACAGGCCTTGGGCGCGGCCCCACAGCAAGCCAACAGGAGCTCGTCCGCCGCAGCCAGCCCTGGCGCCACCCCGGCACAGACCAGCTCCTGCTTTCCTCCACCTCAGCTCCCTCGCCAGCTCCCTGAGTCCAGACGGCTCTCGCCTCACACATCAGCTGCCCGGCCTCCGCCCCGTGCCCACCTCCAATGGCCACGGCTGGCCTTTGCCTGGCTTGGGCCTCTCAGGCTCAGCCCAGGTCCAAGCGCTCTGGGCAGCAGGACAGCCATGTCCACCCTGCCAGCCTCCTGCCCACACGCTCCTCACTGCAGACCTCTGGAAGCTGGCAGTGCTCTGGGAGGTGGGATCATCATACCTTCCCGGGGAACGTGACTGCAAGCAGCCCCACGTGGCCAGTGATGGCCTGTGGTGGCCGGTGGTGGCCTACAGTGCCCCCCCCCAGAATAAAGCCAAGCTCTGCACCTCACAGCCAAAGCCTGGTCCTCTCTGCTGTTCCAACATACCAAGGCACCAATCTTGCCCCAGGGCCTTTGTTCCTGCTTGCAAGCAGGATGACCAGCATGGCCACCTCCCCTCTACTCCCAGCCACCTTAGGGGACTCTGGCACACGTGCTCTTATGTGAGACAGGGGTCATCCCCCATGCCCTCAGGACAGGCCGGACACCTGCATCCCAGCCTCTGTCCTGGAGGCCGAGGGTGGACACCAAGAATGGACACTACTCTCAAGCAGGGAGGGGCCCAGGGCGGGGCAGGGTGGAGCTTCTGGAACCTGGGGTGGACCCCACACGAGGGGGACCACCCAGCATGTCACGGAGATCCCGAGCTGCGAGCCCACGAGACCCTGAGGGACTGACACTCCCTCCACCCCACGGGGCGGACCTCGCATCTCCCAGCCCAGAGAAGTCTGTGCAGCCGCCCAGCGTGGCCTAGCCACCCCAAGCGACCGCGCTGGCCACCCCAAAGAGAGGGTGTGGGGTGCCACGGTGACGGCGAACGTCAAACCGCAGAGCGGGCACTCAGCTTCCCCCACAGGCGGTGTCCAGGGTTGGGGGGACTTCACAAGCCTGGAGCTTTCTGCCGCCCCCCTCCCCCCAACCTGTGCTGCCTCCGGCGGCCGGGGCTGAGGGTCTTCGGAACCCCTCTCTAGAAAGCCTGCCCTGACACCCCTCCCTGGGGCTCCCGCCGTCCTGGGCTCACCCTTGTGTCACCGTGCAGCCCCCAGGGGACACTTCTAGGCCTCACGTCACCTGCGCAGTCCCCAGCCCACTTGGCCAGGGGAGAGAGCAGGCTGCCGGCCTTCCGCATGGCCCGCCGGAGTAGCCGGCGCCCTCCCAGCCTGCGGCTGCGGCTGTTGCATGACGGACACAGAGGGCCGGATGGCACAGCACTGGGCCACGCGCCCAGGCCGCGCAGGACACCCACCTGTGGGACACGCTGCCGTCTGGCCAGGCGGCGGAGCTTCGTCGGTGACACAGCAGCTCCCCGGGCTTCCGGCACTGGCACCTCGCAGACACCCAAGTGTCTCTGGAAGAAGAGGAGGCTCAGCGCCCGCCCAGCCTCCTTTCCCATCGGTCACTCACCGAAGCCCAGCCCGAGGGAAGCCGTGCGCCCCCACGGGACAGCGAGACGCGTCTCCATACCCAGGAGACAGCGCAGCACGGGTGCTAGCATGTCTTTCTGGACTCTGACACGGCCGAGTGAAGGTGGGCAGCTCCGAGCGGGAAGGGCTGGGTGGCCCGGGCTGTCCCCGCTGCAGGAGGCTGCCCGCCTTCCGGCCCCCAGGCTGGCCTCCACTCGGCTCTCTGATTGGCTCCTAACCCTCACAGTTCCATCTCCTTCCCACCCCACATAAAGACCCCGTGACAGCGCCCAGGCCCTCTCGGATGGCCCAGGATAACGCCTTCCCAAGATGCCTAACCTGGTAGAGCACCGGCCTCGAGCAAAAAAGCAAAGCACACGAGCTTTGCTAGGAAGCAGACCCGAGGCCATTACATGCCCGAGACGCTGCGGGGAACAATCCCTACAGGACCAGAAAGAAGCATCATGGAACCCAAACAGTGGCCAATCAGGGTGGCTGGACTCTGTTCCAGAAGCAACTTCTGGGTAGAAAGATGCTGTCAGAGGCAGGGAGCAGACTTCCAGAATTTCATAGGCTCCGGGAACACGGTCGGGACAACCAGCAAGCTTTGCCCGAGAACAGCATTAGGAAAACCAGGGGATCACTGTTAAATCACTGCCCTGGGGTCCCTAGAGCAGGTTCCCGGGAACGGGGAAACACAAGCATCTGTCAGAGGAAGGGTTTCACGTCTGCGGTCTGCTCTCAAACCACTCAGAAAAAGTCAGTCACGTGTGGAGACAGAGCGAGAACACACCAGCGTGTGAATCGCGCACATTGGCAGAGTCTGCTTGGGAAGAATGGGGAGAATGGGTGCTATTCCCTGCCTGACACGCAGAGGAAATCAGCAGGTGGGAGGCAGACACCGGGTCCTGTCCACACACAGGGGCCTCTGGTGGCTGGGGGAGCCTCCTGAGACACATGTTCACGGCAGGACAACAGAGGTGAAGCCTCCTCAGGTCAGCGGAGGCTCTACCTCCCTTCCACCGGGGTCATTTGGGGCTAAGTGTCAGCAGGGCCCAGCCCTGGGGACAGCCAGGCAGGATGAGGGAGGAGTCAGGCCTCTCCACCCAGGACTCCTCTCTCCTCTATCCCAGAGTCTGAGGGCATGCAGGGAGGGGTCCTGGAGTTCACGGAGGTTGCCAGTCAAGCAGTGGTCCGCCAACACCCAGGATTAGAACCCAGGTCCCCTCCTGTGCCCACCTGTGGTCAGGTAAGAAGTACTTCTGCCTGGCACCTTAGGGGCAATAGGCCTGAGCTGGCTATCGGTCGTGGAGGCCTGTGGCCTCCCAGGCCTCGGTGGGCCTCCTGGGGAGCAAGACCTTCCCTGGGACATCCTGGGGGTGTAAGGAACAAGCAGGATTGCAGGAGAACTTCTAGCAGTCTCCAGATAAATGGCCATCACCCTGCAGGCCCTTCCCGATGTACCACCAGTACGTCGGGAAACACACCAGTCAGCACGCGACTCTCAACCCACGGGAAAGGAGAAGCCCCGGGCAGATGGCAGGTCCTGGGAGAGGGAGGCCGGGCCTCCGTCTGCACTCACCACCTCTGAGCTCGGCCTTGGCCTCCCCCGGCCCCGCTTGCTCGCAGCCAGTCGGTGAGTGCATGGCCACGTGCTGGGCCTTCTCTCTGCGGCTGTGGCTTCCAGAGGGTCCCACCGGCCCCCTCCCCATGGTCTCCGGGGGCCCCTTCATGATCCACGGTGGCCTCAGGACGGAGGGCTGGACATGCTAGAAAGGAAACGGGTGTTTGGCCAAGTCCCCCTCTAGGGGACAGGCTGTGGAGCTGCAGAGTCGAGCAGAGAAGGCCTGTGGAGTCCCCAGCACCTGAGAATCAGAGCAGGTGTCCGCCAGCAGGGGGAGGGGCCGAGGGGAGGCCCCGCCTCCTGCCCCCCCCCCCAGGCTACCTCCTCAGCCTCTCTCTGCCCCTGGACCCTGCCGTGCCCCCAGCACCCAGGGCCTTTGCTGAGCCGTTAGCCATCTCCACTCGGAGGGCTCCTCCCTCGTAAGCCACTGTCTCTGCAACTTGGTCCAGCCTTCCGGGAGAGGCTCCATCTGGGCCATGCGCCCAGGCACGCCCCAAAGCCGGAGCCCGGGCACGGGCTGGAAGTCCTCGGGCCGGCAGGCTTCCCCGGCTTGCACGCTACCAGGGCCTTCGGCCTTGGCTGCTCAGATAGACCACAGAGGCTTGCCTACGTGTGTCGACACGTGTAAAAACAATAGCACGTGTTGCCACCGGACACCTGTGGAACGTGGCTGCCAGCCAGGCCCCCACGGGCCGGGGCAGCACAGGTCCGCTCCGCTGGAGATGCTCTCCCCAGGAGGCTCTGCTGGGGATTATAAAGGGCACCATTGTGACCCCTTAACCCACCGGAGTGCCCCACGCAGCCTGGTCTCCCTCCACAGAGTCTGCAAATGCTCCTTGGAGCCCATCCAGGCCCCGACAGCCCAGACCCCTGGGCACCCCGGGAAGGAAGGAAGTGGAGGAAGCAGAAAGGTGAAGGGTCAAGGTGAAACCGAATGGGAGGTAGTCACTCTGCCTCAGCCTTTTCTGGGGTCAGAGGTCAGCAAGGGAGGGGGTGAAGCGAAGGGGCAGAGACCCTGGCTTTATCCCTGGCACCCCCTCCAAAAATAAAATGAACGAGGGCCTTGTATAGCCTGGCAGGCCAACCTCTGGGTTCAGCGGCCTCGTCACTACTGGGGCCCACAGCATGGACAACATGGACACAAACACTGGCGCAGAAGCCGCACACGGACACAGAGCGCGGGCAGGCCATGGAACACAGGGCCATGCCTGCGTCAGCCGCCCGCCTGGCCTCCAGGGCAGAGGGCAGACCACCCCCGGCTCTCGGTGGGCAGACCTCACCCGGTCCACGTGACCGTGAGCTGGGAAATCTCAGCCTTGCCCACGGAGCAGACAGATTCTCTCCGTGCGAGCACCGGGAATGAAAGGGCAGGGCTGGCCTCCCCTGACGGAGCGCTTCCTTGGAACAGGGGGGTCCCCAGCAGGCTCAGAGATCACGCAGCCCAGTGGTGGATGGCACTTGTGCCACCAGACCGTCTGCCAGGACCCGACGTCCAGGACCTGCAGAGACAGCCAAGGAGGCCACTGGGGCAGAGGAAGAGGGGCCAGAGCTGGGGTCCGGGATGCAGGACCCCCAAGAGCCCTGCAAGCCAACGAGGTGCCAGAAGCCCTCCCCAGAGCCGCGCGGTGGCGCTGCCAGCCTGGGCGTGGGTCTGTTTGGGGCAGAGTGAGCTGGGGAGCCTGTCTCTCCCCACTTCAAATGTTCTCCAAGAGGGGGGCCACCGAGCCCTTCTTGGGCACTGCGTGGATGATTTCTCCCACACATGGGGGCAACGGTCTCAGCCCCCTCCCCTTCTTAGCTCCTGACCCAAGGCAGCCCGGGCCCGTGGTGCTGGCTGAGCCAGACAGCACTGACCCCAGGAGGTGCCGAGATGGCACAGCCCGAGACCCACAGACAGTGCCAGGCCTTCTCAGCCTGGATCCTGACCCAGGAGCCCCGGGGCAGCTGGCACTGGAGCAGCTGTCCATCGTGGGTCCCAGGATCACACACCAGTCACGCCACAGGCCTCTGCTCTCTGCCCCCGGCCCCGGGGGGCCGTGCCCACCCGGTCACACCTGACCCCCTCCTTGGCATCCTCCAGGCTGGTGCCCTCCCCAGCCTCGAGTTCAGTCTGAGCCTTGGACTTTGAGTCTGCCCCTTCCTTGTTTTGCCAAATTGCCCTTCTGGCTCCTACCAGACAGCCCTGGGCCAGGCCTGCAACACCAGGCGTCTCCTGCCTTTGTAGCTGGAGTTCACAAAAGCATCGTAACAGAGCCCTGGTTCCCATCTCCTGACCTTGCAGGCCCTGGCTTAGGAGAGCCTCGGCCTGCCCGCTACCAGGCCGCACTGCTGGCCTTCCCATCTCTGTACTTTCAAGAGCCAGCACGGGTGGCTCACGCCCGTAATTCCTGCTACTCAGGAAGCTGAGATCTGAGGATCTTAGTTTAAAGCCAACCCAGGCAGGAACGTTCATAAGATCCTCATCTCCAATTAACCACTGAAAAGAAAAAAAGAAAAAGCTGGAAGTGGTAGAATGCTAGCCTCAGAACAAAAGCTCAGGGACAGTTCCCAGGCCCTGGACTGGCACGCACGCACGCGCGCGCACACACACACACACACACACACACACACACACCCAGGAGCCAGGTTGACGCTGTACCCACACGCACTCTGCTGGCGTCAGCTGGCAATGACCTGGAGACTGGCCCCCTTCCTGCCCACCTCCCTGGGGTCAGGGACAGCGACAGGCCCTCCGAGAAGTCCAGGTCCCCGGGGCTGGTGCACAGTGGTGCTTGCAGAGACCCGAGAAGCTGTGTCACATGTGGGACTTGGAGGGGACGTGGGCTCAGGCCCACACAGGACGCCCCCCCCCGGCCTCGGGCTCCCCCCTGCCTCCCGGGAGTGGGCCAGACGCAACCCTGGACAGCAGGCCAGCAGGCCGCCCCCAAGCCCCGGCGACCAGAGCGGCCTCGTCTCCCTTCTCACCTGCCCTCTTTGCCCAGCTCATCACGGTATCCAGACCCCAGCGTAACACCAGCAATCACAGTGGTTGGGAGGGGACCAAGAGAACCCCAGACAGCCAGCACCACTCCCCTGGAGGCTGGGCGCAGGGTTCTGGGGGTCAGGGACAGCTTTCATCAATGCGGGCAGCAGGCCGGGGGCCTGGCTGGAGCTGTCGCCTGCCTCCTACTGAACACACAAGAACCTCTGGAGGGCCGTCCTGCCTCCCACGCTGAGGGGAACGCTGCCCCGCGGGTGTCCGCCGGGGACACTGCGGGGAAGTGGGTTTGTGCAGCCGCACCAGCCTCAGCTGAGGGTGAGTCACGCTGGGGTCGGGGGGACTCGGCCCGGTGGGAATCACAGTGGTGATCGCCACAAGCCCCGCTCCTGGGACCCCAGAAACTGGAAGAGGCGGGAAGGAATCCACTCAGGCCCCAGAAGGAGCCTTGCCTTGCCCACAGCTTGTCTCTGACTCGCAGCACCCCGAGCTCTGAGGACAATTCTGTCTCTGTTGGGACAGCAGTGTGTCCTTGCTGGTGAGGGCAGCCATGGGGCTGGCACGCCGTCCCACTGTCTCTGATGGTACCACGTTCCCGAGCCGTGGCACCCGAGGAGTCAAGGACTGCACACCCACAAATGACTGGCGCGGAACCAACACAGGGAACCTCGTGGCCACAGATGCTGATGGCTGAGTGATGGCCCCCACTCAGGAGCTCTGCCCTCCCCTTTGACCTTTAACCCCTGCCCCAGAGGACGGAGCCTCTGCGGTGCCTACCTCACACATGTGCAGACCGAGGTCTGGCCCAGTCCAGGTCCCACCAGGGGACAGGTAAGATTCTGGTGGTGGTGGTGGTGCTGGTGGTACTGGGTTTGAACTTAGGGCCTTGCATTTGCTGGACTTAAACCACATCCCCAGCCCCAGAATGGTGGGATTCTGGTTCCAGTTGGCTGGAATCTGGTGCTACCCTCCCTCAGCCAACCTGTGCCCCTGCCCCTGGGCCAGAGGCGAGGGGCCACATCCACGAGGATAGGCCTGAGTAGGGCTGCCCTGGCTCTGATGTCTGGTCCGACATTGCTTTCCCCGAGCAGGGCGAGGGTCCAGGCTCCCGGAGGAGCCACCCCAGGCCCGGCAGGACCCAGAGACCTCAGGGAGGCTGAGTAGTGTCCGCATGGTGGGTGGTGGTGACCAAAGCAGGGTCACCACCTTTGGGACCCACCAGCCCAGAACCCCTCACACCGCCTGTCACCACCCACAGCACATCCAGACAGGAGTGCTTGCAGGGAGAGGCCTGGAGCCCGCAAGGCTGCACGGCAACTATGACAAATCCAGTCCTGAGCAGCCCCTGGGGACGCAGAGAGACAGCACCAGCAGCTGCCTGGGGCCTCTGCTCCCTGGACCTCAAGCAAGTCAGAAAAGCCTTCCTGAAAGAAGAAGGCAGGAAGCTGATCCGAGAGTCCATTGAAGGCAAGACCCAGCTCTGCCCTCCTCCCCACAGCCAGCACCCCTCCTACCTGGACACCCCCTGCTCCCCAGACCCTGTGCCTGAGGGCTCTGCTCCTTAGATACCTCCTTGAAGACACCAGAGACGCAAGGACACAGGCGCCAGCTGGCCGCCCGGGTACGGGCGGGCTCCACAGTCAGGCAGGCTCTGGGCCCTGCCACCCCCGCCCTCCGCCCCCTGCTTCCTGCCCTACTTCCTCACCATGGCCGGGCCGAGCTTGCTGGCTGGTTGATCATTAGCTCCTTCCTGGACGGAGGCCAGGCCGTGTCCTGTCTGCAGAGGCCGGGAACACCCAGGCTCTGGCCTGCATGGGGATTGGGGAAGTCGAGCAGCTGCTGCCCGCCCGTCCCAGCAACCTCAGCTTGGTTCCCCCTTCCTCTTCTACTTCTGTGTGCATGCACACGCATGCATGTACACACACATGTGTGTGGCGCCCAGACACAAGCATCCGTGTATACACATGTGTGTGCACGTGCACACAAACACAGGGGCAAGCCCCACTCTTGGCCCGTGGGGCTGTCCTAGTTTGCTGGCCCATGGATGGAAGATTGCGGGGGAAGAGAAGTTCTACCTCCTCCTTGGCTCTGAAGCGTTCCTACCTTGTAGCCTAGCCGGATCTGGGAGCAGCAACCTTCCTCCAGGCCCAGGGACGGGCTGGGCAGGGCATCTCGGCCCTGCTCGCAGAGAGAGCGCAGACTGGGCCTCACAAGGCCCAGGCGAGATGTGGGTGCCCCTCTGCCTCCTCCCCACAGGATGTAGACCCCAGAGGTGCCCGCCCTTCCCGACCTCTGTGGAAGCTGAGCGGAAAGGTTCCGGAGGGTCTGGAGGCGTTTCCGCTCCCGGCCATTGTCCCCGGCTATCAGTGGAGACCCCGCATCCTGTTTTGCCTCTGCAGCTGTGTTCTTGGCCTGAGGCTGGGGGGGGGATTTTCTGAGAGCCCCCTTGCTTTGTGCAGGCCTCCCCGCTGCCCACCAGCAGCATCCTCTGTGACTTTCCAGAGTCTTCTAGGCCCGGCGGGGAGAATCACACAGGCCTGCTTGGCAGAGGGCTATTTAACCCCAGCCCCAGGCTCCAGCTTCTGTCGCTTCCCCGCGCCTCAGTTTCCCTCTCCGTAAACGCAGGAGTGGGGCTCGGAGACCTCTAAGACCCTTCCATATTAAGCAATTCTGACCCCAGATAAAATTGTCACTCGTAGGTCACCAACTTGTGGGGCTTAGGATGCCCCCGAGAGCCTGTCCGCCATCCCCACCCCCACAGCTGGTGGACAAACTCGGCCCCCTCCCCACCACACCAAGCCAGTGCATCCACCCTCCCTCCCACGGGAGGCTCCGCCATCCCCGTCTCTGGGGCTGCCAGGAGCCACTCAGCTCCGTGGGGCCTGGAAGAAGCAAAGGTCCAGGTAGATAAGGCCGAGGAACACGCTATCTATCCAAGACCCAGGCTGTGGGCCCAGCACCAGCCAGGACGGGGCACAGAGCTGCTGCTGGACGCTGCATGGCCAGTCTACTCGGGGCTGAGGCTCCACGGCTGGCGGGACCTCCTTGAGGGGCATAGGCTGGGAGCAGGGGACCCCAGGGACCTGTGGCAGCACACATACTGCACCCCTCAATCCCACTCTTGGTGCCCAGGAGCACGGAATGGCTCCAGGGCTGCTGTGGGGACAGCCACGCCTGCCCGTCTGCACCGGCTGTGCTTCAGTGCCCTGCCCCTCACCCCCGCTGTGTCTACAGAGCCAGGAGGCCCACCTGGGTCGCAGTGAGTCTCATGGAGAGGTCTCTGTGGCACTGGTGTGGAGCACTGAAGGCACACAGGCCTGGGAGGGCACTGGTCTCTGGAGAAGCTTTGTGGTGGGCTTCGTAACCAGGGCAGGGACTGGTCTAAGCTGGGACACGGAGACCACCACCAGCGAGCCCGGCCCTGCTCCGCCACTCCCCACTGTCTCTGAAGCAGCCACTCAGACAGCAGCACATCCATCAAGTCACCAGCCCCTCATGGCTGACGGCAAAGCCCGGCACGGCCTCACACACCTGTAAGCCTAGCTGCTTGGGAGGCTGAGATCTGAGGAGCACAGTTCACAGCTAGCCCAGGCAGGAAAGTCTGTCAGACCTGTAACTCCAATGAACTAACTACCAAAAAGCTGCAAGAGGAGGTGTGGCTCCAATCTGGAGTGAAGAAGCCAGGGGATGGCGGATCAGGTCCTGCGCACAAGCCCAGGCGCATACAGCAAGGGAACGGCCAGGCAAGGGGCACACTGGCCTCCGTCCTTCCCTGGGAGAGGCCAATGCCACCTGCGCACCTGGGGGCGGGGAGGAAGCTGGGGGCGTGGCTTCTCATCTTGGGGGAGGCGCAGACATTGGCTCCGCCCCGGGCAGAGCCGAGCCGACGCACCCCATCCCCCACAGAGCACCTCAGTCCTCCCCCTGGACCCATCCCTCCTCCATAACACACAGCGGCATCGTGGCTGAGGCAGTGTTGCCCAGGGTGACAAGGAGGCCACTTCACTCCTAAGCCCCCCGGCCCCACCGAAGGGCAGCCAGGGCCGGGATGCACCTGAGATTCCTTCCCACCCAGCACACACCCCTCTGGGACGTAGTCTTTGGGGGTCTGGTACTCCAAGCCTCTCGCTGGAGCCATATGTGCCTGTGGCCCTGTACCAACACGTGGAAAGTACTAGAAGAGGTCTATTTGTTATTTCTGGCCTCGGCTATGGGAACAGACCAAAGACATGCAGAGCCCCAGGCCCAGATACTGTGCTTGTAAAACAAGGCCAGCAGGCTAGCTGGCCAGCAGTTCCCCAGCCTCCGAGGACTGAAGAGGCTGCTACCGCCCCGGCCTTCGGGTCCACCCTTGGACGTCAGGGCCTGGGCCAACATCACGTGCCACAGTTCTGTCAGGTCAGACATTCGGGCAGGGACAGTGCTGACTGTGAGCCCAGTAGGCATGCCCTCCCTGCCCCGGGGCCCTTCCCCGCCCCAAGCCCCGTCCCCTCCCCGCCCTGGCCCCTGTCCTCAGCCGTGGTGGAGTGACAGGTTCTGTGGGACAGTTCCCACCGGCAGCTCATTCGGAAGAGGGACACCAGCTTTCTATAAACCAGATCATTGACCTCAGGTCCGCACACGTCTTTCTTTGCTCAAGACTGGTGCTCTACCCCTTAGCTACATCTCCACTCTGGCTTTTGGCCAGCTAATGAAAGGTCAGAGTCTCTCGGATGTGTCTGCCTGAGCTTCTAACCAGGGTCCTCAAATCTTATCCTCCAGCATAGCTGAGATTCCAGGCATAGTCACTGGCACCAGCTGTACCCACAGACAATTTGATGAGGCTACTAGAACCCAAGGCACGGCTGCACCCCGGGGCTGTGCACCCCGGCAGCGGGCAGTGCCTGCAGGTGGCAGGCAGCCCTCCTCCAACACAGAGACACGTGGAGGCTGTGAGGGCCTGGGCCCGGGAGCCGCCCATAGGCGGCCCGGCCCACGGGGCCCGCGGGCCCCAAGGAGCAACACGGCAGAACCTGCAGTGGGTGACGGCAGGGGCTTTGTGGCTGCTTCCTCCCAGAGCCTGGCGAAGCTTGACCCCAGCCCGCAGTGAGCCCAGAGGACACCACATCCAGAGCCCAGTATTCCTGAGATGCTGCCACACTGTCATTTCAGGGCCGGGCAAACCCAGCCAGGCCCACGCTGCCCGGACCCCTCCCTGGAGCGAAGGCCTCAAGACCCTAGGGACGGGGGGAGGGGGGCTCGGGAGCTGGGGGGCTCCTGCGGCCTCACCCCTCACCACGCCAGGGAGGATGGCCACGGCGGCACCTGCATCTGTGTGGGGCCCCGGTCCACTCCACTCACGGGGACACTCTCTGTCTCTCCGCCCCCCACCAGCAAAACACCCAGTGCTGTCCTCTCAGGGCCGTGCCCGGGTCCCAGACCCATCACAGGCCTGCGGGGCTGCTGAAGCCCCGAGTCCCCTTCCAATCCTGCCCCAGCGCTGCCCAGCAGGCCACACCCGCCCTGGACACTTCCTTGTCTCAGCCGCCCTCTGACCTCCGTTCACCTCTCTCCTAAGCCTCACCCTCCTGGGGAGTGAGGCTGGAAACTTCTAGAGCCACCTGTCTTCCCTGAGGATACTTGGAGGGTGGAAGCTCTGCCCTTATGCCTGGCCGGCTGGGGGTCTGGGGTGGCATGCTCCACCTCCTCGGGAGAGGCGTACAGAGCCCTCTGACGGGGAGACGGGAAGGCCAGGGACTGCGCCGCCGTTCCCGTCAGCAGGGCCTCCCTGGATTCCCCCTGCACCCCACCCAGACCTGGCACGCAGCGCTGTTATGGGCATGCCCCCAGCTGTGAGGTCAGGTTAGACACACGCTCACCCACAGTGGGGTACACCCTCCACACCCAGCCTACACCTGGCTGCCCAGCCTGCGTGAGTGTGACCCCATAACGAAGAGAAGATTCCCGAGCCTCTGCCCCGGTTGGAAGGGTTGGGGCTGTGCTGCTCTTCCTTGGCTGTCTGCCCAGCCCAGCATGGAGAAGGGATTCGGCAAAGGAACACAGCTGCCAGTTCGGGCACCGATAGGGCCAGGCCTGACAGCGGCACTGCTGAGCGTGGGCCAGTGACCATGGACAGGTGGACATGGGCAGGTGGCAGTGGGCAGGTGGACATGGGCAGGTGGCGGTGGGCAGGTGGACATGGGCAGGTGGCGGTGGGCAGGTGGAC
>NW_012267287.1:2666640-2676515 GCF_000151885.1 Dipodomys ordii
TGGGGGGGAGGGGGGAAGGAGAAGGATTGGGATGGGGGGAGGGGGAGGCTGGGAAGGGATGGGAGGGGTAAACAAAGGAGGAGGCTGCAATGCTTGGTCAGAAATGTACGCATTATCCTGCCCATGCAATTGTAACCCCTCTGTACAGTATGTTCACAAATAAAATAAAATTAAATTAAAAAAAAATATCCCAGAAGGGGACTGGGGGTGGGGAACCAAGTGAGACCACGAGGCCGCGAGTTCAAACCCCACAACCATCACCAAAGAAACACACCTTAGGACAGGGCAGCCCTCTTCACCGGAGGAGGGGACACAGAAGGAGGGTCCTGGTGAGCCCGTCACAGGGGCGCGAGGCCCTAACAGGGTAGGTGGGAGAGCATCTGTTCCGCAGAGCTGACAACACGGGTACCACCGATGCTGACACCCGGCCTCCCTGAGCCTGCCCGGGGGTCCTGCGCCACACACACTCCCTCCAGGCCAGCCACAGGGGCTTTGGGCAGACCCTGGCACTCTCCTTACTGCCCTACAAACCAGGGGAACTGGGGCAGGCCTGGAGCAGCCCTCGGTCCCGCTGCAGCCAGTGCTGCTCCAAAGCCTCAGCCCTCCCGGTACGTGGGCCCGGGGTCCCGCTTTTCACTGCACACTGCCACGGCCCAGACGCCGCAGAGGGCCCTGTGCGCTCCAGGCGAATCCACAGCCCACTCCCTGCACAAGGGAGACACTGAGGCACGGGCGAACAGAGTCACTAGTCCAAAGATCACCAGGCAGAAAGTGGTAGGCCTCCACCAGAGCCCCAGTGTCTAGCTTCCAGCCCCTCTTTCTATGTGGGCTCACTGAGCCCAGGGCTCTGGGAGGATTCTAGAGCGTGGACACTTACACACTTACACACACACACACACACACACACACACACACATCTGCCACCTCTACAAATCAGCCCCACCCACTTCTAGCACCAGACAGCCCTTCCTGGAAATCGGGCAACCCAAAATCTGGCATCTCTTTGTAGCTGACCCTGGACCTTGCATGCGGGTCCCTCTGGGGTCCGCCCAGCCAGCCGGAGCCTGGAGCCCGGAGCTTACCTTCCTGCTGGTGGCCGCTGTCCCGGAAGGGTGAGAGGAAGGGAGGCTCAGGACCTCACCTGCCAGGGCAGCTGCTGCCGGCTCTCTCCACTCTCCACGGGTTAGCAGAGCTGCAGCCAGCCTCCAATCAGGAGTCCCCAGCCCAGGCTCCGCCCCACCCGGCTGGATGGGTCTCCCGGTGACCTTCCTCCTCCTTATCTGCCTCTGCTGTGTCAGAGTCACATTCCTAAGTAGGTGTGGGGGAGGGGAGGGGAGCTCAGAATGGGGAGGGGGGTCTCAGGCAGGGCCTGGTCTGTCCGGCTTTGGGGACCCCCGAGAATGGGCACCTCTGCCGGAGACCGCACACCGAGATGGCGAGAGGCTGGCCTTGGGACACAGGCTGCCCTTTAGCTAGGGTACAAATAACCTGACTCCCGCCTCTAACAGTTTGGCCTCCCTGGCGGCTGGCTGGGGACACCTGGCTGGGGACAGCTGGGTTCCCTCAGCTCTCAAGGACCTCCCAACACCAACAGTGGGGCCACCTCCCGGGACACAGTTCCCAAGGACTCCGAGCCTTCCTCCCTTCCCTCCCCACCTCCTCTTTGAAAAAGAGGAGCAGCAGATTCTTGGCTTATCTGTGTTTGTAGAGAATAGACAAGTTAATAAGTGTGCAGGCCTTAACAATACCTCCCCACCCCAGACTCGCAGCAGGGATTTATCAGGCGTCCTTCTGATTAGGATTGTGGTGCTTGGCCTGGGGACAGAGCCAGCTCACAAACCAAGCTGAATGGACCCTGGACCAAGCAGGGGCAGCCCCTGAGTCCTCCTTACCTCGGGCAGTGGATGATGGATGGACGGACAGGTGGGTGGGTGGATGGACGAATGACAGATGCAAGCTGTTTGGCGTTACTCTTTGATTTTACTTAGGAAAGTACCAAATTTGCCCTTGGTGCCCTGTGCACAGATATCTGCTCTCACGGTCCCGCGTCACGGCCCCCACTTGGATCTGGCCTTCCTCCAGCTGTGTCCTCTCGTGTCTGGCCTGCTCCAGGTCCAGCCCTGGTTTGCAGAGCTCTTATTCTCCAGGCTGTGTGGTGCTCGGTGAAGTCACACTCAATGTCCGGGGTGGAGCTTTCACAAACAACCACCACCACCACCACCACAGGCCCAGGGGCAAGCCTCCGAAACCCAGGCAGCTGGGGGTGGGGGTGGGGGAGGGGTCAGGAATCTGGGAAGCGGTGACCTTTCCCACCCTAGGACCTCATCAGGGGCTCAGCAAGCTGACACCCTGGAAGGCAAGGCCCTGCCCCTGTCCCCAGAAGGTTGCCTGAACCCCCAGGCTCCTGGATCAGCTCTTCCATGGATCCTGCTCTCAGGCAGGGCCGGCTGGGGGGAGGAGGGGGGAGGGGGAGGAGGCCCCAGGGCTCACAGTGCTCAGTTCTAGGCCAAGCTCACCAGGTGAAGTGGCCGGCAGGCACCCAGCTGGCTGTGTCCCCAGTGCCTTCCACCAAGATGTCCCCTTCCCGGGCAGGTCTGCCCAGCAGAGCTCACTTCCAGGAGCACGGCAGGGCCTGGCAGCCTTCCCTCGGGAGGAACTCTCACCCAGGGTCCCCAAAATGGGCAGGCCAACACACACAGGGCCATGTCCCACAGACACGGGGAGCCCTTCTGTGCCCGAGCCTGGGTCCTGGGACGGATCCCCTCTGGAGCTGGCCTTCCGCGCCAGGCTCCGGACAGGGACAACCGCTCTCCTAGTCCCAGACTGCTCCCGGGAAAGGGCTGCGCCTCACACTGTCTGCAGACCCTAACTCCTGGGCAGAGCCCCGCCCAGCCACAGCTCAGCACCCTCCAGACCAATTCTGAGACAGGTGAGAGAAGGGACATGGAAATTAAAATGAAGAAATAGTAAAACAGCCAGACTCACACATTAACAGCAGGAAGTAAAAACAGACAACCTGAAACCGTGCCCCTCCCACCACATCTACTCCAGACAGGACTCAGATGGGCAAGCCTGGCCCAGGGTCTTAAATTAAGTCAACTCTTGTCCCTGGGTTTGGGGAGGGCCTAGGTCACATCCCCATGTTTTAGAACAGTAACCTCCTCTTAGCTACCAGAACCATTGTCTAGTAGTAAGAAAGCAAAAGAACTGGCTTTTTTGTTTGTTTTTGTGCCAGCCCTGGGGCTTGAACTCATGGCCTGGGTGCTACCCCTGAACTTTTGTGCTCAAGGTTAGCACTCTAACACTTGAGCCTCAGCTCTACTTTTTACTTTTTTTTTTTTGTAGTTATTAGAGATAAGAGTTTTATGGACTTTCTTGCCTGGGCTGTCTTTGAACTTTGATCCTTAGATCTCAGCTGGCAGGTCTTGAATCCTTAACTTCCATTTCCTGGGTGGAGAGCAAAGCAGCTTCCTCTCCCTTCTTCATTTCCCATCTTCCTCTCCTCTGTCCTGTGTTAGTAAAGCGAATCCCTGCTCAGACTCTCCTGGCCTGGAGACACCTGAAACTCCTCCCACCTGTGGGTTTTGAGGTCCTGTGATTTCATTGGGAAGGAGAGGAGACCCGTCACCCACTCTGCAGTGATGGCCCCCCCCCTGCCCAGGGGTCTGTGAGCCCCATGAGCTGGGTCCGTGGCCAGTGCTACAGCGAGCGCTCTTTTCCACGTGTTCAACATCCCTGTGAACGCTCGTGGGTGAAGACCAACACCAGGGAGCCCAGATCTAAAAATCACACACCACCAAGGCCCTAAATGTGCCACTGACTTTTTCTTTCCAGCACTGGCTTAGAAATCTTTCTGAAAAAAAAATAATAATAATGCCAAATGTGCCCTCCTTAGTTCAGCCTTGGTCCTAAAAGCAGTAGCCCGGACACCCTAAGAGCTCAGAGGGACAAAGCCCTGCCTGTGCCTGGGAAACAAGCCTTCCACAACCCAAGGAATGAGCAGGAGCGTGGGCTGCACGGAGAGTTCCCAGAACAGGGAAGCACAAGGGGTGAATAGACACACGGAGTCACGTTCAATATCCTTAGCCATCGAGGAAATGCGGTCAGACTTCACTGAGCCCCCGTTAGACTGACAACCGTCAAGAAAACAACAGTGGATGCCACCGTGGAGGTCGTGGGGAAGAGGAACCTCCTGCCCTGGCAGTGACAAGGTCAAGCAGTGCGGCCAGGACGGGGGCCCCCACCAAGCAGACCACGAAGGAGACCCTCCCTGCAGCCCTGCTTCTAGACCCCAGCGCATTCCAGGTGCTTCACCCGCCAGGGGCCGCTCTCGCTCACCACAAATGGAAGCTAAAGAGAGGAGGGGAAGGCAGAGAAAGGAGACAGGATTTCAGCACACTCTCTGCCGCTTTTGAGAGTACGGACATTGGCCTTAGTTTTAAATAGAGCGGGAGGTGGGGGCAGGAGAGAAAATGGAATGCATGGTTGAAGCAGTGCCGAGTCCCCACCGCGGCCTGGCTGACCCTTAGCTCAGTCTCTGTCCCTGCAGAGGAGGAACAAGCCAGTCCCGCTGCTGGCCAGCGGTCTGCCCTGAGCTTTGGGCTCTTTCTCCTTGGGCAGTTTTGTGTTTTGCCAGATGATGAATGGCAGTGCCTGTGTGAGGGGCATTCGTCCTGCTGCCAACATCTGCATCCCAGCTACGCCGGAGGCTGAGATCTGAAGACTGCAGTGCAGTCTGAAGATTGTAGTCTGGGCAGGAAAGTCCGTGAGACCTTTTTTTCTTTTTTTGGTCAGTCCCGAGGCTTGAACTCAGAGCCTGTCCCTGAGCTTCTTTTTGCTCAAGGTTAGCACTCTACCACTTGAGCCACAGCACCACTTTGAGCTTTTTTGTTGATGTGGTACTGAGGAATTGAACCCAGGGCTTCATGCATGTGAGGCAAGCGCTGTACTATGAAGCCACATCCCCAGCCCTCCCTGAGACTCTTATCCCCAGTGAACCACCAACAAGCCAGAAGTGGAGCTGTGGCTCAAGCGGTAGACCACTAGTCTGGAGCACAAAGCTCAGAGACAACACCCAGACCTGAGTTCAAGCCTCAGAATTGGCACACGTGCGCACACACACACACACACACACACACTTTAGAGGGGAAAAGCTAGATGGACACGGTTGGGAGTTGAATTCAGGTGTTTCTGCACAAGTTCAGACAGGAAGCAGCCTCCTCACTTCTGGGTCCCGTCTGGCTATGCAGACACCGGGCGGGGAGGCCAGGCTTCAAGGTGTCCTCATGGGCCAGGTGCAAACCCTCCCCCCTGCACACACACACCTGCACTGTGAACCCATGTGTACCCACGCCCCAGAGCCCACAGGCTCTCTGATGGTCTTGTGCAAGTTCCCCTCTCCCCACTGCCGCCTCTGTTTCCCCTTTTCTAGTCAGGCTCGCCTCCTAAAGGTCAAGGGACATGACACTGTCCAGTCTCTGCCTGGGTCCCGCCCTGGCCACTGCCGCCATCTAGCGGAAGTTGAGAAGACAGCGTGCCCGTGCAGCTGGACGGGACGGATTGGGGTGCAGACTGGTGGAGCGCTTCCTCCAAAGAGCCCTTCTTCCCGGAGCGGCGCCGGGGCTGCCCTGGCTCCGTCCTGCCGCAGCCTCGTCCCCAGCCCGTGCTCCCTGAACCTGAGGCTGCCCTGGGCTGCCCCATCTGGTCACCAGTGCAAGGCAGAAGGGCCAGTGTGCCAGAGCTGGCGCGAGGGGCCGGCCCGGTCGGTGCCCAGCCCCACAGCAGCGCCCGTCACCAGTACTGAGGCCGGGTCACCCCCTGGTTATGTCAACTTGACAGTCCCGCATGAGTCTAAGCCAGGCCCAGCCCTCACCCTGCATATAAGGCAACAGCAGAGCTCTCAGCTGCCAGGCCCGGCTCAGATCCCACCGCCCACACCCTCGGCAGGTGTTCCCAGCCCAGGGAACATCTGAGGACCAGGACGGAGCAGGAGAGCAGCCCCAGGCAGGCTCAGGAGGGTCCCGGGACAGCCAGCTGGGGCAGGGTCATCACAGACTGTGTCGCAGCCCCCTGCTCCCCAGGACAGCTGGAGGGCTGGGGCCCCTGCCTGGGTCACCTGCATGGAGACTGCTCGGTCACTGGCATGGAGCTGCTGTCTGGCACCGCCCTCAGGCTGAGCTTTCTAGAGCCAGAGTTCAACCTTGCTACACCTCACCTCTGATGGCCCACACCCAGGACCAGCCTCAAGCGCAGACCCCCCTCCACCCTCCAGAGGTGCCACAGCCTGGCCAACGCGCCCAGCCAGAGGCTCCCACCCGGGACCCACACACACCGCGAAAATCAATGTTCGCCACTCGAGCCACTCAAAAGCTCAAGGTTTAACACCTCCGCCCTGCACCAGGCCGAGCCCTGCCCCCAGGAAGGACTGAGGCAAAAGATGACACAGGGGCCTGAGCCTGTACAGGGACAGGGACAGGGACAGGGGCAGGGACAGAGGCAGGGGCAGGGGCCTGTGCAGGGGCATGGACAGGGACAGGGCCCATGCAGGGGCAGGGACAGGGACAGGGGCCCGCGCAGGGACAGGGGCCTGTGCAGGGGCATGGACAGGGACAGGGCCCATGCAGGGGCAGGGACAGGGACAGGGGCCCGTGCAGGGACAGGGGCACGCTTGGCTCTGCCACTTGCTGGCTGTGCCTGGCCCCGGGGTAGGGCATCTGCTATGTCACAATTTCTCCCGGGGCCAGGTCTGGACTCAGGGAGGACTGGTGCGGCCATCAGATCAGACACAGCGGAAACAACTCCAGAGTCTGTGGCCACACTCCAGGAGAGCAAACAGCACAGGAGGACAGGTGACTCCAAACCATGTGTGTGCAATACAGCCCAGGGCGGACAGGTGCATGTGAAATGTAATTCACACCTCTTTTTGTTTTGTTAGTTTTTTAAAAATTCCTTTTTCTTTTTTTTTTGCTAGTCCTGGGGCTTGAACTCAAGTCCTGGGCGCTGTCCCTGAGTTTCTTTTGCTCAAAGCCAGCATTCCACCTCTTGAGCCACAGTGCCATTTCCAGCCGCTCCTGTGTATGTGGTACTGGGGAATAAAACCCCGGGCTTCATGCATGCTAGGCAAGCACTCTACCACTGAGCCACCTTCCTAGTCCATACTTTTTTTTCTTTTTGTGCCCATCCTGGGGCTTGAACTCAGGTCTGGGCACTATCACTGAGCGCTTTTGCTCACGGCTAGCACTCTACCACTTTGAGCCACAGCTCTACTTCTGGTTTTGGGGTGGTTAATTGGAGATAAGACTCTCATGGACGTCCTTGCCCAGGCTGCTTCGAGCCATGATCCTCAGCTTTCAGCTCCTGAGTAGCTGGGTGTGAGCCTCCAGCACCTGGCCAATTTAACATTTTAAGCAATGGGTCTCACTATGTTTCTAGGCTGGCCTTCACCCCCTTGGCTCCAGCAATCCTCCTGCCTCAGCCTCAGTTCCCAGACTATAGGAGGGTACTACTATGCTAGATGAATTCTCTGAGTGAGTTTTAACACATACACTGGGCCATACAATGACCCTTGCAATCATAAAAGCCCAACCCGCAGATGTCCTCACTGACCATGGTGGAGCTGGCTGGGCTTGGGCGTGGCCTGGTCGGCTCTGGTCTGTGTGGGTGAAGCTGGAATCCCTCACAGTGCCCCAGAACTGCTCTTCATGAGCTCCTGCTGCCCTCCTTGGGGCCAGGCCCTGAGCTGGGGCGGGGTGGGGGACACGGCCTCCTGTTGACCCCGGCAGGAGGTTAGGGGATGCGTACCACTTGGCAGAGCTGGAGAGGCAGAAGACCACAGGTGGGGGGGGGGGACTCACCTGCTCAGCAAGAGCTGCCCATTTTGCAGACGAGGTTTCTGAGGCCTAGAGGCAGAGGACCAATGACAGGATGGCAGGGTGGTTACTACGGGAATGTCGGTGCCCAGCCTGCAGGCAGCATGGCTGCTGGGCCTGCCGGGGGCCAGAGGCCTCGGCCGCCCATTGCTCACTGGACAGAGGCCGCAGTCCTCTGGGTACTCAGGGGCCGGCACAGAAGCGGGGAAGGCCTGGGGAAGCTTCCAGATGCCAGACTACCTGTGTCTTCTGGCCTCCTTGTGAACAGGTATCACTAGCTCCCCCAGGGACTGGTAGTAAAGTCAGTTCTCTCTCTCTTTCACACACACACACACACACACACACACACAGATGCAGGGGCTCTGCCACACACACACGCACACACACAGACACACAGACACACACACACACAGACACACACACACACAGACACACACACGCAGACACACACACACACACACACACACACAGATGCAGGGGCTCTGCCACCAGGGGGCAGTAAAGAAACAGGCTGGCTTTGAAACTGATTTTCCATGAGCAAGAATCCAGAATCCAGGGAAGTGGGATGACAGCAGTGTGTCTGTGTGTGTGTGTGTGTGTGTGTGTGTGTGTGTCTGTCTGTCTGTCTGTCTGTCTGTCTGTCTGTCTGTCCTGGAGCCTGAACTCAGGGCTCCCAGAATGCTCTCCCTGAGCTCTTTCACTCAAGGCTAGCCCTCTAACCACTTTGAACCGCAGCACCACTTCTGGTTTTTTGGTTGGGTCATTGAGGGTGTCATGGACTTTCCTACCCGGGCTGGCTTTGAACTGTGATCCTCCAGATCTCAGCCTTGTAAGTAGCTGGGATGACAGGTGTGAGCCACCCACGCCCCATTTCTGGTTTCCCTGGACTTAGCAGATGTCTCTGGCTCTCAGTAAAGGGGTTGGAAGGTGAGGACTGGAGCCAAGGGGACAGGAGACCATCAGAGAGGGAAGCAGAGCAGACCCAGAGACGGCATAAGTGGAGCTGGTCTGTGGGAGGGAAGCTCCGGGCGCCAGAGCACTAGCGCTGCCGCTTCTGGAGCTGGGGGAGGGGGAGGCTGAGCTCACGGGAAAGAGCAGCAATTCTCCTCAGGGTGGAGACCTCAAGGCTTTGAGCTGGGACAAGGGCTGGGACGCAGCCAGCTTTGTGTTGCTGGAGTAGGGCTGCAGGGGAGCAGGGCAGCAGGACCTGGGACAGCGCCAGGCCAGGACTTCACACTCAGCCGGAAAGGGGCTGTCCATGGCCACTGTGCTCCTGGAGCAGCAGGACACTGTCCTGAGCAAGGAAAGAAGCCAGAGAGACAAGGCCACCTCGAACCAGGCTCTGAGGCCAGATTCCACTGGTGCCTCCCAGACATGCGCCCGGTGCCCCATTCTGAGTTCTATCGCTGCCAGGATGTGTTCCCATGGCCCAGCCTGGGGGTCAGACCTTCTCCCTGACAGCCAGACCCGGGGGGACCCCAAGCCTGATCCGGCCACCCCGGGCTCCAGGCTGACAACTAAAGAAAGACAGCGTGTCCCCTCTTGTCGCCGTGGGGCATCTCCTGGCTGAGCTGAGGATCCCACCTCCTCTGCCCCCTCCCCCTAGACAGAACCCTTTTCCTGAAGCTGTGCGGGGTCTGGGGCGCTCACCCCCAGCCTTTTTCCTTAGATCAGGCGGGCTGGTGACGTGGCCAGGTACGCGGGCCTCTGCGCTGTCAGTGTGGCCGGAAAGTCCTTTCTCCCTGTCTGTGACCCCGGCTCGAGCACAGCTGTGTCTGAACGGGGCCTCCCTCCCTCCCCAATTCAGACACGGCGGGTCTGAGAAGTGGACATGGAAACAGGGCATCGTAAGTGCGACTCCCAGTCAGGACGCAGTGGCCGGGCGAGCGCCACTCAACGCAGTGCTCGAAGCTGTGTCCTCACGAAAGGGGAAATCAGTACACGCAGAAGGATGCGGCGTGAGGAGTAGGGGCTCAATAAATGCCAGCACAGAGGCCCGTGTGCAGT
>NW_012267287.1:2676565-2679520 GCF_000151885.1 Dipodomys ordii
GTGGTGGTGGGCAGGTGGACGTGGGCAGGTGGCGGTGGGCAGGTGGACGTGGGCAGGTGGCGGTGGGCAGGTGGACGTGGGCAGGTGGCGGTGGGCAGGTGGACATGGGCAGGTGGTGGTGGGCAGGTGGACGTGGGCAGGTGGCGGTGGGCAGGTGGACATGGGCAGGTGGTGGTGGGCAGGTGGACGTGGGCAGGTGGACGTCGGCAGGTGGCGGTGGGCAGGTGGTAGTCTCTGTGCTGCACCAGACATGGACAGCATCTCCCTAACTCTCAGCAGAGGGACAAAGACAGTCGTGGCAACACACAGCTGGGCCATGTGGCTGTGACAGAGGTAGCGAAGAGGTCAGGGCGCCAGACAACCTCCACTCCTGCCTGGAGTCAGCCAGGAAGATTGCCTGGAGGTGGAGCATGAACTGGCCTAGGCACGTCAAATATTTGTTAAATACAGTCCCTGACAGAGCAGGCAGCGTACATGCACTGGAGACCTGGAGCACTTGTGGTGCCAGGAACTAAGAAGTGACACAGAGAGGTAGGCAGATGATAGATAGCTAGATGGATGGAGAGGTGGGTGGGTGGATGGATGATGCATGGATGGATGGATGGATGATGGATAGATGGATGGGTAGATGGGATGGATGGATGGGTAGATGGGATGGATGGACAGATGGATGGATGGATGGATGGATGGGTAGATGGATGGATGGGTAGATGGATGGATGGATGGATGGATGATGGATAGATGGATGGGTAGATGGGATGGATGGATGGGTAGATGGGATGGATGGACGGATGGATGGATGGATGGATGGATGGATGGATGGATGGATGGATGGGTAGATGGATGGATGGGTAGATGGGATGGATGATGGATGGATGGATGATGGATGGATGGGTGGATGGATGGGTAGGTAGATGGGTGAATGGATGGACAAGGACAGACAGTGAGATAGAGAGAGGGTGATGGATGGATAAATAGGTCCCTAAATGATGGTACTATGGCAAAGAAACCCAGGAGTTAGGGCTGGGAAGGTGGCTCAGTGGTAGAGCACTTGCTTTGCATGCATGAGACCCTAGGTTCCCTTCCTCAGCACCACATAAGCTGAAAAAACCAGAAGTGGCACTGTGGCTCAAGTGGTAGAGCACTAGCCTTGAGCTGAAGAGCTGAGGGACAGCGCCCAGGCCCAGAGTTCAGGCCCCACGACAATTTGAGCGATGAAATAAAGTAGCTTTAGATTGTAACCCAAGAACACAGCAAATACTGACAAACAAGCGAAGGGATCCTGGAATGGATGTGACGAGGAGACAGGCTTTCCACAAAGGACCCTCCTCGCGTCCGTGACCACTGCCTTGGATCCCAGGGGTGGGTGGCATCACCTCCCACAGCAACGTAACTCGCAGCCGTGTCCTGGCCGGCCACACCTTCACCAGGCCATCCACCGGCCAGCGAGACCCACCTGCCAGCTGTGGGCAGGGAGGGGCAGGAGGCAGGGCGACACGTGAGGGAGGGAGGCCCCCTAGAGGCAGTGACAGTCCAGCAGAACCTTGAAGGGGGGCGGGGGGGGGCAGGGAATCAGGGAGGTCTGAGGCCCAGGAGGTGGGGGGCAGTATCCTGGTGAAGGGGCATCTACACAGCCAACCGCCAGCCCTCCCTGACCAAGAGGCAGGACAGGGCCCGCATCGCGGGCCAGCTGCAACACACCCAACTCACACGCGTGGCACAGCGCCCCAGAGGGGGACAAAGACCCTCCAAACGCACCCTGAGCCGCCTCTCCCCTGAGCGCAAGGCACCCTCGGTCTGCTCTTGGGTGGTGCTGGCAGTGCCCGGCCTCCGTCGGCCCGGTCCTGTGTTGGCTGCGGAGAGCACAGGCCACCGGAGCCCAGCGGAACGGAGCCAGGGCAGGTCACCAGGTCACCAGGTCACCGAGCCTACGAAACCAAGATTGCACCCACCCATTGATCTGGGCGTGCAGTCTCCATCAGCTGCCAGCAGGGTGTGCATGACACCAACAGCACTTGGGAGGTGGTGTGTGGGTGTGTGAGATCAGCACCCACTCCGCTCCACACCGGGCAGCACCCGGGCCTGAACCAGCACCTTCCCCCTGCCAAGGAAGCAGGAACACACTGAGATACAGCACACCACACTTGGAGAGAGGCACCGTCCGCAGGGCACCCTCCCTCCCTCGCCCTCCTCCCCATCTGAGAAGGAGGATGGCATGTGGGGAGGGGCAAGGCCAGGAAGCCTCGTGTGCAAAGCAGGCCGTGACACCAAGCAGTTCTTTTTTTGTTTGTTTTTTTGCCAGTTGTGGGTCTTGAACTCTGGGCCTGGGCGCTATCCCTCAGCTCTTCAGCTCAAGGCTAGTGCTCTACCACTTGAGTCACAGCGCCACTTCTGGCTTTTT
The DNA here is from genome assembly GCF_000151885.1 of Dipodomys ordii. Lineage (NCBI taxonomy): Eukaryota > Metazoa > Chordata > Mammalia > Rodentia > Heteromyidae > Dipodomys > Dipodomys ordii. The sequence goes on from NW_012267287.1 coordinate 2,678,967, forward strand.
TCTTTTTGCTTATGTGGTGCTGATGAATGGAACCCAGGGCCTCAGGCATGCAAGGCAAGCGCTCTACCACTGAGCCACCTTCCCAGTCCCACACCAAGCATTAAAGGACACTGGGAATCACAGCACACAGTACACATTTTTTTAAGGGTCTTAGGAAGGGGCCAGAGGTGTGGCCTAGGGGTAAGGGCAGCAGCCCCAGCAAGCGTAAACCCCCGAGTTCAAGCCCCACTATGGTGAAAAGATGTAGCTATAATCTGGCCATGCGCCGGTGGTTCAAGTCTAGAATCAAAGCTCATCAAGTAGCTGACATCTGATCATCTATGTTCAAAGCCAGCTAGAAAAGTCCCTAAGACTCTCATCTCCCAGTAACCAGCAAAAATATCCCAGAAGGGTTTATTGCAGCATTATTTACCATAGCTAAGATATGGAACCAACCCAGATGCCCCTCAGTAGATGAATCGATCAAGAAAATGTGGTATATATACACAATGGAATTCTATGCCTCCATCAGAAAGAATGACATTGCCCCATTTGTTAGGAAATGGAAAAACTTG
>NW_012267287.1:2692246-2696351 GCF_000151885.1 Dipodomys ordii
TGGAACCTTAGCCCTTGACACTCTTCCTCCCTCTCCTTTCTCCTTCCTTCCCTTCTCCGATTTCTACTGCACAGGCCTAAGAGTAACAGCAGCTCAGCCTGGTCCACGCTTTGTTCTGTGTGAGGCATTCCCAGAATCAGGCCAACATTTTCTACTCTTTTCCATGACTCGATGGGACCATCACTCACGCGCGCGTCCTCCGCGATCCCCTCCCGCACCTGTGGCCTGGGCAGCCCATCTGCAGGACTGGGGTTAGCCAAAGGTGACCCGCAAGTGCACAGACCCGCCTTGGAGCGAGGCTCCAAACTGTGAGTCTCGAGCTGTTTTTTTCCCTGTGGGTTTCACGTGGCGTGGTTGTAAATGACTGAGCGGTTGGAGGGAATCCACAATGAAATCGTATTTCATCTCTTTCTCCGTTAACTGAGAGGCAAATCAATTCCTGGGCTGCATTTGGAGCGGAGGACGGAGCGGAGGGTGCCCGGGCTCTCCCATAGCGAGCGGGCAGGCATTCAGCTCGAGACGCTGCCCGGGCCTCCGCGGCCGCGCTGCTGCACTGCTGCCCGCTGCCCGCGGGGCTTCCGCACAGCTAGGTTTCCAGGGCAAACACCTCCTTTCTAGTCCAGGCCCCGGGGGGGGGCCTCCACAGAAGCAATGTGTGGGAGCTCTGCAGCCTGAAGGGGGCTCACACAGGCCTGGCTTCTTTCCTCTGCAGAATGGGGGGTCCACACAAATGCCCCTGTCCAGCGGGTCTCCCTCTGTGCCACAGGGACCCCCAGAGCACCATGGACACGGAAAGCCCCAGGGTGCTCTAGAAACCAAGACACAAGGTGATCGCAGGATGACAGACACAGGTGGAGGGAGAGAGGGGCCAGGACCCAGACTGGGGTAGCTTCTCCAAGGAGGAATACCACACAAAGCCCAGGGGCCAGGCCTCCGCCATCCAGGAGAAGAGGCCCCGCATATTGTACTAGCACTACGGGGCACTACCTCTTGTCTGGGTACTTTATGCTCAGTCCTTGGACTGACTGATTAGGAGGGGGCACAATTGCAGATGCCTCATTGTGTGACAGTTTGCTAGGCCTCAGGAGAAACTAAAACGGGCATGATGATGATGGTGGTAGTGAAGATGGTGGTGGTGATTTGATGATGGTGGTGATGTTGATGATGGTGGTGATGTGGATGATGGTAGTGATGTTGATGGTGGTGGTGATGGTAATGGTGATAGTGATGTTGATGGTGGTGGTGGTGAAGATGGTGAAGATGGTGATAGTGATGTTGATGATGGTGGTGATGGTAATGGTGATAGTGATGTTGATGGTGGTGATGATGGTGATAATGATGTTGATGGTGAAGATGGTGGTAGTGATGTTGATGGTGGTGGTGATGATGATGGTGGTGATGTTGATGGTGGTGGTGATGGTAATGGTGATAGTGATGTTGATGGTGGAGGTGATGTTGATGGTGGTGGTGATGTTGATGGTGGTGGTGATGTTGGTGGTGGTGATGGTAATGGTGATAGTGATGTTGATGGTGGTGGTGATGTTGATGGTAATGGTGATAGTGATGTTGATGATGGTGGTGGTGGTGAAGATGGTGATAGTGATGTTGATGGTGGTGGTGATGGTAATGGTGGTAGAGATGGCGGCAGTGTTGATGGTAATGGTGATGAGGGTAGTGATACTATCGCGACTGTAGGATCGCTGGAATGACATTTCCAGCCTGTGGGATAGGGCACAGAACAATCTAAGGACGCAGCTGCCCCGTTGTGACTGTGTTAGCTGTTGTGGTCCCTAGCAGTCCTCTTGGGTACAGCTTCATGGCCATCCTCTGCTCCCTCCACGGAACCCGGCTCCTCCGTACCACCCCGAGCCCTCCTCCCCCACCGTACCACCCCAGGCCCTCCTCCCCCCCAGCCAGCCCAGCACTGGGGGCCACGCCCTCCCTTCCCCAGGCCCAGCTCATACTCTTCCTCTCACACTTCCCTCTCCTAGCCCTCTCATCGCGATGACACCACCACACTGGGTGGGCCTGGCTCCTGGCTCCAGAGGGCGGAAAAACCAAGAGCATGGTGTTGGCACCTGTGGGGGCCTTGGCACAGGACGTCCCAGGCAGGACACAGTGGGCTGCCGGCTCAGCACGGGGCCACCCTCTGAACTCCCCTCCCCTCCCTCGGCCCCTGCAGCACCATCCCCACTGGAATCTAGGGGCACACTCCTACCATAGCACCCTCTTCAAGCCAGCCCAGGAGACCGTGGCCCTGCTTGAGGACACGGGGGGGGGGAGGGGAGGGGGAGGGGGACGCAGCAGGGCCTCTAGCAGGAGCAGCGGGGCAGGCTTGTGCGGCGAGAAGGCCTGTGTCTGGGAAAGATTCCCAGGAGGAGATGGGAGTCCCCTGGGAAACATGATAATCACTGGAAGGCCCCCACACAGCTGGTGCCCCTGATGGGGCGGGGCTAAGCTGGGCAGGGAGGGCTAGGCTCCACCGAGGCCCAGATCTTTCTCTGGACAGTGAAGAGTCCAGGCCTCACGGTTAGGCCATCCATAGCCCCGTGTCTCAAGCCCCGGAAAGCCTCTGACAAAACGCCTCCTTCCCATCAGGCAGCTCGGAAAGCAGCGCGCAGCGTTTTTCCATGATGGCTCCATCTGTTTTCCCGTGAATCCCGGTCATGGGGGGCATGGTGAAGGCACAGGTGTGAATAGCCACGGCCCTGATGCACTGCTTTCTGGTCTGCTTCAATAATGACTGCATCGCCATAACCACTATTTGGTGAGCTCGGACACAGTGGCAAGAACTTTCAAATGTTCTTGATGTTACCAGTGATTTCTCAGGGTACATGCATTATGACCTGATGGGGAAACTAAGGCCCAGAGAAGGAGGGCAAGAGGCTGAGTTGCACCTGGTTTGAAGCCCTGGAGGCTCAGATCCAAGGTCTGTTTCAATCCACTCAAATCAGCTGATTGGCCTCAAGTCAAATGCCCTGAGGTCCACCCAGACTGGGGCAGCCCAGGGCGGGACAAGGTGTGGGTCAGCGGCTCCCTGGATGCCACCAACTTGCTGGCTGACTTTGGGACCTCTGTGGGCCCCAATTTCTGTCCTCACAAGGAGACTTTTCAGGGATCTTTCCAGATTGAGAACTGCAGTGAGCCTCCCCCCCCACACACACACACATTTGGGCAGCCCACAGCACAGCCACCCCTACTCACAAGGATTCTGCTGAGAGGGGACGGCGGCCTCCACAAGGTGCTCCGAAGTCTGGGAGGAGGAAACCATAGGGCCCAAGGGGCCTTAGGAGTTTTTAGGGGCGCAGGGGAATTGCTGCTCCAGCCTTGGGTGGGCGGGGCCTTGGGTGGGCGGGGCCTTGGGTGGGCGGGGCCTTGGGTGGGCGGGGCCTTGGCGGGCGGGGCCTTGGCGGGCGGGGCCAGGTGGATGACGGCTCTCTAAGGGGGCCCTCAGCCTGCTTCCTGCAGGTACAATACTCTCCCTTTCTTGTTGTGGGCTGCCTGCTATGTCCTTGGGTTAGGCACTGGGAATGGAGACCACGGTGTACTAACAGCGGACATGATGCAGTCTCAGCTCACCGGCAGCACTCCAGCCTGAGGTCACCCCACGCAGACCTGTCCTGACAGCCAGGGACTGAGGATGAAGGTGGAGGCAGAAGCAGGCTGGCCCCCGGCCGCCCCCTGGGCTCCCGCGCGGTGCTCCCGGCCCTTGGCTCAGGCCTTCCACCGCCAGAGCCCTGCCGCCCACAGGGTGGAGGAGCGATGGAGAGGGCACACCTGGCCCTCCATCCCAGGACCAGCGCGCCTGCGCCGGCCTCGTGCGCGGCGGGGCTCCGGCCTACGGGAGGGAGATGGGGACGGCCCAGGGAGTCTGAACTCCCGGTGTCCCGCCTTCGTTTCCAGGCAGCATCTCCAGGCCTTGAGGGTGGGTCGGTCGGGGCTCTGCACGCAGGGCGGGGTGACGGGCGCTCCCCGCCCGGCCCGCGGCGCCGTCTCCCCACCTGTGGTCGTGGGAGCCTCGGCGTAGAATCGCCCTCCCGCCACCGGATCCACGGCCCGCCCCGCAGCCTGACGTCCATGGCGGGAGGGGCTGGTCACCGCGGCC
>NW_012267287.1:2697605-2707977 GCF_000151885.1 Dipodomys ordii
GCCGTCCCCCAGAGCGCCCAGGCGCGCCTCGGGTCCGGGGGCCGCGCTCAGAGGCCCGTGGGGACCCCGCTCTCCCCTCCCTGGGGAGCCTGTCCCCTCCCTCGCAGCGGGTTCCGGGGAGCGTCTGGGGCAGGACGCAGAAGGGGGGACCCGATGGGAGAGGGCTTCTGACCCGGCTGGGGAGGAGGCCCCCCTGAGGCCTGGCAGGACTTATAGACACTCTGCTGAGGGCAGGTGGGGATAATGGCCGGGTACGTACCTGGTAATTCCGAGCTCTCTGCGCTTATAATTGATACCCGCGGCCCCTCCTGTAATCAGGAGCCCTCAGACTGACCCTGTGCCCGTCCTCTCCTCTCCTCCCCTCCCTTTAGGGAGGCTATCTGCAGAGGAAGGTGGCTAGGGCGTGGGGCCAGGAGGCTGGGTTTGAGCGGTGTGTGTGTCCCGTGGTCTCAGCCCTGGGGGCTTCTCCCGTGCTGGTCTCTCTGGAAGGTGTTGGCATGGGTGTTGGCTAGGAAGGGGCAAGGCACCCCCCCTGCAGGGTGCCCCCCGGAGCTTGGGGTGGACTTGGCAGGCTGGCCAGGCCCCCTTCAGCCCGTGTGCATTCTCTCTAGAACAGGAGGGTGGTGCTCACCTGTGCACAGCCACCTGTTGCTCGGGCCTGTTATATGCACAGCAAGCATTTTCACCCTCACCCATAGTGAGGGGTGTGTGTGGACAGTGTGGTCCCTCTGCTTGGTGTGACACGTTTGGTACGTCAGGATCTTCCATGGTCAGCAAGGGCAGTGAAGGCGGGCCTCTCTTGCCCACTCCACAGGCAGCCGACGTCTTCCTGGAGCTGGGCACTGGCAGGTGTGCGCTGGGCTTCGCTTGGTCCCATCCAGCTGCCCAGATGGACTGGATTAGTGGAGCCTAAGGAAGCCTCTGCCTGCTCCTGAGTCACAGGCTCTCTCCCTTTATACCATCAGGCTATGAGCCTGTCTGAGGTTTGACTGTGAAGGGCATCTCCAAGCTGGCCTGGGCGTGGCCCTGGGGCATGGGGCACACCTTCCCTTGTAGCTCTGGCTCCTTGTTGATTTCTAGTGGCCCAAGAGGATGTTGAGAGATAGCTCCTTGATGTCAGAGAGGCTGGCCTGAATTCATGTTCCACTGGACTCCCCATGCCTCAGTTTCCCCAGTTTTAGAGAGGGAATGTCTGTAGTTCTGGGCATAGCACCGGCCCCCACATATGGACCCTGTGCATGGCAATGAGTGTGGTGGCCAGGTCACCCCACATGTCCCCCGAGTGGCTGCAGGCCTGGCTGGCATTGTCCCCTCCCTTGGCAAGGCTCATGAAGCCTTTGCTTCTGTAACCAGGGCCGGAGGCCAGGGCCGGCACAGGATTATTTCCCAGCAATGCGGAGTCTGGGACCAAGGCCCCCGCAGGATTGGTTTCTCTCCCCCGTGGATAGAGGGCATCTTTGCCCTGTGTCCTCACGCAGCCCACCCTCCGTGTGTGTCCTGATTTCCTCTTGGTGGTAGTGTCCACTCGTGACCTCGTGGGCCTGCCTGCACATCTGTTCTAAGTGCCAGGGCTCAGGACGTCAGGGTGGCACTCAGCTTCTCCAGAGGCATGGTGGGGGTGAGGGGTAGGGTTAGCCAGCCTCGCTGCCTTCTCCCAAGGCGGCCATGTCAGGGGAAGGAAGGGACCTGAGGGTGCTGAAGCCACTCACCCCCACAGAAGGGAAACTGAGGCCTAGATAGGGCAAAGCAACTGTCCAGGATCAAGGAGAGGGTGCAGCACTGCCCGAGACATCTGGAACAGAGACGCCACTTCACTTAACCTGGGAGTAGGCACCGTATGACATTACACGGTGAAAGATGTCCAACCCGGTACTATCATAACGGCACACAGTTAGGAAGTGGGTGTTAGCCAATCAGCCATTCAGTCAACACTCACCAGTCTCAACACCTGCATGGCTCCAAGCCCTGCGATTCGCACTGGACAAGAACACATGAACGTCACGGTCTCTTGCGGCTTATGTGCTGGCGGGGATGGTGGAAGCATCTTCTTTGCAATGACTGTCAAGTGAAAAGCAGAGAGCAAAGCTTGTTTCTAGCTTGGAGAAGGGTGTGGGCAGGGATGCCATGACCTAGGGAAAGGTCTGGATGATTCTGGAGCAGAGGCGGCATCTCCCTGTCTGCGGCTCAGAGGAGCCGGGCACAGCTGGCTGCACTGTATTCATGCCTTGGCTCCAGCCAGGTGAGGTACAGTGGAGAAGAACCCCCTGACCTTCAAATTCACCCACCTCACCTCTGGAGAGGATTCTGGGTGGGGCTGTGAGCTGGACACAGCCTGGTGGGCCAGGCTCCGCCCCCCAGGCCCTGACCCACTTTCCTGGGGCTTCTGGACGAATTCCTAACTGGTCTCTCACTATCCTTCTGTTATTTACAGTTTGTGTCAGCGAGGCAGTTTTGTATTTTCTAGAATCGAGTGTTGAGTTTGACGGACTCTTGGGAAGTAGTGTGACTGTCCTCGGATACGTGTAGACATCACCTGCCCATCAGCCTCGCTCCCAGAGATCTCACGGGCACAGGATGGCTCTGAGAGCCAGTGGGAGGACGGGCCGAGGCGGGCAGGGAAGGACATGGAAGGAGGGCGGGCTCTGGGAAGGTACTTGTCCTGTCACTGGCCCTTTAAATGGGTACCATCTATCCTCAGGGCCGGGCAGGGCCACAGTTGCTGGCTGGTCGCTGGGATTCAGGGCTGCAGGCCAGCGCCCACCCTGTTCGGGGTCCGGGCCCTCTCTGAAGAGACAGCTCAGGCCCTTCCTCCTTGGGACTTGCAGAGGCCCTCCCTGAGGCTGGCAGTCTGGCTCTGCCTCCTGCTGGTCCACCCCTCTGTATGTCTCTCCATTGCCATCTTCCCCAGGGCCCCGGGAGGCCCGCGGGTGCCCAGTGTTCAGTGGGCCACGCTGGTAGCCAAAACAACCACAGCGGGAAGACATGGCGATGCGGGCAGCAGCTCGTGGGTTTTGGTGGTGGTCCCGTGGGTCTTCGGGCCCTCGAGGGCCCAGCAGGCTCCAGCCTTGACACTGGCCGCCCGGGGTCCTGGGGGACGCGTGGAGGCTTCTGCTAGTGCCCCACAGAGCAGCCCCAGTGCCCCAGCGTCTTGGTTTACTCCAAGAATGTTTCCACTGCAGAGGCCCAGGAGCTCAGGTGATCTAGGGTGTCGGGTAGGGCAGGCTTAAATGTCACGGCGGCGTGACTCACGCCGTGCGTCCTCTGGCTCCAGGCCAGGCCTTGGATCATTTTCTCCTGGGGTTCTCATGATGGCTGTCAGGCTGTGGGCACTGTGGGCCTCCTGCAGTGACGTGCCCGGGCACGCCCAGCAGGTGACTGGTACCATGAGTTCTAAGTGGCGCAGCTGTGATTCGAACCCCAGTGGGCCCGAGTCAGCAGGCTCCCCAGAGGTATGACGGGCTCAGCCCTGTTGGCGCTTCCTGGTGGGGGTCACCTGACCGTCTTCCAGGCCTGGCGCCGGTGTCACACAGGCAGGACGGCAGAGCCAGAGCAGATCTTGTTCCCTACTGTGTCTGCCGTGGGACTCGGCCCAGGCCATCACCGGCCAAGGGTATACCCCAAGGCAGCGGGCGGCGCTGCAGAGTGGAGCCAAGATGAGCCTCTCTGTCACAGCGCTCTTCCATGCCAGCTGTCTCAGGCACCCTTCCCCGGGGGGCTTCTGCCCTCCGCACCCCTGGTAGACGGGAGGGCAGGTCAGGGTGCCTGTGACGGCCACTCTGGATCACAGTCCAGCTTCCCGGTGTCTCTAGGACTCTCTGTCCCTTCCTGGATCTCTGTCCAGCCCATCTTCCGTCCCTGAGTCTCGGTATGCCAGTCTGCAGGGGCAGGCCCAGCCTGGAGCTCCGGGCCCTGCTGGCTCCTGGGCCCTCCCCTGCCATCTGGGAGCCGGGCTGATGCCAGCTAGACTTGGCATCAGCTTTACCACCTAAGCTGGTGAGCAGCCCCCTCCCTGCCGGCCCGGGGCCCCCCGGCGGCCCTGCTGGCGGCCCTTGTCTCGCGAGAGCTCCAGTTTCAGGACGTGGGTGGCAGGGTGGCAGTGACCTGTCCCCCGAGGCTTAGACTCCCTGGGGGAGCTTCCTCGGGTAGCAGCCGGGCACACGCAGCTCTCTGGGCATCAGATTGTTGGCCTGTGCGGGAGCGGGGGCGGGGGCTGGCAGCAGGACGACCCTGCGCTGGAGGCCCCGCGCTTGGTCCTCGCAGCAGCCTGAGCTGCTGGCTGCGGTCCCTGCTGCTGTCTGTCCTCAGACGAGCTCCCCTGGAGGGCCGCGCGGGCCACCGCACCAGGGAGGTGTCTCCCACACCTCAGCTAGCCTTCCACCTTCTCCCCTGTCGCTGACACTTTGGGTCCAGGAGACACAACCTCTCTTTCACTTCGGCTTTTCCAGGGTCCCTAGAACCTGACATGGGAGATGACATTCCCCCACCGGCCCCAGCCCTTCCCCCCCCCCCCCCCCCCCCCGCTGCAGGGGCATTAACGAGGATATCAGAGGATGCATTGGTGGCCCAGTTCAGATGTCTTCCTGACATCCCGGCCCTTGGTCCACACTGCACTTGGTTTGGGTTCCCCAGGTAGGATGTGGTTCAGGGGTTCCCTTTGGAAGGGACGCCAGGAGGCGTGAAGGGGAGATGGGGGGGCTGGGGGAAGGCAGCGGTGTGTGTCGTCATGGTAACCGGGACTCAGGCTGACTGTGGCCGGAGGGCCTGTGTCCTAGCTGTCCCTCCAGAGGGGAGGGTGGCCCTGGACCCCACGCTCACTGGTGAGGGACCGGTTCTGGGAACACAGACCATTCCCCCGTTCAGGGTGGATGCCTGCTTGCCGTAAGCCATGGCCCCGTGCCGAGGATGCCCAAGCCACACTCGGCTGACATGGGAAAAGCCTGGCTTCACTGGGAAGCGGCACACCCAGTGGATTCTAGAACAGCCCAGCATTCCATTTCCAGCCACCACAGCCTCCACATGACTTCTCCAGCACCTTCCATGTGCCCAGAGAAGTGCTTACTACTCTCCACGATGGCCTTCCCCTCCCCACTGTCCTCCTCCTCCTCCCTTCCCCCCCTTCCCTCCCCAGCCCCTCCCTTGCCCTTTCCTCCTCTCCCTTCTAGTTTTTCCAGAACTTAATGGCAGCCATGAGGCTGTCCGGCTCTCTCTCACCTTCGCATCCTCCACCTTGTGATCCCCGGCTCTTCGGCTGCAGGTGTGTTGGGTTCTGGACACTGTGCAGCCCAGGGCTGGCTTCCGCCCAAAGCCTCGTCTGGTCTGGGTTGTGTCCATGGCCTGTGCCTCTGACAGAAGGCGTGTCCAGCAGGACCCTTGCCCCCGGGGAGGGGTTGTGCCTGGTCTGGGGAAGCTGAGAGGCGGTCACAAATACCTTCAGCGTCCCAGAGATCCTCGCTGGTGGATTCCCTCTCTCCTGTGTTAGAACCTGCAGAGCCTAGCGGCACAGCTTGGCAGTTTTGTAAATCTCATCCGTTGGTTGACATCTGGCTTGGAGGCGGCTGGACACTGGTGTGTCCTGATGTCACTTGTCCTATGGTGGCTGCAAAACTCCCCACCCAGTACAGAGAAGGAGAGAGTGGCGTCAGCCCTCACCCATCAGCAGAGCGAAATACCCGAGGTATGGGCTTGCCTCGAGGTTTGCTTGCGCTCAGAGTCCTGCAGGCTCTAGACTGTGATCCGGCAGTTTGCTTTGCTTTTGGAGGTCTGGCTGGGGATGTGGGATGTGTCAGAGTCAAACTGCTCGCCTCATACCCAGAGAACGGGAGAGGGAGAGGAGGGTGCTGGCCTCGAGACTTCCTTTGAAATCTCAGAGGACGCCTCCGTGACCTCTGCTCGAGCATTCTGCAGCCTATAAAACAGCCAGGTGTGGGCGACTCCAAGATCTGCCGGCGTGAGCTGTGCTTCTGCGGCTTGAACCACATGCAGCGGCCTGGCCCGGCCTCTGGGCGCCTTGCTGGGGAAAGTGGGTTCTTGGGTGGCTTTGAGTACTCGGTACTCCCCGAGGCTCTCCCAAAAGAGCTCTGCCCTGGAAAGTCTGAAGAAGTTTGCGATTCCTGCTCCTCCGAAGCTCCGGATGCCCCTGAGCATGCTCCTCCGGGGCTCAGAGCTAGACGCCGTGTCCCTGCCCGGCCTCCACATCTGCTGCTTCCCTGCAGAGTGCTAACCGTTTGTCAGCTTTGGCTGATGGTAGCTGGCAGGACCCGTGCCGCTGCCGAGGGCAGTGCTGCGTTGAGATGCGTTCGCTGGATGACCGGCCCAAGGGGTCGGGGCATGGAGAAGACACCCCCGTCCGGTGCCATGCTGAACAAGGCTGCAGCGTTCCCAGAGCTGCCCCCATTCCCACCTGACACCTCAGTGCACTGTCCAGTCCTCACGCCCATCAGTCTCTGGCCAGCTGGTTATAACCTTGTAGGCCATTGCTGGCCGGTCCTTCATCCTGTCCTCCCACACCAACTCCTCCACCATCCACACCCAGCCACAGTCCATGGCTCGTGGAACGTCTCAGGACCGATCTGCTGTGTCTTCTGCCGTCAAGGAGTGCCCGGGATCACATACCGAAAAGGAGAAAACAGCTACTTCGTGGTTTGAGGGGCTCTGGTCTTTGAGCAGAGCTACTCACGCCATGGCTGGGAGGTGAGGGGGGCTGGTGTCTCACGACCCTCTCGAGGTCATGCCCCCAGCGCTGGGAGGCCCTCCCTCTAACCATTGTGCTTCTGGAGAGACCACGCTCCAACCCCTGAGCATTGGGAGCACAAACTAGCCGTGATAAAGGGAAATAGTATCTTTTCTGTGCACATGCGTGTGTGTGCCCATAACTAGGGGTTGAACTCGGGGTCTGGGTGCTATCCTTTAACATGTTTGTTCACGTCTGGTGTTCTCCCACTTGAGCTACTGCTCCACACCAGCTTCATGCTAGTTTAATTGACGGTAAGAGTGGCATGGCCTTCCTGCCCAGTTTAGCTTTGAACCACGATCCTCAGATCTCAGCCCCCTGTGTAGCTGGGATTCCAGGCGTGAGCCCTTGGTGCCTGTCAGGAAAATAGTATTTGAGTCCTATGAAAATAGCTGTGGCCCTGCCAAACACCTATAGGGCTTTGTGGGCCAGCAGGGGACCCCGGGGCCACACTTGGAGAACTTATCATAGAGGATGGAGTATTATGCAGTCGTTAACATGACTGTGAAGGACTTTATTTTATTTTTGTCAGTCGTGGGACTTGAACTCTGGGCCTGGGCGCTGTCCCTCAGCTCTTCAGCTCAAGGCAAGCGCTCTACCGCTTGAGCCACAGAGCCACTTTTCTAGTGGTTTATTGGATAAGAGTCTCACAGACTTTCCCGCCTGGGCTGGTTTTGAACCGTGATCCTCAGGAGGACAGGTGTGAACCACTGGCACCCGGCAATGAAGGATTTTAAAATGTGCGTGTCAGTGCTGGAGATCGATGAAACGTAAGTTTTATACACAGTCGGTCTCTGAAGAGCATGCACAGCACAGACAGCAGAAGAAAACACCCTGAGGTGGAGCAGCATCCTGGCCTGTCCTATATACCCGGGTTGTGCTGTTTTATTTTCTGGAGCCAATCCATCGACAGGTGTCAGTGACAGGGCTTTGCTCAGTCGTGGCTGTTGAGGACCATCCCCCAGAGCGCGGTGGCAGGACTCCCTGGTGCCTGGCCCGGCCTGGTCTGGGTCTTGTATTCTCACGCAGAGCTGGGCTGAGTGGTGTCCACAGGTGCCCAGGCTGCGTGTGAGATCGCGGTGGCTCAGGGTTATAGATAAGAGACAGCTCTGCTGCGTAGCAAACTCCGCTGTTGTCGATGAGAAGCTCGGAGCTGCTGTGATGCGGCGTTCTGGCCAAGATGTTTCCCCACGGCAGGGCCCCAGCCAAGTGCTAAATTTATCCTGTGGGTGTGTGCTGGCAGCCTCAGGATCCCCCGGACACCGGGACCAGAACGGAGCCCACAGGGAGCCTTCAGCTTAGCTTGTGAGGATCCATGCCCGCCGGGTACAGAGCTCCGAGAGGCTGGGCATGGGACAGAGCAGCTGGGCCTCCACTCCAGCCCACAACCCTGCACAATGCCCCTGTTGGCAGATACAGCAGAGTGTGGCTTGCTCTGGCCTCGTGGTTTGCAGAGATGGGCCTATGGTTAGTTAAACCCATTGCCCGGCATCCGGAGCACCTACCCTGCTGGGCCCTGAGATCCTGTGTCTCTCCACGGGGTTTTTCCCAGTTGGGGTCCCCGTGGGCAGGGCATGTCCCCCGGGGGTGCTTCGCTCGCCAGACCCACCCTGCTGCGCTCCTAGGGGGGCAGCCACGGTGCTGGGTTCTGCTGCAAGCACCTGCAACTCTGACTTCTCTAGCCCCACGTCCATTGTACAGACAGGGACGCGGAGGCAGAGCCCTGAATCACCCAGCTGGTGAGTGGGAGGGAGCCACACACACACACACGCACGCGCATGCGTGCACACACAGTCCGTGTCAGTGAGGGTCAGCCTCAGGGCAGGTGTCTCCCCCAGACCCTCCTTCCCAGCTGCCAATCAGCCAGGGCCTCTGCTCCAGGACCCGATCACCAGGGAGAGGAGGGGCTCATGAGTAAGAGGTAGGGGTTACAGGGGAGAAGAGGGGGTCATGGGGCAGAGGTCATCATTGGGGAGAGGTGGTGGTCATGAGGAGAGATGAGGGTGGGCTGTGGGAGGGCCTTCCTTCTCTCCCCAAATCTGGCAACTCAGAACTTCTTAGGAGAAACTGAGGTCTTTGGGGGTCACTTTTGTCCCCACATCAGAGGCTTGGGGGCTTCCTCCTTTCTTCCCCGCTGCCGTGGTTTCCTGTAAGAGCCAGCAGCTCAGCTGGGCCTCGGTCTGCTCTCCACAGCGGGCACCTCCTTGGTGTTGTCCTGGGGGCCCCAAAAGGCAACCGCAGGGGTGTGGGGACTCCCCAGCCCAGAGTCCTCCGCTCTGAGGCGCTCTGAGGCAGGCCCCCAGGGGCTCCCCAACAAGAGGGCAGACAGGCGTGGCCATGTGCGTTGAGAAGACACTTCTCGGGGGACAGTGGGGATGGCGAGCAGGCGGCCGAGGAGCCGGCTTGAGAGAGGCCCCGGCGGGCTTCCCGGAGGAGAGCGGCTTCCGGGGGTCAGAGCGTCTCGTTGAATCAGGGACAGCGGGGGTCACTGTGAAGCCAGGGCACTGATTGGGTCGCTGTAAACAAGCCTGCCTTGAGCACCCTTGGCCCTGGCCGTGCCCGGGGCGGGGGAGGAAGGCACAGTGATGGAGCCCGGCTGGGAGCAGGCCCAGCGGCGGGCACTGGGGCCACAGGAAGGGGCCTGGCCAGCACAGAGACCCTGGCAGCCGCCCGGCCCTCACTGCCCCAGTTCTGGGAAAGAGGGTCAGCAATGCCAGGAATAGAAGCTTCTGGGTGCTGAGAACTGCCGGGCTCTGGGGGCTGCTGCCTCCCACACGGAGGGCCGGAGGCCGACACCAGCGCTGGAGGGAGTTGGGTCCATGGCTGGCACCTGGCCCGCCTGGGGACAGTGACAGCGGCTTGTCCCCCTCTGCCCAGCAGGGGGGCCCTCCCGGGCGCCCTCCCAGACCCTGGGCTGGGGAGGGGGCCCGGCCCTTGGCTGGCAGCGTGAGCAGCCCGGCCCGGGCCCCGGGCCCATCCTCCACTGGCTCGCCGCTCAGGTAGTCTGGAGGACTTGGCCCCCAGCCAAGATGGAACCTACAGGGGCTGACGGGGAGCCCAGCACCCCACTTAGAGCCAGGCCGCCCTGTCTGTGCCGAGTGGAACCCGTGAGCAGTAGGCTTTGCCTCCCTCCCTCCCGGCTTCCGGAGTCAGATCATCCTGACATCGATTTCCTGACCCAAATTGCACTCATGTGTCTGACCCAGGCCATGTCCCTGTGCCCGCAGGCTTCCGGTGGGCAGAGAGGAAGCAAAGGTCAGCCCTGACCAGGCCGTTGGCCGCGGGCTGCTGAGGAACTGGGGCGCACACGTAGCTGCACGTCGGGGCTGGGGCCCGACTTGGAGGCAGGTTGGGTGCGCGTGGAATGGGCCAGGCAGCAGCGTTGCATGGATAACCAGAAGTTTGTAAAGGCTCTGCCCGCATATCTGGCAGAACTGTTAATCCAGCTCCCAGCCTGCCTCTTGGGGGTCCTTCCTGTCCTCCACCCCAGTGGGGCTCTGAGGACGGGAAGGATGGGAGCTGGTCGCTGGTCTTAGGAGGGAGGGTCAGTGGCTTTCCTCACAGCCACAGCGCTGCCTGGCCTGTATCACCCCCTCCCCCCAGCCACAGCGCTGCCTGGCCTGTATCACCCCCCTCCCCCCC
>NW_012267287.1:2708048-2801728 GCF_000151885.1 Dipodomys ordii
AGCGCTGCCTGGCCTGTATCACCCCCTCCCCCCCCCGAGTATTCTTTTGCAAAAGCAGAATTACATTCCCATTAAACTCTAACCTGTTCCCCTTCCCCAGAGCTGTCCCCTCTTCTCCACTGTGACTTTTTAACTCTTTTTTTTTTTTTTTTGGTCGTGGGGCTTGAACTCAGGGCCTGGGCGCTGTCCCTCAGCTCTTCATTTCAGCTCTTCTCCCACTTGAGCCACAGCACCACTTCTGGTTTTCTAGTGGTTTATTGGAGATGAGTCTCATGGACTTTCCTGCCCAAGCTGGCTTTGAACCTCGATCCTCAGCTCTCAGCCTCCCGAGTAGCTAGGCTGACAGGCGTGAGCCACCAGCACCCAGCTGACTTTTACTCTTGAGACCTCATGAGAGTGGATTCACACCGTGTTTGTCCTTTTGTGACTGGTGGCATGTATTGGAAAGCCCTTCCCTTTCCAGGCTGCGCACTGCTCCGTGGTATGAACGGGCAGGCCTTGTTCATTCAGGCCCTCGGCTGCCAGAGGGAGGTGCAGACACAGCTGGCTAAAGCCCACCTCCTCTGTCCCTTCGGGGCTCTCCCGCTGTCCAGAAGTGCAGATGAGGAAACCGAGGCCAGGGGTCGAACCGTGTGTCTGAGATGCCAGCATTTGAGCTGGGGGCTGGGCTCTGGGCTCTTCATCACTGGTTGTGTTACACCTGGTTGTATGATCCAGCTGCTGATGAGCACACCCAAGACTGACCAGGTCCACAGTGCACTCTTGTGCTGAGCCAAGCTGCTGGCCTCTGTGGCCCAGAGACACCTCTAGGGACTCACGGGCTAGGGAGGAGGACTGACTGGCACAGAGGCAGAGATAGGCGATCGGCTCACCATGTCTGCCACAGATGCCAAAGGTGGCAGACCGGGAGGGTGGGGCACAAACCAGAGTTGCCAACTGTGGCTACAAATGAGGCTGTTAATGGAGAAAAGATGGACGGTGTGTTGTAAAGCTCATTTGGGGCCTCAGGCCTGTCTCTTGCTGCCGCCTGTTTCCCAGGGTCTTTGCAGGGAAAGAAAATAAGCCAGGCTCTGTCCTGTTTATGGCGGAATTGGTTCCTTCTGGGTCACTTTACCTCCATTAAAAATACACACACACACATACACATTTCATTTTTTGGAAAAATAAGTGCAGAAAAGTTGGAGAGTTGGTTTGCCAGCTATGGACATTTATGTTGCCACAGAGTGTACCCCTTTCCCCCAACACTTCTGACGCACTCACTGGAAATATCACCGATGGAGTGTCCACAGGCTAGTCCACAGGGCTCATTCGCCGAGTAAAGCAGCGGAGGCCAGGGAATTAAGACAGCAGGAGGTTCACAACGCTGGTGGCTGCAGTGGCCCGGCAGCCTGGCGCCTGCTTCTGGCAGAAGCCCCTGGCTGTGCCACAGCAGAGCAGAGAAGTAAAGGGATGAGTTGTGTGTGGAGGGGGCGGAGTCAGGGTGAAGCAGGGCGGGGCCCGGCAGGGGGAGGGGGCCGTGGGAGGCTGCCTTACCTGTCTTCTGGCCGGCCTGGTGGTCTGCATGTCCCCACCATCAGGACTGCGTGGAGTGGGAGAGGACCTTCTGCACCCATCAGGTGACCTACTGCAGGGCACAAAATCAGTTTAGTGGGACAAGGCAGCATTCATTACATAAGAAGCTGAACTGAATAGAAAATAGTAGAGCTCCTCAGAGCCATGGGGGTAAGCATTTCTTTGGAAAGAAGAAAAACCTGTTACGTATTTGCATATTATATTAGGAAAATGATTGTGGATACGGTAATAGATGACTGCCTCCTCCCTGCTTCCTGGGAATGCAGGGATGGGGAGTGAGGGAACTTGCGGTTTGGGGTTCTGAACAGGGTGTCGAGATGGGGACATTGTTCTGTATTACCAGAATGAGTCCTAAGTGCCATGGTCTATCCCAGAATTCCCAGCCAAGATGCCTCATCCCTCCCACAAGCAGAGCCCCACTATGGGATATGCAGGTTTTATATTAAACCAATCAGGGCTTGGCCTGGGCCTGAGGGTGGGGCCTGCCCCATCCAATCAGGCAGCAGGTGGTTTCTCCTGAGGAATCTGTTGGTGAAACTGTGCAGATTGACAGGTCCAGTCCACTCCCAGGGGAGAGGGTGTGTGATCTCCCATCCCCAGCTCCACAGGGGACCGAGCAAAGTTCCCGGAGGGGACCAGGTGACGTGCCGGTGGCCCCCTTGACCTCTGTTCCTGACCACATTGGTCCGAGCCACAGCACCCTTCCAAGGTGGCGGCAGAATCAGTGGAGAGGGAAATCAATGCTGGAAAAGGGCCTTCTTTTTGGACACATGAGTCGTGGATTTGTGGACTTGGGCTGAGAGGGGCTAGGTCTTCATCTTGGACACACAGGCTGTAGATTTGTAGGTTTGGGGGGCCCTCGTGTCTCTGGAGGTGCAGGGGTTCCCGTGGCGTGACTGGTAGACAGACCCGGCCTGCAGGCAGAGAAGCCTCTGGCTGCCGGCGCCCATGGAGCACAGCAATTTGGTCTGATGCTGTTACAGAGGCCGCTGGCCAGCCCAGGGCCGCCTTGTGGCTCTGGGGGCACCTAAACCTCCCAACACCACCCCGTCGTTGGCCAGGACGCCGACCTCAGGCTCTGCAGCTGCCTCTTGGGGGTCCAAGGCCCCCTTAATGCTCCCACACTGGACCTTGGGGGCTCCACACCAGCCGGGCCTGGGGCAGACTTCAATGCAGCTTTCACTCCTAGGGTCCTTCTGCAGGTTGCCTGAACTTCCCAAGCCTCAGTTTCCCCGCTGGCACATTGGAGCTCTCTTGGAGATTAAATGGCACCCTCGCCAAATTCACATCCACCTGGAACTCAGAACATGGCCTGCTGTGGGGCTTTGCCCAGGTACTTAGTGGAAGGCTGGAGACCAGGTTATGGTGGGCAGCACGGGTCCTACACCCAGACACTGGTGTCCTTGTGAGAGTTACAGACAGCACCACACACGGAAGACAACCACGGGGACAGACAGGACAGGAGGCTGGGAGCTGCCAGGAGCTCCCGGAGGAGGGGAAACACCCCCGCGCTTGGCCTTGGCGACCATGGTCCCGAGCCATTCTAGACTTCCAGCCCTAGAACTGGGGAGAAAGATGTCTGCTGGGGTCCTCCGCTGGAACTCTGGTTGGATTTCCCTGGCACAGGGCTATGGGAACTGTGTGCTTGCGCACGCTGTCCACCCCCCACACCCCACCCTGGCATGTTTTCAGTCTCTTTCCCGGATGTCTAGGAAACAGGTGCTTCTCTGGACTGGCTGCATGGTGCGAGTTTATTTCAGTGTTCTGGGAAGGGCCTGGCCCTGCCCTTGGCACCCGGGTGGTATTTCCATGTGACCCTTTGGCTTCTCCTCGGTAGAGATGCCAGCCTTCACTCACCCAGCTGCTGCCCAAGGGCTCGGCACTGCAGGGTCCAGCTTCGGAGGGAGAGCCAGCCACCGGTCACTCGGGAGGAGGCTCCGCCATGGGTGTGCGTGGAGGAGGGACAGGTAAAGGCCTGGCCAGCCCTGGCCAGGCAGGAGAGCTCTTTTTTGTTGTTACTGCTGGTGGTGGTGATAGGGCTTGAACTCCGGGTCAGGGCACTATCCCTGAGTTGTTTTGCGCAAGGCTAGTCCTCTACCATTTTGAACCACCACTGTACTTCCCATTTTCTGATGATTAATTAGAGTTAAGAGTCTCATAGACTTTCCTTCCCTGGGCTAACTTCGAACTGTGATCCTCGGGATCAGCCACCAGCACCCGGCAGAGAGCTCACTGTCTATGTAACATTCAAAGCCCCTCAGAGAAGCACTGAGGGTCTGACCTGAGAGGGGTCCAGTCTAGCTCTGATGGGAGTGAGGGCCAGCACGGAGGGCAGCTGTCGGGAGGGCAGCTGTCTGCAGGGCTGAATGACTCTTCTACAGACTGCACGGGGAAGGACCTCCACCTTATAGATGAACAGGCTGGGACGGGGGTGGGGGGAGGTGGGGGGGACGGGCCGGGCCTACAGCAACTGGATGGTGTCACAGCCAGGCCCGGTTATGGTGCCCTCCACATGCCTGACCTTTCTTCTCTCTCTTCCCTTCCTTTTTTTTTGTTTTTGTTTTTTTGCAAGTCCTGGGGCTTGAACTCTGGGCACTGTCCCTGAGTCTTTTGCTTTAGCATCACTTTCCAGCTTTTCTGTGTATGTGGTGCTGAGGACTCGAACCCAGGGCTTCGTGCATGTGAGGCAAGTGCCCTGCCACTGAGCCACCTTCCCAGCCCCTTTATTCTGTCAGGCAGTGGGTCTCCAGGGAACAGAGGTGGTGGTCACAGCTAGGGAGGGGACCACTGTCAGCCAGAATATGACAGAGGCCAGGGCTGCTCTAGGACGTCCTGCAGTGCACCCACGGCCCCAGGGACGCGGCGCCGGAGCCGTCCTCGGCCGGCTCGGGTGCTTGTGTGGGAGCAGGCTTCCTCAGGTACTGGGGTGAAAGCAAGGAGGCTCTGTGGGGCTCCGGTGCTGCACTCCGGCCTGTATGGTGACGGTGACAGGGGACGGAAGTCGGGGGAGGTGGGAGAGGAGGGCGGATGGAGCCTGGACCCCAGCTCTGTAGGCCTGCAGTTGTGTAGGACTCTGAGCCCAGCAGCAGCTCCGGGGTCCTGCTCCCCCACTCCCCCTGCAGTGTCCCCTCCCCTTGATTGCCCCTCTTTCCCCTAAGTGCTATAGAAGAGGGTGATTGGGGGGTGGGAGATTGGGGGGTCTCCATTACACATTTGTGCGAGCATACTATGTCTGATGTTTCCCACACGCAGAGGCGGTGGCTTCCCGCCCGCAGGCCAGCCTCGGGGAGCATGGGGCAAGCGGCCCGATCCAGAGTTGGGACCTGAGACAGTGCCCATTCCCCAGTGGAATTTCCAGGCGGCATGTGTAGGGACCTCCTCCCTCTTGTCCCACCCCGCCTGTGAGCTCTGGCGATGCGTGGCGCCGGTGAGAGGGAACGGGAACAACAGAGCAGGGCCGCAGGGGCCTGCCGCAGCCTGCTGCTCCTGGCTGTCAGAAAACCGCGTCTCACGGAAACCACGGAGGCAGGGAGCAGGGGGTCGCCGCACAGCGAGTCACAGCGTGACTCTCAGAGGAGAAAGCCGGGGTAAACGTATTCACTGTCTCGGGCTAGACCACCGCTTTTTTTTTTTTTTTTGCCAGTCCTGAGGTTTGAACTCAGGGCCTGGGCGCTGTCCCTGAGCTTCTTTTTGCTCAATGCTAGCACTCTACCACTTGAGCCACAGCACCACTTCCGGCTTTTTCTGTGTGCTGAGGAATCAAACCCAGGGTTTGATGCATGCTAGGCAAGCACTCTACCATGAAGCTCCTTCCCAGCCAGACCACAGCTTTTTAGAAGTGACACTAAGGACACAAGCCATGAAAAGAAAAACTACGTGAACAGGATTTCAGCCAAACGAAAGCCATTGGTGCATCCAAGGTCACAGAAGAAAGTGAAATGCAGCTCAGACCGGGGCAGAGCCTTTCCAGGCCTGAGGTCTGAGAGAAGCCTTGTGTAGAAAGTAATCAGTTCTTAGGACTCATTCATGAAAATGCAGCCAGCTCACCATGTGGGCCGAGAATCTGAGTGGACACATGGCCCAGGGAGATGCATCCGTGAGCACACGGAAGATGGCCGGCATCACAGGCCCTCAGGGGGATGCAAATCACAGTGAGACAGCGCTGCACTCCCATGTGAGCGGCCAGAGAGCGAGGTCCTGTGTGCCCGGAGCCGAGGGTGAGGATGTGGAGAGATGAGAACTGGGGGCGGGGGGGGGACAGCCTGAGGCCTCCTCAGAATCACAGCGACCACGTGACCTAGCAATTCCGCTCCTAGGGTAGTCCCTGAAGAATGGAAAACGTGTCCACACAGAAACGGGCCACCAATGTGAGCAGCAGGCTCGATCATGATAGCCCCCAAGAACACACGTAAGCCATGTCTACGACGCACAAAGGAGTAGAATTCTGAGAACTTGCCACATTGCCAGTAAACCTTGAGAACAGGATGCTAAGGGACAGAAGCGGACGTGACGTCGGAGGCCACATGCTGGTGATTCCATTGTGTGACCATGTGCCCAGGACAGGCAATCCAGAGCCGGAGGCCAAGGGTGGGTCGCTGGGGAGGGTAAAGGAAAGGGGGCCAGGCTTGTTGGGGTGATGAAAATCGAGTACGTTGATGAGCAGACAATCATGATGGTACTGACAGACAGTGGATGGTAGATTTTTTTTTTTTTTTACCAGGTGAATGGTAGGTTTTGTGGGCTCTACCTCAGCCAGGGGTGTGCCTGGCCCACGTCTGAAGACAGCCTGTCCCAGACGCCCCGTGGAGGCTCAGCCTCGCGAGCAGACAGGTTACTGTGCCCCGTCACACATCGTGTCCTGTTTTATCACGCGCTGATGACCTGCGGGGTCGCAGGTAGCAAGGCCAGGGACCCGCGAGGCTGGGGACAGAGGGATTTTCAAGCTTCAAGTGTCTGGTCCTTCTCAGGTTTCCCCAGGGAGTGGCAATCCCTTCCAAGTCACACAGCAGCTATTTTTGTTATGGAAGCCCAGGGCCCCAGTGTTTCTGGAGGCTGCTGATGGTTCCGGCCGGGCCGGCATCCTGCTTCCCCCTCCCCTACCCCCCCCCCCGCCCGTCTGCGTTGCTTGAGTGCTGGTCATGACTGACCGGATATCAGCACACCCTGCCTGCCCGTGGCCAGTGTGTGGTGGCATGGGCACCAGGCACCTGGAAGTGGGGTGTCCTGGGCTGGGGGTGTCACAGGCAGGGCCTGCTGCGCTTCCGGCTTGCCAAGGTGGCAGACGGGCCTCCTGTCATCACACACGGCAGATCAGCTTTCCCGACTCCTGGCCAGCACTTCTGATGCCCAGTTCTAACTGGATGCCCAGGAAGTGCTTTCCAATGCCAGCCTTGCCTGGCCCGCAGCGGCAGGAGAACATGAGAAGAGCAGGGAGGTCAAGGGTGAGAGAGAGAGGAGGGGCCGAGCCAGGGGCCCAGGGCCTGGTCCCCACCTGCCCCTTGGCTGTGTGTTCTTGTCAGGTTACTGAGCCTCTCTGAGCCTTGGTTCCCCATGGCAGCATGTCCTATTGGTTGGACTGTGGGTGTGGCTGCTGAGCCCCCCCATACCCACTCAAGGAGGGAACTAGAAATCAGAGGTGTCCTTTACCCCAAGCCAGCGTACCCTGGGGCCACCATGCTGCCCGTGACCTGCAGACCAGCCCTGTGGAGCGGGCACCTCCACCTCATGTCTGGGCAGAGGAGAGTGTATGCACAGGGAGCTCACCGGTCTCTCCCCTCGGGGGAGAAGTTCTAGTGGAATGAGACGCCCCGGGACGCAGCCACGGCCCGGGGGTGCTATGGCCAGTGCGTTCTCAAATGCCCTCCCGTGGGCTTTGTGCCCTAGGTAGGCCCATTGAAACAGGCGGGGCGCTCTGGCCCCAGCTACCGGCATACGCACATGTGTGTTTAAGCCCAGGCTGTGGCTGCTGCGCAGGCGCATCGCCTGGGGAATGGTGCCTCGAGGCTCGGTGCCAGCCGGACGCCAAGGGGTCACCCGCGCTTGGCACCAAGGTACACAGTAGGCCAGCCGTTCCCCACCAGGCAGGAAGTGTGTCCAGTGGAGGAGAGACCGCGGTCCCCAGGCCCCACACGGAAGGAGCCGGGATTCCCGGCCCCCTGACCCTGGTCGCAGGGAGCTGCCAAGTGCGGTGCTGGTCTGGACGAGCCAGAACCAGACGCGGTGGACAGATGATTCTGGGCAGGCACGGACGCGCTTCCTGTTTTCCATTGGATTGGAGGGATGTTTACGGGCATCTGCGGTCGTTGGAGACCGGGAGGAAGCGCAGGGGATGAGCACTGGACGGGAGTCACAGACCCGCTGCTGGCCCGGGGGGGGGCTGCCGGGGTGCCCTCCCCGCCTACAAACACCCCACCCAGGGTGGGCCAGGACGGGTCCCGGCCCAGGGCCCAACATGAGCAGTGCACCGCCGGCCTCGGTGTGTGTGCCGGAGGTGCAGGTGGCCAGCGGTGGGGCCACAGGCGGGCGGCTGGAGCCGTCCTGGCCGCTGTGTCTTGCAGTGCTGCAGGTCGGAGGTCCAAGGGCCAGGCGTGGCATGGCCAGGAGGGACGGCCTGCCAGCTGGTACCCGTGTCCCTTCACGCCCCTTCCCCAGCGCCTCTGTAGCTGTCTCTGCCTCCAGATCTCCCCCTTTAAAAGTTACTTATGTGGGGTGAGACAGCTCATGCCTGTAATTCCAGCCACACAGTTTGAGGCCAACCCGGGCTACCAGTTCATGAGACTCCATCTCAGCCAGCCGAGGCTGGGCAGGCGTGGCGGCACGTCCGTCATCCGGCGGTGCGGGAAGTCTGCCTCCCACGCAGGCCCCACACCAGCCGAGCCGGGCAGGGGAGCAGGCCCCGCGGAGGACCGAGGGGCGGCGGGGCCAGCCCCGCAGGGCCCGCCGGCTGGACCAGGCAGTGCAGCTTCGCGAGCGTGGGGAACGGCTTCCGGGCTGGTGGTTATAATTAGCAGCCGGCCTCTAAGTAGGTTAGAAGGAAGACTGTGCGCTCTGACGTGGGGAGGGGGGAGCAGGGGTGAGGCCCCCCTCCTGCGCTGCCCCCTGGGGGTGGATGCAGGGGCTGCACTGCGGGACCCCCGGGGAACAGTAGCTCCACCAGAGGGGTGAGGACAGGCCACCGGGGCAGAGCGTGGGTGCTCCGCCGTCGCCCTGCGTCTCCCCCATCCAAACTCCTCAGCTCTGACCCCATCCAGTGGGCCTGGGCCGGCGGGGGCAGGAAGCCCGCTGGGGGCTGGGGGTCTGGAGGTAGGGCCGCGGGCCCCGCCCTGAGGGAGCCCCCCCATGCCCAGTGAAGGAACGGGGCATCCATGGCTGCAGGGCTCATGGTCAGTGCTCTGCAGTCTGCTTCCTGTCATTACCCCAGCGGGCGGCCGCCGCCTAACACGAAAACCCATCTGGAAATTACAGCGCAGCTGGGCTGCGCGCGTGCGCCAAGGTCGCCAGGTATTGATTGTAGTTCCCTCTCCAGTGTTTACACTTTTTAAAAGGCTTTTATTAGCACCTCTGAATCGTACAAGGGGCGTTAGTGTCCATTTCCACACACGTTGACACCATATCCACCCCCCCCATCACCCTCCCTCTCCTTCAGAGCATTTCAGGCCCTCGTGCCTCACACCTGTAGCTGTCCTGGAGGCTGAGATCCGAGGATCATGGCTCTAGGCCAGCTGGGGCAGGAAAGTCCATGAAACTCATGTCTCCAACTAACCACCAAAAAACAGGAAGTGGTGCTGTGGCTCCAATGGTAGAGCGCTCGCCTTGAGCTGAAGAGCTGAGGGACAGCGCCCAGGCCCAGAGTTCAGGCCCCATGATAACAATTATTAATTATTAATTGTACAAAGTAACTCCACCTTGGTATTTCACACATGTATAGGTTATGATCTAGCCAGATTCTCGCTCTCTCTCCCTGTTCTCCAGCCTCTTCCTTCAACAGCTGGCAGTGAGCTTCCTTATGCCGTCTGCGTACCTAGACTATTCCAACACCGTCCACTGCTCCTGTTCTCTCTCTCTCTCTCCCTAAAATCCCCAGCCATAGTCACAGCTACACACACACTCGCCCACCCTTCTCTCTCCATATATATATAATCTATATAATATTATATAAGTGTATGTATAAAAGTATGTATATACCTACTTATATTTCTTAGCTATTTATACCACAGATATGGGAGCATATGTGCTATTTGTCTTTTATGAGATTATCTTATTTTGTCCAACATGATCTCTAATTCCATCCATTTTTCCAATTAATAACCTAATCTCGTCTTCTTTATGATTGAATACTATTCCACTATCCAAACAATGTCTTTTCTTTATCCATTCATTCCATTGGTGGTTCAGCACCTTTGGCATCTTCTACTCTTTGGCTCAGTGTTTCAGTTTTTTATAAATAGGCGTTATTGATCAGTTTTTAGTTTGCAGGAAGCTCAGAGACTTCCCACGTGTGTGTTCCCCACGCCTGCCACGGCTTTCCCCTGGCACTGTGTGTCGTGTATGTGAAGAACCAGAGCCAGTGCTGACTAGCTGTTATTTTTGTTTGTTTGAACTCAGGGCCCGGGCACTGTCCCTGAGCATTTCAGCTCAAGGAGAGCTCTCTACCACTTGAGCCACAGCACCACTTCCAGTTTTCTAGTAGTTAATTGGAGTCTCACGGGCTTTCCTGGCTAGGCGGGCATTGATCCGTGATCCTCAGATCTCAGCCTCCTGAGCAGCTAGGATGACAGGCGTGAGCCGCCGGTGCCCGGCTAATTTGCTGTTTTGAACCAGAGGGACGGCGTATGCCAGGCTCCATGCTTGGCGCTGTGGGTTCTGAGTGTGGACAGATGTTGTGGCCTGTGTCCACCCCTGCAGAAGTGGTACAGAGCCGTGTCAGCGCCCCCAGATGCTCCGCGCCCTGCGTGTTCAGCCCCACCCCCACTTCTTACTACGGGCGGGGTTCTCCTTTTCCCGCTGGCAGCAAGAGCTCTTCCCCACGGGCCTGTGGGGCATTTCTCTGTAGTGGGCGTACACTGTTGTCCCACCTGAGTGCCCGTAGTTTGTGCCCCTGTCGCCTGCTGAGGGAGGGGCACTAAGAGCCTCTGTTCGATGCGGAAGCGTCCCGTGGTGGCTGGCTGTGCAGGGCGGAGTCTCCTCTGTCCCTAGCATGCACTCAGCCCAGCCTTCAGGGCGAGGCAGCCGTGGGGTCACAGGCTGGGCAGGCCTTGCTGAGTTAGGGTGTCTGCATCACCACTGAAGGCATTGTTAAGAACGTGGCTGGGCCGGGCGCCGGTGGCTCTCACCTGCCATCCCCGCCCCTCAGGAGGCTGAGATCGGAGGATCATGGTTCAAAGCCAGTCTGCACAGGAAAGTCCGTGAGACTCGAATGACCAAAAAGCTGGAAGTAGAGCTATGGTTCAGGAGTGCTAGCTTTGAGTGAAAAAGCTAACGGGGCGATGCTGAGGCCCTGAGTTCAAGGCTCAGCCCTGGCACACACAGAAAACGAACATGCGGGGTCCCGAGTACCTTGAACTCCGGCTTCCCTGCACCACTTAGCTGCTCGCCTGTGAAGTGGGCCACCGTGCTGGCCTCGGGGGGCGGGGGGCATCCAGAGGGCACAGCAGACGCCTGCCTGCCCCTCTGATGGAGCCGAAGCACCGTGGGGCCGGAGAAAAGCCGAGCCGAGCTCACTCCTGTCATCCCACTTGGGAGGCTGAGATCTGAGGACTGAGGTTTTCTGAAGCCAGCCTTGGGCAGAAAAGTACAGGAGTCTCGCCCCTCTATGAAAAAGCCAGAAATGGAGCTGTGTGTCTCAAGTACCAGAATGCCAGCCTTGAATGAAAAGCCAAGGGAGAGAGTCCTGGTCCTGAGTTCAGGCCTTCGTACCAGCACACAAAACCATTTTTAAATTATGTGCTGCCCCCTCCCCCCCAGACGCTGCCCGCCACTGGCAGAGCCTCTGAGCTGGGGAGGGGGGGCAGGAGCCGGCCCACCCTGGGAGGCGCCTGTGCCTTTGTCGGGAGGCCTGCTCCCCGCCGGCCACTGTGCTTGCACTGTCCGGCCGCCAGGCCACCCCTGGCCTTCCAGAGCGGAGCGTGCCAGCTGGCTCCCGAGTCCCGGCTTTGGAGCGGATTCAGAAAGACCAGTCATGGGTGAGGCTCACACAGTCCCCAGGCCCTGGGTCCCCTGGGCCCTGCCAGCGTCCAGCCTTCACGCACCCTCCCCTCAGCGTGGGCAGTGACCTCGGGCCCCGGCATCCCAGGGCAGCTGACTGTGATGGACTTACCCTGTCCCGGGGCCACAGAGACAAACCCTAGGCACTGCTGTGTGCGGGCGGTGCTGACGTGCATGGGCGGAGCGTCTCTGTGAGCCCTGGTGGCAGCGGTCAGCCTGCTGCCTGCTGCCCTGAAGGGGACAGTCCCCTTCGGGAGCCACCGCTGTGTGTGTCACCACCATGTGGGGGGAGGTGTCGGTCAGTCCACCCCTCATCTCCAACGAGCTGAGGTTTGCCAGCCTGTGCTAATCGGGCCTGAACTGCTGAGCCAAGAAACCTACAGCAACCCCCTGCCCTGGGCTGCCAGGTGTGGTCCACATGGTGCAGTATCACTTCCCAGCACCAGGGGGCAGCACCTGCCACTGGCCTGCAGGCGGGGTGCAGGGGCTGTAGGGGGCCCCAGGTGGGGCAGGCACCATTGGACAAATGAACCGCCTAAAATAGCTCACACCTGTCATCCCAGCTGCTCAGGAGGCTGAGATCTGAGGATCTCGGTTCGAAGCCAGCCTACCCAGGAAAGTCTATGACTCTTATTGCCGGTTAACCACCAGAAAAGCCAATAGTGGAGCTGTGGCTGTGCTGGCCTTCGGCGAAAGAGCTCAGGGACAGCACCTAGGCACTGAGTTCAAGACTCAGGACACTAGCATACACACACACTCACACACACACACACACACACACACTGATAATATTCTACCCCAGATCAAGTGTACTTCCAGTAATCTGTGAACTGTCATGGTCCGTGTTTTCTGGTCTTGTTCTGGAGGCTGGGACCGAGTCAAGGGCCCTGTGCATTCCAGACCAGTGCTGCATCCGGGTCTCATCCCTGGAGCCCATCTGTCCTTGCAAATAGCAACGTCATTGTTTATGGTGTGTGGTGGACTGGTAGCTAGGCAGAGCCTGTGGTTCCATACCCACAGGGCTGAGCAATGACAGCAGAAGGAAGGTGGGTGGATGGACAGGTCAGACAGAAGGACTGACAGAGGGACTTTCAAGAACCCCCCCCCAAAGGCTGTGACCTTTAGGAAGTAGAGCTAGGGCAGCGTTCTGGACCAGGTGACCCCATGTCTCCCCTCCCCCGGGGAGGGTAGCAGTGAGGGAGGGAGGAAAATGTCACTGTCGCTCCCAGGGACCCTGGCTGCCTCTGCACCATCCTGTTTGCCATCCCGTTTCCTGAGGTCCCATCCTGCCTCTCTTTCTGCAGACCGACGCCCGCCGTTCTCCTGGACGGCCCATGCTCAGTACCTGAGCTATCCTGAGTCCTGGGCCGGGCAGGCCTTCTGTCCCGGATGGTACCCGTCCCCCCTGTATGCTTCCCGCTGTGGCCTCCTGGCAGAGGAGGACAGAAGCCCCGCCCAGCCTGGCTGGATGCAGGGCTTGGTTGTGGCGGGCACGGGACAGGCATGGTCTCCTGGCTGAGCAGCTGTGGCGGGGTGAGGGGAAGACCCCCCCCCCGGGGGCCTGTGCTGTTGTGTGTGACGTTGTGAGTGTGACCCTGGTGTCGTGTGCGTGTGCGAGCTCTCAGAGCGGTGTGGCACCTTCCCGTGCGTGCGGCTGCGGCCAGACCCACAGCCCTGGCCTCGCGTTCCTGTGACACGAGCCGAGGAGGGGTGGAGCTCTGGATTTGGGGCAGCCCTCACAGGCCAGCGGCAGGACCACTGTGTGGGGAACAGCCACAGAGTGCAGTGAGCCCTGTGGACCGGCGCTGGCGGGGCGCGGGTGGGCTTTCTCCCGGCCCTGAACACATCCCCTGAAACCCGGCTGCTTTCTCCCCACAGTGTCGCAGCCCCAGGCTGCTTGCAGCCCCCCGGAACAGCCGCCCAGCACGGCGATCCTGTGCAACACGTGTGGGAACGTGTGTCGGGGGGAGGTGCTGCGCGTGCAGAACAAGTACTTCCACATCAAGTGTTTCGTCTGCAAGGGTGAGTACACGCAGCCGTGCGCAGCCCGGGCCTGGAGGAGCGGCCGCAGACCCGGCCCCCACAGACCCGGCCCGGGCGCCACGGCGGCCTCCGGCTGCCCACCGGCACCCTGCACGGCGTCTAGGGAGCCTGGTTAGGTCTGTGTTCGGGAGCTTCGTGCGTGGGGAGGGCGGCAGGACAAGATCCCGCAGTCACCTGGCTCCATGGCCAGATGAGCAGGGCCGGGGCCGAGGGACCGCAGCGTGCCCTCCGGGGGCTGCGCGTCTTCTTCAGGGACAGGAACCCTGGTCTCGTGCAGGGCCGACCCCCCCTCCCCCTCCAAGGCCCCCTCTTGGCTTGTGGGTCACTGCCAGGGCCGTCACCCGGAGGCAGGGGTCACACACACATCCCAGCCACCTCGGCGGCGCCCACCCCCGTGACCCTCTACATTGCACCTGTCCTCCCGCAGACCCCATTACAGGTCCAACAGTGGCGGCCAGTGTCTCCGTGTTAGGGGCAGGGCCACCGCCCCCTCCCCCCCGGGCAGTGGCTAGGGAGCTGTTTGAAGAACAGGGAGAAGACGCCCTGACCCGTAGTACCTGAAGTTAGTTCCTGGGTGAGGAGGTGGTGGAGGCTGCTGTACCCCCGCCCCGCGTGGCACAGGCCCAGAAGGACTCGGAGTGTGTGTGTGGGGGGGGGTTCCTGGAAGAAGAGGGCAGCTGCCCTCCTGTCCCTGTCCCCTGCCTTCCTCTGGCCTCCACCCCAGCGTCCTCTTGAGATTTGCCTGGCTTAATTTCCCCGACTCTCCCCAAAGACATTTGCCCCGTTTATGAAAAGCAAAATCTACTCGATTGCTTTCGAAGCGCGTGCTTGAAAAGACAACGGGAACACAGGCTTTGTTTAAAAGGATTTTCTCTAAAGCTCTGCGTGGGTCGGCGGTCACACAAGGTCACCCAGGTGTAGGTGGGCGGGGCTGAGCCCTGGTGGCCCTGCGGCTCCGCCTCCGTGGGTGGCCCCGTGTCTCTGTGGCAGGGCGACTTGGCCTCGGCCCTTCCGCGGGCTCACCCCCAACCCAGTGCTCAGGAAAACGCAAGTGAGGATGCGTCCAGGTGCTTCTGCTTGAATGACAAGAAGACCAGCTTGGAGGTGTCTTAACAGCACAGACATTTGTCACCTTAACTTGAAGTCCCTCCCCCAGCCCCCCAGGCTGGGAGACGTAACAACCTAGCAGGGTCACGGAACTGCCTTCATTCTCCATCTCCGAGGTGCCCAGCCCCGGGGGGGCAGAACGTCCCCAGTGGTTGAGCTGACCCAGCCGTCCCTGCGTGCAGAAGCAAAGGCAAGGTCAGGACGCTGCTGGAGGGAACCGCAGGATGGTGAAGGGCAGGGAGGTGGCGGAGAGTCGGCACTTGCCTGGCACAGGGGCTTTGCGCCTGGAGGCTGGGGCGAGCAGTTCAGACTGGAAGCCATCAGGGCCTGGAGTTTGGCCCACGTGGGGAGGTTGCTAGGGAGCCTGGAACCAGGGCCCTCCGTGGGCGCCCCCCCAATGGTTTGATGACCGTGCACACACCTGTGCGGGGCCCT
Source organism: Dipodomys ordii (assembly GCF_000151885.1). NCBI lineage: Eukaryota > Metazoa > Chordata > Mammalia > Rodentia > Heteromyidae > Dipodomys > Dipodomys ordii. Next base: position 2,723,409 of record NW_012267287.1, read on the forward strand.
TCTTGGCTCAGGTCCCCTTGCTGTGGGCATGGGCTCTGGGGTGGGGCACCACCGCAGTGGCTGGCTCAGGGTGTGGCTGTCTGGGGTTTTAGAGGGATCCGTGGCTGGATCCGTGGCCGGGGCAGTGCTTCCTGCTCAGGTCTGTACCACTGCCTGCTCTGATGGTTGCCGCACCTGCACACCACAGCCTCTCGGGGTGCAGTGACGCAGGAGGAGCTGGTGGAGACTTGTACAAGCAGAATCCTCTCCTCTCCCTGAGCCTCCCACGGACTTTCCTAGAGACTCATGGCCAAGCCCCCCCCCACCGACAAAGAGGATGTGGGGGTCGGGATGGACATAGCTGGTCAGGGCCATCCCCAGGGGCCGAAGCCAGGTCCACTGGCGTGGGGTGCAACATGCCACTGTCCACTTGTGCCTTGTTCCCGCCCCAGGCACGTGCTTGAGGTGCCTCAGTGTACCTGGGAGAGCTTTGTGCTCTGCCCGTGACTGCCCCAGTCTCGGCTTTGACTTCAGAAGTTCCAGGTTCAGACTCCACCTCTGCCACCCACAGCTCCTGTGGCTCTTTGCCCAGCTTCCCTGCTGTAAATGGACTCGGCACCAATGTGTGCCGGCCCGGTGGGCCTCTGAGTGAAGCCTGAGTGGGGGGAGGGTTGGTGATGTGTGGGGCACAGAATTCCAGCCAGGGCCTTGCAGGTTGGGGGGGGGTAGCAGAGCCGGGAACGGGGGAGAGAGAGAGAGGCAGGGAGAGGAAGAGAGGCCTGGGCTTTGACTGAGGGTGTATGACGGCCTTAGGGTCCCCCGCATGGCCGGGCCATACTACGAGGGGCCGCTGGGGCAGGGGAGGGGGACCGAGAGCCCAGCTCGAGGTGGAGGAGGCGTGTGGCCCTGGTGGCCCCTGAGCTGGCTCCTTCCTCACACTGCAGAAGAGAGATGGCACAGGAACAGCACAGAGTAGGTCCGAGTGCCTGAAATCGCCTGGGAAAACACAGACACGCAGTCTCGTGATCCCAGTGGGCCAGGGTTCTGTGCTCTGGGGAAGTTTTTGCTGTGTGAGCCCCCAAGTCCTGGGGTCATGATGAGAGAAGAGGTCACCGTCAAGGGTGAGCTGACGGGGTCGCTGGCGGCGGGGGCCAGGCTGTGCGGGGGGGCGCCTGCCACCTCCCCGGTGTTCAGTGGGTTAGAGGCCCAGAAGTGGGACCTCGGGTCAAAGGGCAGGAGCTGGGCTAGGTTCCTCAGAGGGAGAGCGGGATGGAGCCCCAGGGCCAGGGTTGGTGCGTCCCTCCGTCCCTCCGGCTGCCCTCCCCTCTGTGGTTTCTCACCAGTGAACCCCCCCCCCATTAGTCAACTTGATATGGGGTGGGCTGTAACCCGAAGCCGTGCATTGTCTCCACCAGGGCTCGGGTTGCTGTGAGTTTGGACTTTTTATTTTTAGGAGGCTGTGGTCTGGGTTCTGGCTGCCGCCCGCTGGTGCCCTCAGTGCCCTTGGGGCGGGCAGAGCCTGACCAGCAGCTGAGGCAGCCCCGGGCTGGGCGCCGGGATAGGCTCCGGCCGTCGGAGCCGGACAGCTGTGGCACACAGCACGTCTTCGCGTGACCTCCGTGGCCCACGTGGGGGGGGTCACCTCCCTCCTCCTCCAAGTACCCGGCCTGCGCCCAGGCCCACGCGCCCGCGCCTAAAACTGCAGCCCCGCGGCCTGTTGTCCTGATCAGGACCCCGCTGCTGGGCATGGGCCAGGCTGGGGAGAACACACACGGGGGTCAGTCCCAGGGTGGGTGTGGACAGTGGGGCACGGGGCCCACGCGTCCCAGCTGCCCGCCTCTCGGTGAGTGACAGCAGGGCCGCGGCGGGCGTGGATGGTGGGCCGCAGGGCTTGGGGACCAGGGCCAGCCGGGTGCACCGTTGTAGGCTGTAGCCCCTGAGACTGCATGGGGCTCCCCGTCCGTGAGAGGTGGGCGCCATGTCCCCAGTGCTGTCCTGAGACGGGGTGCCCCAGCTCACCCCAGTCTCTCCCAGGGCTCCTCAGCTCCAGCTTCCTGGAGATGCGGCGGGAAGGAGGCAAAATAACCCCGTCAGGGTCCCGTGTGCTCCCCGCCTCCTGTCCCGGCCTGGCACTGGCGCGCGCAGGGCTCAGGGTCGGGGGTGAAGCTTTCATAGGGACGAGGGAGGCGTGGCAAAGCCACAGGGCCCAGCGTCACCGCCAGCTCAGGGTTTTCGGGGCTCATCGCGGGGTTGAGGTTCCCTCCCTCTGCACCCCCGCCCCATCCAGCGCTGGGCACGGCGGCCTGGCATGGAGAGGGCCCTCGGGCGTCAGCTGAGGGGCGCAGACAGGCACTTCCATGCCAGCGCGGCCTCCATCTCCCCAGCCTGTGGCTGTGACCTGGCGGAGGGCGGCTTCTTCGTGCGGCAGGGCGAGCACATCTGCACCCAGGACTACCAGCGGCTCTACGGCACCCGCTGCTTCCGCTGCGACTGCTTCATCGAGGGCGAGGTGGTGTCGGCACTTGGCAAGACCTACCATCCCAACTGCTTTGTGTGCGCCGTCTGCCGGTGAGTCCCCGCCATCGCCGCCCCCCCCACTGCCCAGCCTCCTCCCCCCTCCAACCAGCCCCCAAGTCTGTGTCCTGGGCCAGGCTCAGACCCTAAGCAACTGCTCTCTGCCGCCACCTCCTCCTCCTCCTCCGCCTCCTCCTCTTCTTCCTCCTCCTCTTCCTTCTCTACCTCCTTCTCCTTTGAATTCAGGGCTTTCCCCTGGTTTGGCCTGTTTACTAGGTTGATGCTCTACCACTTGATCCATGCCCAGCTTTTTGCTGATTATTTTGGAGATAGAGTCTAGGCTGGCTTTGAACCATGATCCTCCAGATCTCTTCCTGAGTAGCTAAGATCACAGGTGTGAGCCCCTAGTGCTCCTCATTCATTTGCTCGTTCATTTGGTCAACATGATGTGTGCCAGGCTCCGAGCCGTGCAGGCTGGGAATCTTGGGTGGTCCCGCGGCGCTCCTCCCACGTGGGCAGCCTCCTTCCCTCCCCACAGCCCCACTCCATCCGCCCCTCCCCGCTCCCGACTGTGGCCAGAGTAGGGCAGAAGCAGGCCCCGGTGCTGCCTCTGTGCTGGTCCCTGCCGGCCCTGGCAGGCGGTCACCACAGACAGACCGGATGTCCCCGAGCGCCGGGCCGAGGCCCCCACTGCCTGTCCTCCCCAGGGCGGGGCACGCCGCCAGCAGGCAGCCTCTCCCCACCCCTTCCTTCCTCACTCCCTCCCCTCACAGCTCCAACACATCCCTTCTTCCAGGGCTCAACAAAGAGTAAAAATAAAACCAGCTATTTCCTGTCCTGTTGTCCCCTGCTTGCCACACCCTTCGTGCTGTTCCTAAGCGACCGTCTGTGGGTACAGTGTGTACCCGGGGCTGGTACCCAGGGTCCCGGGACATGGGGAAGGAGGGTTCCAATGAAAGAGCAATGGCGTGCAGCCAGAGTCTCCCGGGGTTGCACGGGAGGGTCCCTAGCGGAGGGTCACCAGCGGAGGGTCCCTAGCGGAGGGTCACCAGCGGTGAGGTTGCCACAGACCCATCCTGTCTCAGCGGCCACCTCTGGTGACCACCATCTTGCATCACTGCTTGTGTGAAGTGACTCGGGCTGGGTTTATCCAGCCGCCATGAACAACCAGAAGACGGGACGCATGTGTGAGTCCTGGCCCAGGTCTGAGGACAGGAAAGCAGCAGGCCGCGCTGGCCCTGGCGCCCCGCTGTTTCAAAGGACAGCACAACCAAGCAGAACGTGGCATCTCCTGGGCTGGACTCGGTGGTTGGAAGCCAGAGGCTGTGGGAGGCTTTGGAGGCCCACAGGGGCGCCCTGGAGTCTGGGGCCGTGTTTCAAAACCATGAGGACATGAAGGGACATCGCAGGCGGGTGAGAGACTCCTCTCTATAGCAAGCTGAGAAACAGTTTAGAAAGAGGAAGGAGTTGTTTTGGCCCAGAGTCTCAGGTTTCTCCTGGCTCCCTCGTTTCTGGGCTGTGGCACGGTAGGGCATCTTCACAGAAAGGTGAGAAGCGGCCAAAAGAGAATGGCTGTGCTAGAGGCTTCCTCTACCTCCCCCTTGTCCCCTCTGGGCCTCTGTCAATGGATGGGGCTGCCCACGTCCAGGGCAGTTTTCCTTCTTGTTAATCCTCTCTAGAAATGGATCCAGACACACCCAGAGGTGGGCTTCACTAATCCAGAAGCCCCTCCCACCAGGATAACAATCAGGAGTGCCTCTCACCAGGCAGCAGCCACGTGCCTCATAATCCCTGGGAAAAAAAAGGGGTCTCTGAGCAGTGTGGATGGTCCACACCCAGGACCAGGACCCCATCTCTGAGCAGTGTGGACGGTCCACACCCAGGACCAGACACCATCTCTGAGCAGTGTGGACGGTCCACACCCAGGACCAGACACCATCTCTGAGCAGTGTGGACGGTCCACACCCAGGACCAGACCCCATCTCTGAGCAGTGGGACCAGACACCATCTCTGAGCAGTGTGGACGGTCCACACCCAGGACCAGACACCATCTCTGAGCAGTGTGGACGGTCCACACCCAGGACCAGACCCCATCTCTGAGCAGTGTGGACCATCCACACCTAGCACCAGGATGCCATCTCTGAGCAGTGTGGATAATCTATACCCAGGAACAGGTCGTCATCTCTGAGCAGCGTGGACAATCCATACCAGGACCAGGACACCATCTCTGAGCATTGTGGACGGTCCACACCCAGGACCAGAATGCCATCTCTGAGCAGTGTGGACCATCCACACCTAGCACCAGGATGCCATCTCTGAGCAGCATGGACCATCCACTCACCGGACATGCAGCAGTGACAGCCCATGTGCCATCCCTTTCTAATAGGACAAGAACTGAGACAATAATGTGTTACTCATCAAACATGAAGATGGGCCTCAGAAAGATCATGTGGGGACTGGAGGCATGGCTGTAGTGGTAGAGCACTTTCCAGTCACGTACAAGTCCCTGAGTTCAAGCCCCAGTACCACCAAAAAGAAAACAAAAGGAAAGGAAAGAAAATATGGATGGGAATGCTAGGAAGTGAAAAGTGCAGTTCCTGAAACGGAGAGTCCTCCGGAAGGAATTAACAGTAACTTAGGTTCCATGGAAGAAAAGATCATCAACTTGAGAACATTAACAATAGAAACCTTCAAGCTGTAGGGGGGATGGGGAGAGAGAGGGAGGGAGGGAGGGAAAGAAACTGAACTGCGTGCAAAAGCATTAGTGAACTGTGGGTGAAGATGAGACTCTTCCTGTCTGGCCTTCCGTCTCCCTGCTGGACAATGGAGAGACTAAAATATTCTTGCAGGAAGAAAAATGAATGAAAAGTTTCCAAAACGGATTAAAACTACAAATCCATAGGTCCAACAATCTTAATGAACCCTGAATAGAATATGCTCTCAAAACCCCCACCAAATTGATCATTAAATTGTTGATACCCAATGAAAACAAGAAATCTTAAACACAATAAAGAGAAGACAGACAGACAGACAGAAGAAGGCGGGACTGCAGGCTTCTACCAGAAACTCCCGCATGCCAGAGAACAGCACGATAGAGTCTCTGAGTGCCGAAAGTAAAATAAGAAGAAACACCTACTGAACAATAGCATACCACCACTACCACCATCCCAGAAAAACCTTCCGAGGCTGATGTCTGAAGAAAGACTCTCCAGGCAATGACCTGAACAGGGACAGTTACTCAACACCCAGGACCCTCCAGCCGGCGTGCTAGGGGCTCCAGGCTGTGTGGCCTCTGGATGCGAGTAGGAAACAGGAGCACACACAGGCTGAGTGACTGTTGTAGTTACACAGTAGGAAATTCGCTCAGCCATCCCGTGACTGAGGGACCCCGCTTCCCCGCTGTGGTGGAGCTGCGGAATGCTGCCCTGCGGGACACCGAGGGGAGCCCACCACACACCAGCGCAGTCAGAGGCCGCGGGCCCACCCTGCAGGGCAGGGTCCTGGGCTCAGTCAGCGGGCGTTGTTCCTCCGTCCTGAAGAAGTGGGTCTGGCCAGATGCAGCCAGGACACCTCTGCTCAGGGAATTGCCGGCTCTGAGCATGCGGGCCGAGCTGGGGCGTCCTCCACCTGCCCCAGGACTGGGCCAGGGTGTGGGGGCAGCTGTGGAGAAGCTAGGCAAGGCTGTAATCCTCAGGGCCTCCATCCTTCCCTTGTTCAGCCAGCCAGCAGCATTTCATCCCTCATCCATCCATCATCATCCTTCCATCCATCAGCCATCCATCATCAGCCATCCATCCATCCATCAGCCAGCCAACCATCATCCATCCATCAGCCATCCATCATCAGCCATCCATCATCAGCCAGCCATCCATCAGCCAGCCATCATCATTCATCAGCCAGCCAACCATCATCCATCGATCCATCCATCATCCATCCATTACCCATCCATCCAACATCCACCCATCCATCCATCAGCCAGCCATCATCCATCCATCATCATCCATCTATCATCATCCATCCATCCATCCATCCATCATCCATCCAACATCCATCCATCCATCCATCCATCCATCAGCCAGCCAGCCATCATCCGTCATCATCCATCATCCATCTATCCGTCAGTCAGTCAGCCATCACCCATCCACCATCATCCATCCATCCATCCATCCATCCATCCAACATCCATCCATCCATTCATCTATTCATCAGCCAGCCAGCCATCATCCACCCATCATCATCCATCATCCATCCATCCTCTGTCCCCCATCCTCCATCTATCCATTCATCACACATCATCTATTATCTATCCATCCATCTCTTTATCTATCCTCTATACATTTATCATCCATCCATCCATCACACCCATCATTTATTCTCCATTCATCCTCCATCCTCTATCATCTATCCACCATCCATTATCTATCCATCATCAATGCATACATTAATCACCCATCCATCCATTCATCTTTTATCTATCCGTTCATCATCCATCCATTGTCCACCCATCTACCCACACTCTGGGCATGTACAGTATTGCAGGCGTGGGGTGGGGGGAGGGCTGGAACGCTCCTGGCTGGTTGTTCTGCAGATCACTGGCTCTCTGTCACAGTCCCTGGCTCCTGGCACCGAGGGAGGGGTCGCTCCCTGAGGGACCCTCGGTTTGCCCCTGGTATTGTGTGATGGCTGGAGGCAGCCCGCGGGTGACCAGCTCTCTCCTTTCAGGCTTCCCTTTCCTCCTGGGGACCGTGTGACCTTCAATGGGAAGGAGTGCATGTGTCAGAAGTGCTCCCCCCAGACGGCAGGTGGCGCTCACCTGTCCCCGGGCCTTCGGAGTAAGTGGGAAGAATGAGGGAGGCACTGAGGGAGGGAGGGAGGGGTTGGAGTGAGGGTGGGCCTGTGGGGAGGGGGAGGGGAGGGGATCAAATCTTGGAACGCGGGTGTCACCCACAATGGTGCTTTTCTAATTGCATCTGAAGTCCAAGGCCCGAGCTCTCAGCAAGAAGTCAGTGTGAACCGTTCATCTAGAGCTGCCTGGCAGCCAAAGCGAGGAGGATACTGAGGAGTGGCTGGAGCCACATGCAGCCCCACAGCACTAGCTACACATCCTGACACACATGCACGCACACACATGTGCACAGTCACACACACCATGTGCTCACCCTGTACTCCCCACGCAGGCCCTGCTGCCAGAGCTCTGTCCCCTCGCGCCCCGCCTCCCCCCTCCTCTGCAAGGGCTCCCACTCAGCCCTGAGCAAGGGACTGGCAGTGAAGCAGCAGCTCGCTGTGGGGGATTGTGGGTAGGACCCGGGGAGCAGTTCAGGCACGGCTGAGGGGGGGGAGGTCACGGGAGGCTGGCGAGGCCAGAGCAGGCGGTGGGCAGCGGGAGGAAGAGCCATGTTGAGAGAAGATGGGGCTGGCCAGACTTGGGGTGCAGAGGGAGGGAGCCCCAAGACCTGACTGGGCCCCTTGAAGGGACAGTCTTGCGTGAGGGCCTTGGAGGAGCTGTGGGCTCCAGGGAGTGGGTGCCGGGCAAGCTGGACCGTGGCTGGAGAAGGAGCAGGGGAGGGGGTGAGGGGTGAGGAGGGGTGCCGACCTCCCTGGGCTGCGTGTTTCCCCTTCGTCAGTGACGGGAACCAGGCTCAGCCCGGGGCAGGTGGGTGGCCCTGACCAGCTGCTCTCAGGAGACCCGCCGCCGCCCCCCTCAGACCAGCCCCACCCCAGCGCCCCCCTTGTCCGAGTTCATGCCCCTGAGCTGGGGCTCCTGGGTCTTCACCTCTGCGCGCCCACGCCCAGGCCAGGCTGCGCACTTCACACACGAGGAGACCAGCCTTGCCATGGCGGCCACTCAGCCCGGGTCACGGGCCCTGCGGCAGCCAGGACAGGCCCACCTCCTGAGCACAGGCTCCCAGCTGCCCTTGATGGGGCCTCTGGGGCCCGCGTGCAGCCCCAGGGCCTCCCCTGGCTCTCAGAGAGGACATGGCCGCCCTGTGCTCTCTCCTCAGGCTGTGGGGGCTGCGGCTTAGAGATCACCAACGGCCAGGCTCTGGTGGCCTTGGACAAGCACTGGCACTTGGGCTGTTTTAAGTGCAAGACCTGTGGCAAGCTCCTGAACGCCGAGTACATCAGCAAGTAAGTGCAGCCGGGGCCAAACGGCCAGGATCCTCACACTGTGCACCAGCCTGGGGCGACGGAGGAGCGGGTGCCACGTGCCACCTCCCACGTGGCTTCCACTCCTGGGCAACTGGTCCGGTTCTGCTGTTGGGGAGGAGACGGGGCAGGACCTGTGGGCTTGTCCCACAGCCCGCATCTTCCTCCCACCAGGCCCACATGGCGTGGTTCCACCACAAGGCGAGCGCTCTACCACTGAGCCACCTTCCCAGCCCTACGTGGTTCCATGTCTAGTGCCTGATGTTGGCTAGGAGCGAAGGAGCCAGGCTTTCAGCTCTGCCTGTGTCTGACCCTCTGTTCTCCATCCTGGCCGTCAGCTCCGCCTGCCCGGTGTCTGAGCATTCTAGCACTGGGAGTCCCGCAGAGAGCCGAGCACGCCTCAGATACCAGCCACAGGGACATGGCGGGGAGGGCGAGCTGTGCCGGGGCTCGGGGAGGGGACGCTGCGGCTCACAGAGGACTACCCCTCCCCCCAGCTGTCATGGTGCTCCTCGAATGTGTGGTTGAGCCGGGCAGCAGGTCTGGGAGGGAGAACGTGATTTTATCAGAGGCCACAGAGGAGCCTCATGTGGTGATCGCGGCTTTGAGCTGGATGAAAGCCAGCACATGCCGGGATCTGGGGGAGTGTTAACCCTAGGCCCAGGAACCTCGGCAGGCAGCCCTGCACACAGAGGGTGAGGTGAGCTAATGGAGAAGCTGGGAGAGCGACTTGAGCAGACACCTGCCCTCCTCGGGGGCAGCCCTGCGGCAACTGGTGGAAGATGGCAGACCTCAGTGAGGGAGACCTTCTCCCTTGAAGGAGATCAACAGGACAGAACTGTGAAGAACAGAGCACACACATGCACACACATGTGTACACACAATACATGCACGCACACGTGCATACACATGAGCACACAACAGGCACATGCACACACGAACACTGTGTGCTTGCACACACATGCACATGTGCACACACATCTGTGCACACAAAGTGTAGACATAGAATCTCAGCAGGGCCCCAGTGTGTGCCCCTGTCCATGTCCACCCGGCCTTGCGCTCTTGGGATGCACCCGAGAGACCAGGTGAGGGACACAGGAACCTGCCTTCCAAACAAAACATCCCCACTCCAAGACACACTCCACACTGGAGGCCGACAGCCCAGCCTCCATCGCAGCCCGGCCTCCATCATCGCAGCCCAGCAGGTGGGGGGTGACCGGCAGACGAGGCCCAGCACAGAGTGACAGCTCGGGCACCCACGAGGCCCCGGGGGCGTTGGGGGCTCTGCCTGTTACTTAGCAGCCTCCACAGCCATCCCAGAATTGAGGGGGAGGGCGTGCTGGCGTTGCCGTGGTGATGTTATCTGCACGCCTCGTGGGTGGGTTTGTGTGGGGAACGGGGCCTGAGGTTGGCGCCTGTGGAAGTGGGTCTTGAGGACCCTGCCTGTGTCTTCTCTCTTGGCCTCTTTGCCTTCTGGCTGGGGAGCCTGCGTCTGGGGCTACACCCCCTCTCCTGTGGTCCTCACTCCTGTTTGACCGGTGGGGAAACAGAGGCTCAGGGAGGTTAAGCCACCCTGGGGGGGGGGGCAGTGGGGCCCAGCACCTGAGCCCAGCAGGAGCATGGCCACCAGAGCTCAGTGAGCTTGGCGTCTCCCTCCCCCGCCGCCTGCCTGTGTGCAGCTGCCGCCGTGGACACCAGCTGTGCTGTCCCCGCCCGGAGTGAGGGGCTCACGCCACTGCCTACCCCTCCTGGGAGGTGCCCGCGCCTGACCCCCCTCCCTGCAGGACCAGCCTGGGCACCAAATGTGGCCTCCTCAGCCCTGGCCCCTCCCCTTGCCTTCCTGTTACCCTGGGCCTGTCCCAAGATGGTGCCTGTGAACCCCCCCCCCCGCTTGCGTTTCCTTGTGGCCTGCTCAGCCCCCAGTCGCCCCGGCCCTCACCACCCTCTGAGCCGTGTGCCTCAGCATCTCCCTCTGGAACACAGGTGCTTTTTGTAATGCCCCGTGATCTCTACCTATGCAAAGTGGGGGGGAGGGGTCCTTGGAGTAGGAGGAGCCTGCACACCCCCACAATGACTGCAGGCCTGTCTGCAAGCCCTGTGCATCTGGGGGGGTCCCACGCCATGACCTCAGGAAGACCCCGCCCCGCCTGACCACCTGTCTCCTTGCAGAGACGGGCTGCCCTATTGTGAGGCTGACTACCACTCCGAGTTCGGCATCCGCTGTGATGGCTGTGAGCAGTACATCACTGGGCGCACACTGGAGGTAAGCGGCAGGCCGGACCCGGAGGCCTCGGGCGGGATCCTCTGAGAGCTGGGCCCCTGAGTGCTGGCTCCTCCTGAGTACTGGGTCCCTGAGTGCTGGGTCCTTCTGAGCACTGGGTCCTCCTGAGTGCTGAGTCCTCATGAGTACTGGGTCCTCCTGAGTACTGGGTCCCCTGAGTGCTGGGTCTTCCTGAGCGCTGGGTCCTCCTGAGTGCTGAGTCTTCATGAGTACTGGGTCCTCCTGAGTACTGGGTCTCTTGAGTGCTGGGTCCTCCTGAGCTCTGGGTCCCCTGGGTGCTGGGTCCTCCTGAGTACTGGGTCCCCTGAGTGCTGAGTCCTCCTGAGTACTGGGTCCTCCTGAGTTCTGGGTCCCCTGAGTACTGGGTCCTCCTGAGTACTGGGTCTCTTGAGTGCTGGGTCCTCCTGAGCACTGGGTCCCCTGGGTGCTGGGTCCTCCTGAGCACTGGGTCCCCTGAGTGCTGAGTCCTCCTGAGTACTGGGTCCTCCTGAGCACTGGGTCCTCCTGAGCACTGGGTCCTCCTGAGTGCTGGGTCCTCCTGAGCACTGGGTCCCCTGAGTACTGAGCCCTCCTGAGTACTGGGTCCTCCTGAGCACTGGGTCCTCCTGAGTGCTGAGTCCTCCTGAGTACTGGGTCCTCCTGAGCACTGAGTCCTCCTGAGTACTGGGTCCTCCTGAGCACTGGGTCCTCCTGAGTGCTGAGTCCTCCTGAGTACTGAGTCCTCCTGAGTACTGAATCCTCCTGAGTTCTGGGTCCCCTGAGTACTGAGTCCTCCTGAGTACTGGGTCTTCCAAGTGCTGAGTCCTCCTGAGTACTGAGCTTTCCTGAGTGCTGAGTCCTCCTGAGTACTAGGACCCCCAAGTACTAAGTCCCTGAGTACTGGGTTCCCTGAGTGCTGGGTCCTCTTAGTGCTGGGTCATCCAAGTGCTGGGTCCTCTGAGTGCTAGATCCTCTTTAAGTACTGAGTCCTCCAAATGCTGTTTTTTCTTTCTTCCTTTCTTCTCTCCTGACCCCCTATCTGGGTACTGGGCTTTGAACTCAGGGCCTGGGCCCTGTCTCTTAGCTTTTTCACTCAAGGTTGGCACTCTACCACTTGAGCCACAGCCACACTTCTAGCTTTTTGCTGGTTAGTTGGGGAGAAGACTCTCACAGACTTTCTGACCCGTGTGGCCTTTGAACCTTGACCCTCACATCTTAGCTTCCTGAGTAGCTAGAGGTGAAGGTATGAGCCTTCGGTGCCCAGCTCACCAGCACAATTTTAACATGGCCTTGGGCTTCATCACCTGGCCATAATGGAATTTTCTAGAACAGTCACTTATGGCTGGTCACAGCCTTTCCAGTCTTTCCTTGTGGTGATCCTGGGTTTGCCCGGCCGTCCTTACAGTTGTGGCAAGGCTCTCCCTTCTGGGCTTGGTCTCCGCCCTGATTCTTGCTGATTTTTGAGCTTTGGTCTTGCTTCCTGCTTGGACCAATCCACTGGCCTTAGGTTTCCTGGTGGCTGGGTGAGGAGGTATTCCTGAGTCCACTTCTTCATCAAGTAGGGCCTTCTGGAACATTTCTGCCCAGACTGGCCTTGAACTTCCATCTCGACAACCTCGGCCTCCTGAGTAGCTAGGGCTTCGGGTGTGAGCTGCCGCCCTGGCACTGCAGAGCTTTACCGTCATGATGTGTGTGTGTTCCTCCCCTCCCCTCGGGTAGGGCTGGCTGTTGACAGCCACTGTCCGGATGGGGTCTCCTGACTTACAGAATACAGCTGTCCACCATGGCCGCTGCAGACTTGCTGACCACAGTGCAGGCTCTTGGTTGCTGTGGCTTTCCTCTGCTCCTCCTCCTTCCGTCCACTGTGTCTGCAAATGCACTGGGTTCTCTGGGGCGGGGGGTCACGTGGGAAGATTGAGATATTCCCTCTGCCACATGTCCTATCTGTATTTTCCTAAGTGGTGATGGATGTGGACAGACAACCTGCTCTGTCCCGGCTCCACATCGACCTGCACCTGAGCCCTGTCCCCGCCTTCGCGCACCCCGCCGGCCTTCGCCTTCTGACAGGCCTCCCCTTACTGACAAGGCTCCGCCGGGCCCCACCTGCCTTTCCTCCTCCATCTCCCCACCCCGCACCTTCTCTCACGCACGGCTGTGATGAGAAGTTGCTGCTCTGAGAAAGTGTCTGTAAAGCTCCATGATGAACGGGATCTCTCTGTGTGTGATGAGCCATACCCATGCATGTGTGTGCACGCACGTGTGTGCGTGCACATGGATGTGTAAGCAGTAGGCACACCCGGCCTTGGCCCCTAGCAGACCCCAGCAGCCCAGCCTCTGCCAGGGAGAGCTGTAGGCTTGCATGTTGACCGAACCTCACCTCCACATTGTGATGTCAGGGTCGGGCACAGTGGCATGGGGCACAGGCAGCTGCACGCGCAGGGGTCTAACTGCATTCCTGACATCCCGGCCCTGCCCAGAGTGGCCCTGGGCATGTGGGAGTGGCCCCCATGTGGGGCCAGCATCGAGCCCTTGGGTGGGTTACAGAGGCAAGGGTACCCCATGGCTGCAGTCTCTGGCCAAACGCTGAATGGGAGTCTGGTGTCAGGCGCAGCCCCTCGGGTGCACTCCGGGGTCTTGGCGGGGCTGCTTGGGCTGCAGGGAGCTGAGCAGCCTGGGTTTTCCCTGCGGTGTGCGGTGGGGGGTGAAGGGCCTGGTGGGAAGCTCCCAGCGTTTGTTTTTGCCTCTGCCAGCAGCCAAGTGTGCTGCGGTGGCGGCTCCTGAGCTGAGTCGTGCTGCGGGCGCTGCAGAGCTGAGCCTCCTCCCGAGGCGAGGCCAGGCGAGGTGGGGAGGAGCTGGCTGCGCAGGAGGAAGCCGCCCTCCAGCTGTGGGCCGCGGGCTGGGGGAGCAGCAGGAGCAAGTGGCAGATTTGAAAGGGGAAAAACACAGTCTGGGCTCTGGCTGAGGGCCAGGGCATCCTTCTGGGCCCGCGCTCAGGCTCACACGCCGGAGGGGGCCGCCGCCCGGCGACTGGAGTGGGCCCGGCCCGGGCGCGGTGCAGGTAGGAAGCCTGGCGAGGCTGCGGGGCTTTCCACAGGCAGTGGGGACCCCACGCTCTCCCTCTGTCCCCGACAGCCCCTGGATGTCTCTGGTGCCTGGGTGGGGGTGTTCCCCGGCTCCCGTCTGCGCCAGGCCTGTGGGGCAGGCACAGTGCCACCGTGGGCACTGGGTGCCAGCAGCAACGCCCGTCTGTGACATGTGCGTGCTTGGGGAGGGAGGGCTCCCCCGGGAAGGCCCCCCCTTCTCGCTCACCCCTCAGCTGTCTGCTGTTCCTTGAGCCCCCCCTCCCTCCGTGAGGAGCCCACTCTGTGGGTGTGCTCCAGGTGGGCTGGGCTGGACGGTGGGAGGGAGGGGGCTGGCTGCGGGCGGCAGAGCTGGCTCTGGGTGGATTGGAGTCGCTGCGCAGAGAGCTGTAGCCTGCTGATGAACATGTGCGTCTCTGCTGCCTCCGCCGCTGCGGAAGCCGAGCGGGGACGGCGCGGAAGGCCAGGGCAGCCAGGCTCACCCTGCAGGTGCCCTGCGCCTGACTGCCCACTCTCCTCTCAGCAGCGTCTGGAAAGCCTCCCGGAGAGGGGGGTGGACGCGCGTGGGGGTGGGTGGAGATCTTTACCAGCTCTGCCGGCTGTTTACCCTGGCCGTGCTGAGGTCAGGGCCTCCTTCGCCGGGCACCCGCTGTCTCCATGGCAACAAGAAGTCCAGCATCCCCTGGGGACCTAATTCCTTCCTTGCTTGCTTCTTCCTTGGTCCATGCTCACTTTCCTTCTTAACCTGCTCACCGCAGGACCCTCGCTGGACTGCCGGAGGCATCTCACCTCCTGTGAGGACAGGGGGCTTGTTTACTCCCTCCCACCTTCCTAGGAGCACTGCGCCCCCCCGCAACCACGCGCACCTTTATCCTTGGCAGAAAATAGCCGTGCTTCCAAACAGATTCACTCATTTCCCGAGGACAGAGAAGTCAACTTCACAAGCTGCCTCTCTCTCTCTCTCAAAATAAATATATTTATTTAAAGCACACTCAGGACTACTTGCTTATCAGAATAAGCAAAGTCACACGTAACGGAGGCCACTGATCAGGCTTTTACACTTAGCACATAGAAATGATCCTCATCAACTTTGCACACATGTAGGTCACACACAGGTACACATACACATAGGCTGCACACACAAGCACACATATACACAGGTGCACACACAGACACATATACATACATGGGTACACACACAGGCACACATACATGCATGAGTGCACATACACAGGTGCACACAGAGACACACATACATGCATGGGTACACACAGGCACACATACATGCATGAGTGTACACACGGGCGTGCACACAGGCACACGTACTACACAGGTACACACAGACACGCATACATACATGGGTACACACAGAGACACACATACATGCATGGGTGCACATACACAGGCGTGCACAGGCACACATACTACATAGGTACACACAGACACGCATACATACATGGGTACACATACACAGGCACGCATACATGCATGGGTGCACATACACAGGCACGCATACATGCATGGGTGCACATACACAGGCACGCATACATGCATGGGTGCACATACACAGGCACGCATACATGCATGAGTGCATATACACAGGCACACATACATACATGGGTGCACACACAGGCACGCATACATGCATGGGTGCACATGCACAGGCACGCATACATGCATGAGTGCATATACACAGGCACACATACATACATGGGTGCACACACAGGCATGCATACATGCATGGGTGCACATACACAGGCACGCATACATGCATGGATGCACATACACAGGCACACATACATGCATGGGTGCACATACACAGGCACGCATACATGCATGGGTGCGCACACAGGCACGCATACATGCATGGGTGCACATACACAGGCACGCATACATGCATGAGTGCACATACACAGGCACGCATACATGCATGGGTGCACATACAAGGCACGCATACATGCATGGGTGCATATACACAGGTACACATACATACATGGGTGCACACACAGACACACATACATGCATGGGTACACACAGACACACATACATACATGAGTGCACACACAGGCACGCATACATGCATGAGTGCATATACACAGGCATGCACAGGCACACATACTACACAGGTACACACACATGCGACCTCCAGAGCTCTCTGGGTGACTCACAGTCCGTGTTACTCATCTTAGAGCACCTTTAATGGCCACCTCTCCGGCTAGGGCACCACTGGGGTTGTGGAGAAAGGGCGGACAGTGGCTGCTTTGTGTATCTGCGTTTCTAGGTGGAGTTGAGGACGGGAGAGAGGGGGGAGGGGTGTGACAGGTGGGGCGGGCTGAGCGTGCTCCTGGAGAAGAGCCACAGAGGGTCAGCCAGGGAGGGACACGGGACAATGGAGGCGGGGCTTTGTGGGCATGAGGAAGTGGAGCTCCTTTTTGGGGTACAGGGTGGCTCCCTGCAGGGTGTCAGGAAGAAGAGCCATGGGGAGTCACACGCTGGGTGGCGTGACCCTTGCTCAGGGTCTTGGCTCCTCTCAGCACGTTTCTCTGTGCACCGTGGTGATTAGGACTTACACGCAATCTGAATTCAGGTCGAAAGCTCAGAGAGCAGTCCCCGGCCCTGACCCGCGAATGGTCAGGTTGGGAGTGCATGCCCACCGGAGCTGCCGATGGCAGTCTGCAGGCCCGGCTCTGCCCTCCGGGGTGGGGGCGTCCCGGCCAGGGCGCGGGGGCTCCTGGGGGCCAGGGCTGCACTCAGCCCTCCCGCCTCGGAAGGTGAGCTGAGCCAGGCCCTGCAAAGTGCTTTCAAAGTGCTTTTCTGATCCCTGCCGTCCTGAGCCCGGGGCCCTCTGTCCGTGGGAGCTGGGGTGACGGCACAGGTATTCGGCTTGTGGGTTAGGCCTTTCCCGGGAGCACAGACGCGGTTCCCAGGGCCGTGTCTCCAGCAGTGAGGACCCTGGGTTGGACCTTGTCTCTCTTCCCTGGCTCTGAACTTGCCCTGTCCCCAGCAGAGACTGCGGGACAGTCCCTGACCCCGAGTGTCATAGAGCCCAGTTGTCCATCCCAGCCCGAATAGGAGCAGCTTCTGAGTGTGGCTGGGGGCCAGCCCTGCTCCTCACACCGCAGGTTTGAACTCTCAGAGCGTAAGGCCAATGGCTTAAAATGCGCAATTTGGGCTAGAGGTAGGGCTTCAGTAGCAGAGCGCTTACCTGACAAGCATGAAGACCTGAGTTCAAAACCCAGGGCTACCAAAACAAAATGCAGGGTAGAGTTCTGAGGCTTGTGGGCCACCCACTGTCTGATGTTCTGTGTCTTCAAATCACCTCCTCTCTGCAGTTCCAAATCTACCCATCACCCCACAACTGATCGCTCCCTCCGTTCCCCCCCACACCCGCATCCTTTGAGCATGCACCCATTCTGGACATTTTCTCTCCTTTTGAGGTCTCGGGGTGAGACTCCCCCACGTTCTAAAGGTCACACCACTGTGTGGGGTGATGTGTCCATGTGGGCCCTTACTTGTTGCCCCTTTTATCGGAGGGTGTCACACTGCGGTGGCCGTTCGTGTGTGGGTTTCTGTGTGGACAGTTTGTTGCTTCTCCTGCATTGCTGGTTGTAGTTGATTCTGTGTGTGATTCTGAGGAGCTGGCAGGCCGTGTTCCCAGTGCGCCACCGGTGTCGTGGGCGGGGGTCCTGCCCCCTGGGCTGTCCGGTGCTGAGTTCCCTTTCTGCTGTGGTTGTCAGAGCTGGCCTGCTGAGGGTGGATTTGCATTTCATGAAGACGTCTTTTCCTGCACCACCATCTTTCTTGGAAACAGTCCAGTCACATCTTTTGCCCAACTCCTAATTAGGCTGAGATGATCGTCTTTTTATTCTGGATGCTACGTCCTTATCAAATATGTGATTCTTTTCTGTTTTCTACTATGCTTTGGTTTTATTTTCACTGTACTGTTTCCTTTGATGATTAGAGTATAATGTTGTTGAAGTTTATGCAGCTTATGTTTCTCTCTCTCTCTCTCTCTCTCTCTCTCTCTCTCTCTCTCTCTCTCCCAGTTGAGTGAGCCACAGGGCCACTTCAAGCTTTTTCTGAATAGCTTATTGGAGATAAGAGTCTCAGGGACTTTCCTGCCCTGCCTGGCTTCATAGTATGATCGTCAGGTCTCAGCCTTCCGAGTAGCTAGGATTACAGGCATGAGCCACTGGTGCCCGGCTTTGTGTTCTTCTGTTGTGTTTTTATCCATCAAATCTGGACTTGTGCCCATTCAGTTTTAGGTCTTCTTCGAAGAGGTCCACCATTTCATTTCTCACAGGTCCTTGATCTGTTTTATTGGGAAATTCTCTGGTATTTAGCACTCACAGGAGGGTGAGAATCACACACAGGCACTGTGGTAAGTTTTCACAAACTGGACACACCCGTGTAGTCGTACCAGATCAGGATAGAAGACTCCCTCAGCCCCTCGATGCCCCTCAAGCCCCCCCAAATAGTGCCACCCGTCCAGCCACATTGAGTCCTCACCCAACCCTGGTGAATCCGTCCTCCTGCTTTGCGCCTGGCTCCGTTTGCTTAATATGGAGTGAGTCTCCCTGAATTCTCCGTCTTGCCTGTCCGGAGCATCAGGACTGGGGGCAGGCGCAAGGGCAAGGCTCACTGTCCTCACAAACCCAGATGGTTGTCAAGGCGTTAGAGACGAGCCAGAGAGGCCCAGTTATGGTGGAATCAGGGGCGACTCCCAGGAGGAGGTGGCTCTGGGACGAGCGGAGACTGCTCAGGGCGTGGCTGGAGAAGGAGGGCAGTCGGTGACGGAGCGGGTGTCTGGGTCCCGGGCCAACGGGGCTCAGGCCTCCACTCACCCCCCAGGAACCCCTATGCCCAAGTTGTGAGCAGGCCCCGTTGATCTGTGGGTTCGACCCCTGCGTATGGAGCATCTCTGCCTCCGTGCTGACAGGGGCCAGAGAGAGGTGAGAGGCGAGGGGACTGTGAAGGTGTCCCCCGCTTCCGGGGCGGGGCACACCCATTATCGCTCAGATGCAGGGAGCAAGTGCCACACTTCTGCCCATTTTAGGAAGGAGAGAAACTCTGGTCCTGCACCTCCATCGTTAGCCACAGCCCCCCTCCCCACCTCACCCCTCCCAGTGAGCTGGTATGAACTAGGGAGTAATTGAATCCATTCTCAATTACTCCCTAGTGATTTGATGCCACACAGGAATAAGCCAGTTCATGTAGTTTATTTAGGTCATTTCCATATAAATATTTGCAATCTAACTGAATGGTTTTGAAGGTTTTTCTGTTCTTTTTTGTAGTACTAGAGGACCAAGCCCGGAGCCTGGCCTCACTAGGCAATGCTCCCCTACTAAGCCGTATTCCCAGGCCTTAAAATAATGATCGAAGGGAGCCGGGTGTGTGACTCACACCTGTCATCTTACATACTTGAGAGCTGAACACAGGAGGATCACAACTTGAGGTCAGCTCAGGCAGAAAAGTTCATGAGACTCCCTTCTCAGCCTGTAGTTGTCATCCCCAGTCTACCTGGGAAGCTAAGACGGGGAGACCCTAGAGGCCCAGATATCCTGGATAGAAAAATCCAAGAGAGTCCCTCTCCACAGAAGGGAAGCTGACATGGTGGCACATGCGCTGACAGAAGTCCTGTAACAGGGGCTGGGGAGGTGGCTCAGTGGTAGAGCGCTTGCCTTGCATGCCTGAGGCCCTGGGTTCCATTCCTCAGCACCACATAAGCAAAAAGAAAAAAGCCAGAAGTGGCGCTGTGACTCGAATGGTAGAGCGCTAGCCTTGATCTGAAGAGCTGAGGGATAGCGCCCAGGCCCAGAGTTCAGGCCCCCCCACAACTGGACCCCCCCCAAAAAAAGAAATCCTGTAACAGGTGCACAAGCCTTGCAGGCACGAGGCCCTGAGTCCAAAC
This sequence comes from Dipodomys ordii, assembly GCF_000151885.1. Lineage (NCBI taxonomy): Eukaryota > Metazoa > Chordata > Mammalia > Rodentia > Heteromyidae > Dipodomys > Dipodomys ordii. The sequence continues at coordinate 2,743,300 of NW_012267287.1, forward strand.
TCCTAAACCACCAAGAAATTAAAAAGGGATTTCTAAGATGGAAAATACTCCCTGAACTAACCGAAGGCCACAGAGATACAAAAAGAAAAGTCACTTTAAAAAATAATGCCATCCCTCTGGTCTCTCTACATGGGGAGACTCTCCTGTAAGATTCTCCCTCCTCCTCCTCTCCCCTCCTCACTGCCTGCCCCTCCTTCTCCCCCAGGGGAGGGGTGAGGCCCTCCCTGTGTGCTGACCAGTCCACAGACATGATGGGCCAGCTGCACACCTAGACCGGATGATGGGCCGGCGCAGCTGGCTCACCTGCCTTTCTACAGGGTTCCGGGAGGCCTGGGGGTGCCCACCAGCCCACAGAACCTTCCGTTCTGGGGGTTGCTGGGCCTCTGCCAGGTCCCCAAGCCTGCACTCAGGTGACAGCCTCCGGCAGGCCGGGCCCCTGCGTGCAGCCGTGAGCCCTCTGCTCCGCTTCCTTGCAGGCCGGGGAGAAGCACTACCACCCTTCCTGTGCGCTATGCGTCAGGTGCGGCCAGATGTTCGCGGAAGGCGAGGAGATGTACCTGCAAGGTAAAGGCTGCCACCGCCACGTGCTGGGCGTGGCCTTGGCCAGGTGCCGCTGCCTGGGGGCTGTGGGGAGGGCGGGGTGGCGAGGAGATGTACCTGCAAGGTAAGGGCTGCCACCGCCGCCGCCGGTCCACACCACGTGCTGGGCGTGGCCTTGGCCAGGTGCCGCTGCCTGGGGGCTGTGGGGAGGGACCACTGGGGCCACCTGGCCAAGGCCGAGTCTCTCTCCAAGAGTGGCGGGCAGCCTGAGGTGACCGACGGGATGGTAAGGCCCCAGACGTGCCGGCAGAGCTCACAGGAAGACTGTGAGGTGTCCCTCGCTGCCTCGGGCCGGGGCGTCCCTCCCAGGGGGCTCATATTCAGAGCTGTTTCTCACTCAGCGCTGTCCTGTGGCACGGACGAGGGTGCCGGGCCTCCACCACGGCACGCGCACCACAGCCAGGCAGCAGCAAGGGGGAGCTCTGCGGGAAGAGCCGCTTTCTGATGAAAGCTGGTTTTCGTGGAACCCCGATCGTGAACAGTAACAAGGATGCAGATGGAGGGGGTGGAGACGTGGCTCATTGGTAGAGCGCCTGCCAGTGAGTGGACACAGCAGGTACCAGGTTCACATCCCCACCTCAGACCTAAAAGGTTCTGCCAGTGGGAGGTTGACTAGATGCATTGACAGACAGCAAAAGCACAGGAAATGGGAACTTTTATCTTTTTTTTAAATTTTTGTGATGCGAGGGATTGAGCCAAGGGCCTCCTGCTTGCTAGGCGGGTGCTCTACCACTCGAGCTGTGCCTCCAGCCTGTGTTTGTGTTGGTTATTGTCAAGGTGGGCCCGTACCTTGCCTGGACTGGCCAGGGGAGGAGGGACAGAGGAGGTGCGGAGTTTCCTGTCCCCTGAGGGGGGGAGCTGTGGGAGTGGGGGGCGGGCTGGCAGGAAGAGCTGCGCTGGTGGAGGCGGCTGAGGGTGGGGCTCAGCCTGCTCTCTGAGCAGGTGACTCTGAGCAACAGCTCAGGACCAGCGATGGGTGGGCTGTGGGCCAGGGCCAGGCCAGGAGGGGGTCACGTTGACACTGCCCCTGGTCAGCTGCTGCTTCCTTTGAGCGATTTAGTCTCCTGGAGTCTGCAGGTGGCTGGCGGGCTGGGCTGTGGAGGGGGAGCTCCCCGCAGTGAGGCCTGCGGCGTGGCGTCCGCAGGCAGGGTGTCCCGGGGTGGGTCATCCGCCTGGAGGGTGATCTCAGAGGATGGCCTCATTCCCCCGCCGCCGCCTGCTGTCCGCAGAGGCTTGGGGAGGGGATCCATGGGCCTGGCCCACCGCGCCGCCGGCCCCTGTGAATGAGGCCAGTCAACACCAGGCACCACGGCAGGGAGCACGGGAGCTGGGAGACGTCGGCCGGCATCAGGGGCGACCTTGTCCTGGAGACAAAGATGTTCTTCATCCCCAGCCCCCGTCTCACGCGGGGCCGTGCAGGGCTGCCTGGTGCAGAGCCAGGCCTGCCCCTCTCAGACCCGGGGTTTCCACGCCGTACGTTGAGGTGGGGCCTGATTGCTGGGGCCTGAGCTGCGCCGGGAGCCCTGGAGCCGGGGCCTCTGTGGGCCCGCCCTGCTGTACCGCCCTGAGGCCCGCGCCTGCGCTCCCTGGGTGCCCAGCCCCGTGAGGACGTCTTTGCAGGCACCCCCACTGCCATCAGAGCCCTGGCCGGCAGGGGGTCAGGGTCCCCCCCATGGCATGTCTCCCGTGGGCTCCATCAACCTTTCCCCCAGAGCCTCTGCTGATGGACCCAGGGAGGCCAGCTCCCCTCAGGGGTCCCGGTTTAGAACATGACCAGATGCCCCCTTCCTCTTGGGGTGACGGGAGCGGAGGAGGTCCAGGGAGAGTCACAGGAACAGGCCTCTTGTTGACAGGTGAGGGCAGACATTGGGGGCTGCCCACACCCCACGGGCCCCGGAGGTATCCTCAGATTGGGGTCTGGAGGCCATGTGTCCACCGCAGGGGATTCTGTGGGACGGCTTGGAAATAAACCTGGACCTGGAGGGGGGCGGTCCGCCACACGATGGGCTGCAGACCTCCGAGTGATATCCTGTGATGTCACACTAAGGGGGACTCGAGACTCTTGTCACCCGAAGCTGCAGGGTGATGTCACCTGTGCACCGTCCTGTGACAGGTGGCAGATGGCCACAGCTTACTTTTCTTTTTCTTTTTTCTTTTGTCGGTCGTGGGGCTTGAACTCTGGGCCTGGGTTCTGTCCCTGCGCTCTTCAGCTCAAGGCACACAACACCACTTTTGGTTTTCTGGTGGTTCATTGGAGAGAAGAGTCTCATGGGCTTTCCTGCCCGGGCTGGCTTTGAACCACAATCCTCAGATCTCAGCCTCCTGAGTAGCTAGGATGACAGGCGTGAGCCACCAGCGCCTAGCAGCGGCAGCTTTCTTATTTGTACTTTTTTTTTTAGGCCACTATAACTTCTAGTTAAGGAACAGATCTATTATCTTTATAATCATAAAAAATTTAGAAACTATAACCATGATGCCCACACACAGGCACACACAGGCACAGGTATGCACACACACAGGCACACACAGGCACAGGTATGCACACACAGACACACACACGTGCACACACAGACACAGGTATGCACTCACAGACACACACACATGCACACACAGGCACAGGTATGCACACACACATGCACACACAGGCACAGGTATGCACACACAGACACACACATGTGCACACACAGGCACAGGCATGCACTCACAGACACACACACATGCACACACAGGCACAGGTATGCACACACACATGCATGCACACACAGGCACAGGTATGCACACACAGACACACATATGCATGCACACACAGGCACAGGTATGCACACACAGACACAGGTATGCACACACAGACACACATGCAAACACAGGCACAGGTTTGCACACACACATGCATGCACACAAGGCACAGGTATACACTCACAGACACACGCATGCACACACAGACACAGGTATACACTCACAGACACACACATGCACACACACATGCATGCACACACAGGCACAGGTATGCACACACATGCACACACACATGCACACACAGACACAGGTATGCACACACAGACACACACATGCACACACAGGCACAGGTATGCACACACAGACACACACATGCACACACAGGCACAGGTATGCACACACATGCATGCACACACAGGCACATGTATGCACACATAGACACACACACATGCACACACAGGCACAGGTATGCACACACAGACACACATGCACACACAGGCACAGGTATGCACACAAGGCACACGCATGTGTGCACATGTGTGCACAGACATGCATACACACACACACATCTGGCCACCATCCCTGAGCAGGCAGTGAGGAGAGGCCGCTCCCAGGTGCCCTGCTCTGTGGTGGAGGGGAGGGTCAGGGGCTATAGGGGTAGGGGTGTAGGTGCTGGGGCCGACCTGCCACAACCCCGCCCTGCACACACAGAAAGTAGGAACATCGTACCTACATCATGTGCACGCAGCGCTCACAGAATGCCTTCAGGCCTTGGTGTTGGGGAGAGATCTGGGGACTTGGGGTGGGTGGGGGCTGAGTTAGGAAACCGCAGACACCCAGGACATGGGGCACTCGGAGCCTGGTGGTGCTGCTGTGGATGGTGGCTGTGATGGTGGGGCAGAGCTGATGGGGGAGGAAGGCGAGGCACAGGAAGCCTCCAGTGCTGAGCAGGTTGGGGACAGGGTCGGCCCAGTGCTGCAGCCTCACGCCCGCTTCCGCTTCACACGCGGTGGGATAGACCACTGCCCAGCCGAGAGGCCGGGCACCACAGCCCTCCTCCTGAGGCGGGGCCACCCTGGCTTTTGCCCCAGTGTCCCCATAGTTGGGCCATGGCTGCCCTCCACACAGCAGCTGATGCCTGCCCCACGGCCTCTCTTCATAGCCACCATGAGCCCGAAGCCCTCTGAAGATCCCTCCATCCGCCCTGGCAGGCGCTCCAGGCAGCCCCCTCTGTCTGCCCCAGGAAGGGCGCGGCGTCCACACGGGCCCGCAGCTCCTTCCTCTGGCTTTGTACACAGGCCCAAAGGGTGGGAACACAGCTCTAAGCCCTTCCTCCTGGATGTGTCCACAGGTTCCTCCATCTGGCACCCGGCCTGCCGGCAGGCCGCCAGGACTGAAGACAAAAGCAAGGTGGGTGCTCCTGCCCTTCACCGTGCCCGCCCCGCGGCTCTCACGGCACGCAGAGGGGCTGCCGGCTGCCGCCGCCCGTGGCAGAGACGCCAGGCAGGGGAGAGCGGAGGGGTGTGAGCCGGCGGGGTGGGGGAGCAATGATGTGGGTCTCACACAAAGTACCCAGGGGGCTCGCGCACAGGCTCCTCAGCCTCATCCACTCAGCGGGTATAGACAGCTGTCAGTGTGGGGGCCGCGGTCAGTGCTGGGGCAATGGTCAGTGCTGGGGGGCAGCAGTCAGTGCTGGGGACAGTGGTCAGTACTGGGGCAATGGTCAGTGCTGGGGGCAGCGGTCAGTGGGGGGACAGCTGTCAGTGGGGGGACAGCTGTCAGTGCTGGGGGGCAGCAGTCAATGCTGGGGACAGTGGTCAGCACTGGGGACAGCGGTCAGCACTAGGGACAGCAGTGACATTGGAGGTCCCTGGGACCACCCTCCCTCAGCCCCCACTGCTGGTGTGAGGCCACCACAGTTGGACGGCAGGTTGGACAGGTCTCTGGAGCGCTGCAGCACTGGCCAACAAGGTGGCTGCTTCTTAACTGGACAGAGGCTCAGAGGAAGGGGAAGGGCGGGGGGGGGGTCCCCAGGACAGCTATAGAGAAAGAAGAACAGGAAGAAGAGAAGGATGAAAGGAGAAATGAGAGAAAGATGAGGAGGAGAAAGAAGATGAGGAAGAGGAGGGGAAGGAGCAGGAAGAGTAAGAGGAGAGAAACAGGAGGAGAGGCAGAAAGAGAAGAAGAGATCAGCCGACCAGAGGGACCATAAGACAGGCAGGCCTCGGTGAGGGGCCTCCGGGCTGTGAGCTCCCCCTCGGCAGCCCCGCAGCAGGCGGTGAGACCGAAGGGCAGCGCTGTGGACAGCCTCCTTCTGCCTCTCGGAATCTCAGCGCTGTTGTCTTATTAGGTTTTCCACTTGTGTTTTCCACAGCCAGGAGGCCAGAAGGCAGCCAGGCATTGTGAATTTCTTTTTGTTGGTTGTGGGGCTTGAATTCTGGGCCTGGGCGCTGTCCCTCAGTTCTTCAGCTCAAGGCGAGCGCTCTACCGCTTGAGCCACAGCGCCACTTCTGGTTTTCTGGTGGTTCACTGGAGATCAGACTCTCACGGACTTTCCTGCCCGGCTGGCTTTGAACTCAGATCTCAGTCTCCTGAGTAGCTAGGATGACAGGCGTGAGCCACTGGTGCCCGGCTACATTGTGAATTTTGCCTCATCTCCCATGGCTGAATTGGACTATGATCCATTCTACGCCCTTCGCCGGGGCCCTGCCCTGGACACTGAGAAGAGGCTGGGGCCTGACCCCATGCCGGGGGCCGCTGAAGGAGTTAAGGCAGAAGCACATGGAAGGCCTCCAGGAAGGAGATTCGGGGACCCAGGCCTGGGCTCGAAGCTGGGACAGGATGAGGCCATGGGAAGGGAGGTGCTGCAGGAGGCTGGGGGCAAGGGCAGTCCTGGGGGATTTCCACCTGGCCCCAAGGACGTGGGGGGTGGGGTGGGGGCCCTGGACAGGGGCGACAGGCCTCAGACCACCCAGGAACTCTGACCCCAGGGATGTGCGCGGGGCTTAGTCTGCGTGAGAATACTGTCAGAGCTCCCGGCCCAGCCGAGCAGGTAGAGCCGGCCTGGGCATTGGGGTCCAGCCCTGCCTCCTCCCGGCAGCTGTGCGACCTGGAGCGAGTCGCCTCAGCCCTCCACCTTACCTGAGGATGACCGGGCACCAGAGTCGGTGCTGCTCCCGTGCGGCCTTTCTGAGAGCCAGGCACCCGCACTGAGGGGGCCGCTGCTTCTGGCGGGGCTGCGCTGTCAGGGTGGGGTCCGGGCTGAGCCTGGTCCTTGGGGAGCAGCCGGGTGCTGGGTTCCCCTTGGAAGCTACAGGTCAGGAAGTCAGAGCGGCTCCAGTATCCTCACCCCAACTCCACCCCCTTCCCTCACTGACCACGGAGTGGGCCCTGCACCCCCGCACCCTACAAAGCTGGGAGCTGACTCAGAGAAGGGTCCCCTGCGGTCACCGCTGCTCAGAGCAGCCAGGCCCGAGCCCCTGAGCTGACGGGGTCGGAGGAGTGGCCGTGTGGAGCATGCGAGTGAAGACCCGTTCCTCCTCTCTCCCTTCTAGATGCAGACCCCAATCTCCAGTCAGGCCTGCCCAGGGGCCACGCCCTGGGCCCTACAGGTTTGTGCCTCCCCTGCCAGTGTGGCTATGTCTGGTCCTCGTGTCCACCCGCCCCTGCTAGAGTCCTGCTGGGCGGAGGCTCCAGACACAGCCCCGCTCAGCTCCTGGCTGCGGGACACCGGCCCACAGGCTGCGGCCGTGGACGGCAGAGCTGGACTCTCATAGGCTGCAGGATGAGACCCAGGGCCACCAGGCTGGGTCCCCCCAGCCTCCCCCGTGTCCTGTGTGCGTCTGCGTCCTGGCCTCCCCTTACGAAGACACGGGCACTGGAGGAGGCCTCCCGCAGGCCCTGCCTCCGCAGTCACACCGGAGGTCCTGGGGCCCCAACCTAGGAATAAAGGGGTCCCAACTCAGCCACTTAGACCTGGCATGGCTGCAGGTCAGGGACCCCAAGCTGGAGGGAATCGCCGGGGCGGGGGGGAGTGGAAGAGGGCTGGTGAGGGAGGGGGAGGGGCGTGAGGCACAGTGGAGGACATGGGCCACTGAAGGGGTCCGCGTTCGCGGCTGCCCCAGTGGAGTGTCCTTATATAGCCGGAAGCAAGGAAACCAGGCAGGTGCGTGGCCCTGGGTGCGGCTGGGCCGGGATAAAGGCCTGCCCTGTCCCCTGGGGAGGAGGGACAGCGGATATAGCCATGGAGGAGCTCAGGAGGAGCGTATGTGCCTGTGCGGGGGAGAGGGTCGGGAACCGCTGTGGGGCAGACAGTAAGGGCATTTGAGGAGGGGCCTAGGCCGGCCCCAGGCTGCAGCACAGAGGCCAGAACCAGGCTGGAGCAGGACTGTGGAGGTGTCCAGTGCCAGAGGGCTGAGTCCAGGCGTGTGGGGACTGGAGCAGCCATTCCTGGCTGTGGGCAGTGTGGGGACCTCAGGTTGAGGTCTGGAGGTGAGCTGCGCTTGAGCCTCTGCAGTAGGACAGGGGCAGCTAGAAGAGGCAGGGTGTCCGTCGGTCCAGCCAGAAGAGGCAGGGTGTCCGTCCGTCCAGCCAGAAGAGGCAGGGTGCCCTTCCGTCCAGATAGAAGAGGCAGGGTGCCCTTCCGTCCAGCCAGAAGAGGCAGGGTGCCTGTCCGTCCAGATAGAAGAGGCAGGATGTCTGTCCGTCCAGCTAGAAGAGGCAGGGTGCCCGTCCGTCCAGATAGAAGAGGCAGGGTGCCCTTCCGTCCAGATAGAAGAGGCAGGGTGCCCTTCCGTCCAGATAGAAGAGGCAGGGTGCATGTCCATCCAGCTAGAAGAGGCAGGGTGCCCTGTCTGTCCAGCTAGAAGAGGCAGAGTGCATGTCCATCCAGCTAGAAGAGGCAGGGTGCCCTGTCTGTCCAGCTAGAAGAGGCAGGGTGCATGTCCATCCAGCTAGAAGAGGCAGGGTGTCCGTCCGTCCAGCTAGAAGAGGCAGGGCGTCCTGTCTGTCCAGCCAGTGGGGGCCAGGTGCCTCTTTCCTAGAGACATGCCATCCCGGTGCTGCCATCTGGCCCTGGCACTGCCCTTTGCCCATCACTGTGTTGCCCGCCGTGCTGTCTGGGTGTAGCTTCCTGCCCTTCCTCCAAGCCTGTGTGTCTATCCTGAGAATAAATGAGTAGAAACACTCTAGCTGGCATTTCTGCTGGAGCGTGGTGGTTGCTTCTGGAAGGTTTCTAATGCTGAGACTCTGGCTCAGTCTCCACCCTCCGTTCCAGGAGACCAGGACTTCCTCGGAGAGCGTCATCTCCGCGCCTGCCTCCAGCACCTCGGGGTCCCCGAGCCGCGTGATCTACGTGAGTGGGCACAGGGGGAGGGGACCACCGCGGGGGGGGGGGACACTGAGCTAGGGCCACCGAGGACGGCCAGAGGAATGGGCGGACAGCAAAGGGGATTCAAACCCGGGGAAGATGGATGCCTGCCTGACCTGGGCTTCCCCTCCCAGCCATCCAGCCACCCATGAGAGTCCAGTGCAGGGCTGTCAGCCACAGCGGGGCGGACCAGCCAGAGAAGCCCAGCTCAGCGCTGTGTGGGTGCAGGGTGGGGGGAGAAGGGCGAGGGGGAGAGGGAGGGCATCTCCCATGGGGGATGCTGCAGCCCCTGTGATCCCGTACGCATCAAAGACTCTGTGTGTGTCTGTATATACGTGTGTGCGTGCGTGTGCGTGCGTGTGCCCACAACACAGATCTGTAGCCATGGGGTAATGCAGGAGGAGGAGGCTGGGGGTTGACGGCAGAGCCGGGAGCCGGGAGCCGGGCGGGTGTCACCTGAGAAATCAGACTCAGTCCAGCACATGAGAAATGCAAAGATGCACCCGATCCCTTGCTCATTCAGTGGGTGTGTGGGCCAGGGCAGGCTAGCGTGGACCAGTGTGGGCCAGATGTGGGTCCACAAACCCTGAAGTCATGCCCTGGTTCTCAAATGCCAGGAATCTTGCTGTTGCGTTTTATGTGTTCAAAAGTTCTGAGTGAGGGGTTGGGAAGGTGGCTCCGTGGTAGAGCGCTTGCCTTGCATGCCTGAGGCCCTGGGTTCGATTCCTTAGCACCACATAAGCAAAAAGAAAAAAGCCGAAAGTGGCCTTGTGGCTCAAGTGGTAGAGCGCTAGCCTTGAGCTGAAGAGCTGAGGGACAGCGTCCAGGCCCAGAGTTCAGGCCCCACCACCGGACCTAAAAGAAAAAAAAAAAAGTTCTGAGTGTGCAAGTGTGTGTGCATGTGTAAGTTTTCTATGAGTCCTGGTATACAAGCAAGTGTGCTAATGTGTGGGGGAGCATGTGTAAGTATGCATGTGTGTGCTGGGGTGTATCCATGTATGCACGCACCTGTGTGTGTGTGTGTGTGTGTGTGTGTGTGTGTGTGTGTGTGTGTGTGTTTATACTACCAATTGAGTCTCACCATCTGCAGGCTCTGAACTGACAAATTACAGGTGTGACCTCTGACCCTGGCCTCTGACTGAGAAGCCACTATCTCCTCATAATTCATAGAGAAGGAAACTCGTGCAATGTTCAAAGCCTCCCTTGGAGGCCGGCTGCAGATCTGAGTCCCAGCCTCGTCCCCCGGGTGGGCTGGGCACACTCAGACACTGCCTGGAGCCCCCCAGCCCCAGCGGTCCTCAGCCCAGTGCTGGCCCCTGGCCAGGGACCGCACAGTCCACTCTCTGCTCTCTCCTCTCTCAGGCAAAGCTTGGCGATGAGATCCTTGACTACAGGGACCTGGCAGCTCTTCCCAAAAACAAGGCCATCTACGACATCGACCGCCCCGACATGATCTCCTACTCCCCCTACGTCAGCCATGCTGCGGGGGACAGGCAGAGCTGCGGCGAGGTACGGCTTTCCCTGGGGCTGGACGCCAGAACCCAGGGGAGAGCCCTGGGGCAGATGAGGGCTCCCGGGCTCCTGGCCTGTGGATGGGAATAACTCCCAGGAGTGAGCGCAGGTCTGCTCACTCGGAGCGGAAGGTAGCGTGTGCACAGTGCTGACTGTGGTTTTCCCCATGGAGGGCATTTGGCCACACGCCACCCTTCCAGGCCGAGCCCGCTCCACTTCCGTGAGCTCCGGGCCCGGTTGTCCCTCAGATCACAACTTCCCGGTGTTTCTATGGACCACGTTCCTCACTGTTCTCAAGTTCTCCTTTTGTGGCTGTTGGTGTTTGCTTTCCTTGTTGTGGTTGTGAGATGCCCGTGTGACCGTGGCTGCTGGTGAGAGCCCTCGTCACGCCTGCTGCCCGTTGGCCTGTGTGTGGCTGGGCATTGGGGCACCTGGGCAGGAAAACCCAGCCCCCCCCCAAGCCTGTTCCTCTTGCCCTGCTCAGTCTGTGGCTTCAGCCAGGGCCTTGGGGGGACAAAGCCCGGGACACTGTACATGAGCCCAGGCCACTGGCTGGGCACCAAGCTCGCAAATAACACAGAGCACGGCGTGCAGGTGGGCACGGGGTCCCACGCGGCCCCCAGGCGCCCCTCAGCACCCGCACGCCCCACCTGACAGGCCACAGGCCGGGCCTGACTGGAGCTCCTGCCTCTGCCTGTCAAGCCGGTGTTCACTCCCAGCCACGCCGGGCGCCTTGGGGGCTCACGTCCCCCGGTAGGGCAGGAAAGGCAGGACGGAGGGGTGCTGCTAGGGCTGACACGGCCCAGGTGCCCTGCTTCTGCTCCCTGGCTCCCCGGGGGTCCCTTCCGGCCCCATCCAGAGCCCCCACGGTCATTCTCCTTCCCCCTCTGCTGGCCTTGCTGTGCCCAGCGGTGGTGATCGCTGTGGGGCCTTCTGGGTGGGGACGGCCTTGGAGCCAGGCTGCAGGACCACTGCCTTCCAGACTCATTACCAAGGAGGGAGCCCGCCGAGGAGAGGCCGTGGGTGGGCACAAGACCCGTGTTGCCTGTCTCAGCTCTGTGCAACCAGAAGGTGGGCAGGTTCTCCCCCTCCGTCCTAAGGAGGGGCTCGGGCCTTCGAGAGCCCCTCAGCCTCACCCCTGCCCAGCCCCTCCCCCTCCACACCCCTGCCCACACGCACTGGAGATGCATTCACAGGCGCTCTTTCCTGGGAGTGTGGCCAGCCCCTCGCCTCTACCCCTTCCACCTCCCACTTGAGCCAGGGCTCCCCTAAAGTGGCCGTGGTCTCCAGTGGCTGCGGTGCCCACTGCCCCAGCACCCTTGCTCGGTGGGGTCCGCGGCTGCCCCTCCGGGCCTGGGGTCACAGTGAGCTGCACCTTCCCCGGTCCCCCGCCCAGCCTCCCAGAGAAAACCAAAGGGCTGGGCCTCAAACCCCCACCAGCCTTCCTTCTGGAAAAACTAGCTTTCCACAGAGAGTGGTGGCACAGAGGGGAGCCTGGTGCAAGCCGGAGCAGGGCCCCGGTGCCAAGGACTCCCTCAACACCTCCCCCGGGTGCTTGGTGCGCTCCTCCACCAAGAAGGTAGCCTGTTGTGTCTCACACGGGCCGCCTTCCGGCTCGGAGGCCAGGCCACGCGTGTGAGCCTGGGCACCACCTCCCCTCCTTGACACTGACCCGCCCTGCCCTGCTCCGGGCATCCTGCTGACTGACCTCCGTGTGTGTGTGTGTGTGTGTGTGTGTGTGTGTGTGTGTGTGTTTGCGCACCCCCCACCATGGTGCTGACCGCCCTCTGTGTGTGTGTGTGCGCGCACTCTGTGTGTATGTGCGTGCGTGTGTGTGTGGTGTGAGCCCCCCCCATGGTGCTGACGGCCCTGTGTGTTGTGTGTGTGTTGTGTGTGTGTGTGTGCGCGCGCCCCCTGCATGGTGCTGACAGTCCTGTGTGTGTGTGTGTGTGTGTGTGTGCGCGTGCACGCCCCCCCCATGGTGCTGACGGCCCTGTGTGTTGTGTTGTGTTGTGTTGTGTGTGTGTGTATGCATGCCCCCCCATGGTGCTGACAGCCCTGTGTGTGTGTGTGGTGTGTGTGTGTGTGTGCACACCCCATGGTGCTGACGGCCCTGTGTGTTGTGTGTGTATGTTGTGTGTGTGTGTTGTGTGTGTGTGTGCACGCCCCCCATGGTGCTGACGGCCCTGTGTGTTGTGTGTGTGTGTGTGCACGCCCCCCATGGTGCTGACAGCCCTGTGTGTTGTGTGTGTGTCTGTGTGTGTGTGTGTATGCACGCGCCCCCCATGGTGCTGACGGCCCTGTGTGTTGTGTTGTGTTGTGTGTGTGTGTGCACGCCCCCCCATGGTGCTGATGGCCCTGTGTGTTGTGTTGTGTGTGTGTGCACCCCCCATGGTGCTGACAGCCCTGTGTGTTATGTGTTGTGTGTGTGTGTGTGTGCGCACGCCCCCCATGGTGCTGACGGCCCTGTGTGTGTTGTGTGTGTGTGTGTGTGTGCACGCGCCCCCCCCATGGTGCTGACGGCCTTGTGTGTTGTGTGTTGTGTGTGTGTGTGCACGCCAACCATGGTGCTGACAGCCCTGTGTTGTGTGTGTGTTTGTGTGTGTGCACGCCCCCCCATGGTGCTGACAGCCCTGTGTGTTGTGTGTTGTGTTGTGTGTGTGTGTTTGCATGCCCCCCCATGGTGCTGACGGCCCTGTGTGTGTGTGTGTTGTGTGTGTGTGTGTGCACGCCCCTCCATGGTGCTGACTGCCCTGTGTGTTGTGTGTGTGTGTGTGTGTGCACGCCCCCCATGGTGCTGACAGCCCTGTGTGTTGTGTGTGTGTCTGTGTGTGTGTGTGCACACGCCCCCCCCATGGTGCTGACAGCCCTGTGTGTTGTGTTGTGTGTGTGTGTCTGTGTGTGTGCACGCCCCCCATGGTGCTGACAGCCCTGTGTGTTGTGTGTGTGTCTGTGTGTGTGTGCATGCCCCCCCATGGTGCTGACGGCCCTGTGTGTGTGTGTGTTGTGTGTGTGTGTGTGCACGCCCCTCCATGGTGCTGACAGCCCTGTGTGTTGTGTGTGTGTGTGTGCGCGCCCCCCCATGGTGCTGACGGCCCTGTGTGTTGTGTGTGTGTGTGTGCGTGCCCCCCATGGTGCTGACGGCCCTGTGTGTTATGTTGTGTGTGTGTGTCTGTGTGTGTGCACGCCCCCCCATGGTGCTGACAGCCCTGTGTGTTGTGTGTGTGTCTGTGTGTGTATGTGTGCACGCCCCCCCATGGTGCTGACAGCCCTGTGTGTTATGTGTTGTGTGTCTGTGTGTGTGTGCACACGCCCCCCCATGGTGCTGACGGCCCTGTGTGTGTTGTGTGTGTGTGTGTGTGCACGCCCCCCATGGTGCTGACGGCCCTGTGTGTTGTGTGTGTGTCTGTGTGTGTGTGTGTGCACGCCAACCATGGTGCTGACAGCCCTGTGTTGTGTGTGTGTTTGTGTGTGTGCACGCCCCCCCATGGTGCTGACGGCCCTGTGTGTTATGTGTTGTGTGTGTGTGTGTGCACGCCCCCCATAGTGCTGACGGCCCTGTGTGTGTGTTGTGTGTGTGTGTGTGCACGCCCCCCCATGGTGCTGACTGCCCTGTGTGTTGTGTGTGTGTGTGTGTGCACACCCCCCCATGGTGCTGACGGCCCTGTGTGTTATGTGTTGTGTGTGTGTGTGTGCGTGCCCCCCATGGTGCTGACAGCCCTGTGTGTTGTGTGTGTGTCTGTGTGTGTGTGTGCACACGCCCCCCCCATGGTGCTGACAGCCCTGTGTGTTGTGTTGTGTGTGTGTGTCTGTGTGTGTGCACGCCCCCCATGGTGCTGACAGCCCTGTGTGTTGTGTGTGTGTCTGTGTGTGTGTGCATGCCCCCCCATGGTGCTGACAGCCCTGTGTGTTGTGTTGTGTTGTGTGTGTGTGTGTGCACGCCCCCCCATGGTGCTGACGGCCCTGTGTGTTGTATGTTGTGTTGTGTGTTGTGTGTGTGTGTGTGCACGCCCCCCCCATGGTGCTGACGGCCCTGTGTGTTGTATGTTGTGTTGTGTGTGTGTGTGTGTGCACGCGCCACCCCCCATGGTGCTGACAGCCCTGTGTGTTGTGTGTGTGTGTGTGTGTGTGTGCGCGCACACCCCCCCATGGTGCTGACGGCCCTGTGTGTTGTGTGTTGTGTGTGTGTGTGCACGCCCCCCCATGGTGCTGACTGCCCTGTGTGTTATGTGTTGTGTGTGTGTGTGCACGCCCCCCATGGTGCTGACGGCCCTGTGTGTTATGTGTTGTGTGTGTGTGCACGCCCCTCCATGGTGCTGACAGCCCTGTGTGTTGTGTGTTGTGTGTGTGTGTGTGTGCACACCCCCCCATGGTGCTGACGGCCCTGTGTGTTGTGTGTTGTGTGTTGTGTGTTGTGTGTGTGCACGCCCCCCCATGGTGCTGACAGCCCTGTGTGTTGTGTGTTGTGTTGTGTGTGTGTGTGCACGCCCCCCATGGTGCTGACGGCCCTGTGTGTTGTGTGTTGTGTTGTGTGTGTGTGTGTGCACACACCCCCCCATGGTGCTGACGGCCCTGTGTGTTGTGTGTTGTGTGTGTGTGTGTGTGCACACACACCCCCATGGTGCTGACGGCCCTGTGTGTTGTGTTCACAGTCACCTCAGTGGCTCTCGCCAACGCCGACTGAGGTAACCCTACCGGTGCCTGCGGCCCATGATCTCCGGTCCTGCTGTCCGTCTGCACCCGCGTGCTATAAAGACAGCCAGCCTGGGAGGGAAGGGCTCCCGGCCTTGGCCGTGAGGAGGGCGTGTGCCCAGCGCTGGCTGTGTTTATACCCGTCACCTGCATGCTCCTGTGTGTCTGCCTGCCCCTCTGCGGATGCCCAGATAGGGGTCACCAAACACTGGGGCCCGGGTCCTGGCCTCCCTGGGTTGGCTGAGGTTTGCCTCGCGCCCTCAGAAGACTGTGGGCTACACCCAGGCCTCAGAGGAGCTCCCCGAAAGAGACTCAGTCAAAAACCTTTCTTCCTCGCAACCTAGGGCCTTTCCTTGCTCCTCAGAGTTAGAGATCTTTGTTCCTGACCAGCTCTATCTACATCAGGCAATCAGGCAGACTCGGTGAAGGCCACCATACACGTGATGTCATATCCCACCGCGTCATGCACATGAGGCCACGCCCCACCACACCCCATGATGTCACACCCCATCTCATCACCCAGTGATGTCATGCCCCATGACAGCATATCCCACGATGCCCCACTACATCACATCCAATAGTGCCATGGATGTCACACCACATGCCACTCCCCGTGATGTCATTCCCGTCACAACCCCTTGCATCACCCCAGTGATGTCATAGCCCACAGCACCACACCCCATGACCTCACGCTCTAAGGCACCCTACCCCCGTCATCCAGGGGTAACAGAGTGGCTCCGGCACACACCTGCGTGCCCACCCAGAGCTCAAACTGCCACAAACACCCTATATTTAGGGGTTCATTTACCCCACAGTTACGCCAGAGGTAGCTTCTGTAATCTCCAGTGTGTCAGTGGAGGATGAGGCCGGGGCAGGCAAAGCGCGTTCCCAGGGTCCCAGCTATAGAAAGAGACAGAGGACTCAGGATCCCCCCCACACACACACACTGTTGGTTCAGCGCTGTTCCCACCCCGGGGCTCCCGGCCCCTCCCTCCAGAACGCCCGACCCTGGCAGGGCGGGTGCTCCTACCCCTGGGGGGGGGTGGCTGATGGCCCAGGGGGCCGGGGCTCTTCAGCACTTCTGCCTAGGAGCCCTGTAGGCATGGTGCTGGGGCTCGGGTGGGGGACGCAGCCTCTGGAGAGCCGCGCTCACGGTGAGGGCTCTTCTCAGCGCAGCCCCATGCTTCCTGGAGAACCGCCAGGGCCTCCCCCATCCTGTGGCTTCTCAGTCAGAGCCCTCACCTGCTTCCTCCACCGCCGCGGGGCGCTCGGGCGGACCCAGGCATCCTGCTGTTGCTGCTGTGTGGGAAGGCCCTGCCCGGCATTGCCACCAGCCGTCCCTGGGCGTCACACCCTGAGACCCACGTGGACACGCTCAGTCTGCAAGTGGCAGGGCCAGGAGATGGGACACGGAGGCCTGTGCTGACCGGCAGGCCCTGCAGAGAACGCCCCCCCCAGGGGCTCTCGGTGGTCCAGGAGAAAGCCTCCAAGCTGGGTGGGGCCCCCAGGGTGCTTGGAGAAGTGCAGCTAGAGCCCCAAAATAAGCACACAGAGAAGGCTGTGGTGCGGACAGTCCTGAGGGTCAGAGGTCAGCCCAGACAGACCAGGGCCGCCACGACACCGGGCCAGGCCCACCCTGCTCATCCCAGCAGTGCCAGCAAGGGCAGAGCTGGGCTGCCGGCCCTCAGCAGGAGGCTGGGCAGGCCCTGGCCACCCCGCAGAGAGCCTGCTCCCCGCGCCGCGGTGCCCTGCCATCTCATGCCTCCGTGGCCTGCTCTGGCTGTCCCCAGCAGCCCCTCTCCTGCTCGGGTGGGGGCTGCGTTGTGGGTGCTTCTGGCTCTCATCGGCTGGGCTTTGGGGGGAGCCCCGGGGTGCCTGTGTCCCTCCGAGGGTGCCCGAGCATGTGGAGATGCCAGCTCACATGTGTGGGGGCCCCAGGGACACTGAGGGACATCTCAGTGGTTCTGGAGCTGTTCCCTGTAGCCTTGGGTGCAGAGAGTCGGGCAGGAGGAACCGGGGTCCCACCGCGGGGTCATGTGACGAGCACAGGACCACGCTCAGGCCAGGGTGCATCGGCACTGTGGCCGGCCCCGCCTGGTCCTCCCGGGGCACCTGACGGAGGCCTGGCTCCATGGTGGGGTCGTAGGCCTCGATCGTGGAACCCGGGGCGTCGGGAGGGCTCCTCACTCACGCGCTCACAGCCGTGTTTTCCCCCACAGGGGGACCAGGATGACCGGTCCTACAAGCAGTGCCGGACCTCCAGCCCCAGCTCCGCCGGCTCTGTCAGCCTCGGGCGCTACACCCCAACCTCACGGTCACCCCAACACTACAGCCGTCCAGGTACTCAGTCCCCAGCCCGGGTAACCCCCGGTGACACTACACCTCGTTCCTGCTGACGTCGAAGGACTTCATCACGGGGCCTAGAAAGACGGGGGACGGGTGTGTGACGGGGAGCCGGGTCACTCCAGTGACGGACAGGAAAAGTTGGCCCTGTGTCAGGGCGAGAGGCAGCGGGCTCCCTGTGGGTTAAGGAACCATAGTGTGCATCGAGGTGGAGCAAACTCAGGTGTCAGGAGATGGGAGGCGGCGGGGCAGAACGGAACCAGCCCCAGGCTGTGTGTCTGTGCAAGGCCCAGCCCTGCCAGCAGGGGGCGGCAGCGGTCTGCTCACAGGTCAGTTAGCCGGTCCCGCAATCACCCAGGAGATGGCCGTCCTCACGGGAAAGCTGGTGAGCACGCCCAGGCCCAGGCCCAGGCAAGGGCCCCTGCAGGGTCCTCTCTGCCCCTGTGTCTCCTCATCCCCCTGCACCCAGCTCTGCTGTGCATTGCTTTCTCCACTTTGAAGCCCTCAGCCCCCTGAGGGTGTCAAAGCCACAGCAACAATGCACACTGCCCTCCGAGGGATTTTTCCAAACTGCTTCCTCCCTGGCCGGCCGTGCATGACCCCTGTTCACACCTGACCCCCTGTTCACACCCCGCGGGCCGCGGCTCTCACCCTCGCACACTTTGTGGAAAAATCAAAACATTTCACTTGCAAAGTCATGTTCCTTGACCGCTTGCCCTGTGGCTGAGGAGGAAAGTGGGTGTGCGCAGGCGTGAGTGTGCGCAGGCGTGAGTGAGGCGTGCGTGAGGGAAGAAGGGGGGAGGGGGAGGGGCGTCCTGCGTGAAGGAGCGGCGGAGCAGGTGGTGAGTGGCTGATGGCAGGCAGGCTGGGGCCTCCGTGGGTAGGCGTAATGGTGACCTGTCAGTCACCGGCTTGGCCCGTGACCCATCAGCGAGACCTGTGCTGATGGTAGTGGCAGCTGGCCGCCCACTGCCCTTGACCCCACGGTGCCCCCAACGGGACAGGCTGGGCCCTGCACCCCTTGTGCCGGCCCTGGAGCGGAGCTGGGCTCGCCCCGCGGTGCCCGGCCTTGGGTGCCCAGAGGGGAGTGCCGTCCCGGAGAGGACGCACAGATGTCCCTAGCCCGGGGACACGAGGAATGTTTGGCGGCATTGGGGTCAGGAGCCCGGGTCACTGACTGCCCTCTGTCGCCCGCAGCTGGTACTGGCAGCGTTGGTACCAGTAGCTGCCTGTCCCTGTCCCAGCACCCGAGCCCTACCTCCGCGTTCAGACATCATTACATCCCTTACTTCCGAGGTAAGGCGCGGTGCTGGGCGCCGTCTGTGTTCCCGCATGGCTTCAGGCCGTCTCCCACCTGTGCCGCGCTGTGTGTGTCTCGTGCGGTGGCTGCGTCTTGTCCGTGTGTCTGTGTTCCAGGAAGGACAGGGCCGTGGGGCCTGGCCTGGGCAGGGCCACGCATCCCCGGTAGAAGCCGGTTTGAGGGCCGGGCGCAGAGCGGACTGTGACGCCAGAGCCTTCGACCCGCGGTGGCAGGCCAGGACTCACAGCCCGCGTGGCGCCAGCCCTGAGCCAGCCCAGGACGGGGGCCGCCACTGCCCCTGTCCCTGGTTCCTTGTGGACACGTGTTCGTGACCCCGCCCTCCTGTCTCTGTGCTGGTTGTGTCTCCCATCCCAGCCTCTCATCGTGAAGCCTCGGTCCCCCATGACCACCTGGGAGCCTGTAGGGAGATGGTCAAGGTTCAATGAGGTCACGGGGGGCGGGGGGGGGGATCTGGCCACCAAGGCTGACAGGCTTGTAAGGAAGAGGCCCTGGAGCGGGTGCTGGTGCTCATGCCTGTAATCCTACTACTCAGTGTAAGATTTAACCAAAAAGAAACCACCATGTGATTGAGGCAGCAAAGAGTTTACTGAAAAGAGTGGGTTGTTTTTTTGGGGGGAGATCATGAGATGGAGGGGAGGGGAGGGGAAGGGGTGACTCTGGCAGGATTGGGGTTAAGGAAGGGAGGGGGGATGCAGACACCGAAGGAGGTGTGGGGTGGTCCCAGACGTGACCTCAGAGAAAGGGTGTGCCAGTTACCTGGGTTTGGGAGGCCAGGTGGGGGCTCCAGGGAAGGGGCCACACGTGTACCCAGGAAGAAGAAAGGGGAAAGAGCCGTTTTTCATGGCAGGCCTAACACTTAGGAGACGGAGTCCTGAGGTCATTGTTCACCGCCAATCTGGGCAGTGACTTTTCATTGGTGAACAAAAGGCAAAAGTGGTGCCGTGGCTCAGGTGGCAGAGCACCAGCCTTGAGAACAAAAGCTCAGTGACAGGAGCTGGGAAGGCGGCTTAGGGGCAGAGTTTTCGCCTAGCACGCATGAAGTCCTGGATTCCATTCCTCAGTACCACACTCACAGAAAAGGCTGGAAGTGGCGCTGTGGCTCAAGTGGTAGAGCGCTAGCCTTGAGCCCATAGAGGCTCAGGGACAGAGGCCAGGCCCTGAGTTCAAGCTCCAGGATTGGCATGAAGAGGAGGAGGAGGAAGAAGAGGAGGAGGAGGAAGAGGAGGTGGCAGCAGCTTGGGTGTTTTCGCTCCGGCACAGTACAGAGAGGCCGCATGAGGACAGGGTGGAGGCCTCTGGACACGCGGCGCTCCGCCAGGCCCCGTGTGCACCTCTGCCGTGGGGGGAAGCCGACGCCATGTTGAGTGCAGACACGGGCACCAGAGCGCAGCACTGAGGCCCCCTCCAGTCCCCAGTGTTGCAGCTGTGCCTTGGGAAGGTTCTGGAAGTCTGGTCCCAGAGGGAGTAACGGTGGGGCAGTTGCAGCTGAGCCCAGCCCAGGGTGAGTCCTGCCATCCCGCACCAGTGTCTGCCCGCCCGGTGCCTGTGGGGGTCTGCGGAAGTCGCTCCCAATCCCCAAGAGAACCGTGTGCGCTCGGGAGTCAGGCGGTCCCCGCGGGGAGCCGCCGCTCCGCCCTATGTCACCGGGCTTCCCACAGGGAACAGAGCCCCGGACAGAAGTCCCTGACCCTGCAGCCGCCGTCCACAGGACATGGACCGCAGGGCAGGAGGCAGAGGGCCTTCGATGTTGGAGCCTCCAGTTGAGGCCTGCCTTCCCCACTCCAGGCGTGACGGGGATACCCCCCAGCCGCGCGTGCCACCTCCCTTGGCTCTAAAATGGGACATTAGCCCTCGGCCCTTGGGCGCGTGGGGGCTGTGGTCACTGCTCACGTGCCTGTGTCCGGAGATGGTCCTCAAGGGGCCCGCGCTGCCCGCTGGGCCAGCAGGAGGCAGCGGAGGCCCACCGAGGAAAAGGCCACCGGTTCTGGAGGCCGCGTGGGTGTCCCGCTATGTGGCGCTGATGGTTTCGAGTCCACTCTGGTGCACGTAAAGGGTTGGGCCAGTAACCGAGACGCACCCCACGTGGAGCTCCGATGCCACATGGAGAGGCTGGGCTTAGGGAGCAGATGTGGCCCAGTGTGGCCCGAGGGCCCCTCCCACGGGGCCAGCGGGGGAAGGACGGGGTGGCGGCCTGGGCATGCGCACGTCCACCGGCCCCACAGGTCCTGCGGACGGATGGCGCCCTGTAAGGGCAGTAGCCAGGCCGGCTGTCCCCAGGGACCCCGTGGCTTCCGGGAGCCAGGCTCCTTGGCTGAGGGGGCACCAGCGGGGGCTGGGGAGCCTTCAGCCCCCTCTGGCAGGGACTGTCCGGTCCGTGGGCACGATGGCAGAGCTGTGCTGAGCTGGAGTCCGATGAGAACTCAGCAGAGGGCCCTGGGTGCCACTGGGTCGGAAGCTGGTGATGGTACCTGCACCTGGGAGGCGCTGGTGGCGTCACCAAGCCAGAGGGGACCCCTCCCACCCCCACCCCCCCCCGCGAGCGGCACCTGTGCTCCACACTCAGAGGAAGTGCTTTTAAAGGGCCAGCTGTTGGAGGGACTCAGGGCCCCTCCTTGCCTGGAGCATCTCATGGTCACAGACAACCGTGGCTCCCAGGACCGAACCATCTCTCCTCGTCTGCCTGGTGGAACCTCGGGTCCTGCAGGGAAAGTTCTCCCGGGAGTGAGACATCCACGGAGCAATCTGTGACAGCCTCTCTCTGCCTGGAGCTCCGGCCCAGTGTCCCTCCCACCTCCTTCAGCCACGGCTGGCCCGGACACGGCGTGAGCGCCGGGCGTGATGGTGGTCCGTGAGCTCTGCATCGCAGTGATACTTCTAAGGCTGCCGCGCATGGCGTGGCATCCAGCAGCCACGGGCAAGACAAAGACACGGATCCCGGGGAAACTGCCATGGGAAAGGCGTGGTGACTCTCCCAGCCTCCTCCTCCCCCAGGGAGAGCCCGCGGCCGTCCTGCGAGTCCTCGGAAACTCCTGCAAGGTGAAAGCCAGCCAGGCGGGCAGAGGCCTCGGCCAGCGCTGAGCCACGGGCACGCCCAGCCCTCCTCACCCGCCACCGCGGGCCTCTCGCAGACAAGCCCACGGCTCCCGGGCCTCGCTGAAGTGGAGATTCTTCTTTTCACACTGGAACTGATTATTCCTAAGCCTTTCCACCAACCTCGAGCCATCCCCGGCCTACAATGGCCAGCCCCACCACGGTGCGCCTGCAGCGCGGAGAACAGGAAGGGGTGAGTGACGAGCTCTCCCCAGAGCCCCTGGATATGTCCATCCTCCGGGGACCTCGCTAGCTTGAGGGACAGACTGATACAAGTGTCTTGGAAGGTGGTACACCCTCTTCAGAGCCCGGGGGGGGGCTCAAGAGACCCCCAGCTCAGTGTCTACAAAAGATTCAAAATCACCAGGGCACTTGGCAGCTGAGGATGACTTGGAAGCAACAGAAGAATTGATTCCTGGATGTTGTGGTAATAAAGGGATGAGACCAGCCAGAGCCGAATTTGACTTTAAAGCTCAGACATGGGGTGGGGAGGCTTCCCTGCGGGGCGGGGGGGGGAGAGGGGGGGTTGACAGTTAAAAGCAGATCCATCTGAACCAGGGCTACTTCCTCCGGCTGAAAAGGCTCAGCCCGAAAGGTTGACGTCCATGCAGATGCTGGACTATGACGACGCCAGTGCAGGTTTAACTTTAATGGAAAGGTGAGAGGATCACGCTGCTTCTGCGGTGGTCAGGACGAGGAGGGAGGGAGGACGTGGAGCCGAGCGCCGGTCAAGGCGTCTTCCCCACTACCGCTGTGGATGTGCTCAAGCAACCGCAGGCAGAAAGCCCACCGAGCCGCAGGCAGAAAGCTGTGAGCCCACCGAGCCCACCGAGCCGCCATGCTCCTCCCACAGCGTCCGGGCCATGACGGCCCAGCAGCAATCACCCCAGACAGGAGTCAGACCTCACCAGAGTCATCCAGCTAGCAGTCGGCCGCTGCGCGTGCGCACGGTGATGCGTTGGAACTCGGGGATGGAGGAGCTGTGGAGGGAGAACGTGACCGCGCACGGTTCGTGGGTGCTTCAGGAAGAGCAAGGCCGTTGGCGCTTCCCCAGGAAATGTGTCAAACCTTGAAATCTATAGGAAGACTGACCAGCACAGAGATGATTTGTGTAGGGAGCAAGCACAGAGCACGAGCTGGTCTTTAGGTACATGTGGAGTCGGTGGGGAAATGAATGCAGTGGATAAAGTTAGGAAGTGAAAAAAAAAGTCAGAGAAAGCCCCTCCAGGCTCGGGCGCGGCCTCCTCCCGGGCTGGAGGCCGCTGGGGCCTCTGCCGTGGATGGCAGAAGCTTTCAGCTGGGCCGCTTCCAGGAGGGCGGGGGCCAGCGGGCAGCTCGGAGAAGGGTCTGGCGGGCGGGCAGGAGAGGCGGGGGACCAGGTGGCAGAGGGGCCGGGGGCCGGTGTGCCGTGGGCCCTCCTGAGATGGTCCTGTCTGTGTGGAAATGCTGCTTGTCATCTTGGGGGACACTGCTCTCTGTAGGGGCGCAGGAGTGTCACTATCCTAGGCCACCTGGTGGGGCTGCAATGAGGACCCTAGTTCTGGGTAGAAGGGACAGGCTGCTGCGTCCTGCGGTCAGCCATTCTGCAGCGGGCCAGCCCTGCCCCCTAGCGGCCCGCCATGAGCCCCTTCGGCCCCTTGCGGAGTCTGTGCAGATGTGTTTTTAAGGCCCCCGCTTCTGTTGTGCTTTGCTCCCCTTGGGGACCGGCCTTCCCTGGCCATGATGGGCAGAAAGGACTCCGTTCCTCCCCCGATGAGGCTGGGTCTCCCTGGGTGAGGCCTCCCACTGCTACCAGGGGGCGCCGGCGTAAAGCTGGAAGCTTCAGGGCTTCACGGGCTGTGTTCCTCCAAGTTCCGCCTGCATGACCAGGCGCGTCAGCAGGAAAAGGTGCTCAAAGTCAGAGTGGCATGGGCAGCCTCGGCTCGGCGTGGGTGCTGGCTGGGGTCTGCCGGCACCTCTGCCTGGGTGCGCTTCAACTGCAGCAGCTCCCCGCATGGGCGGTGCCTGCCCGGGGTGCCGTCCATCACCAGTCCACTCTGAGCCGGGCCGGTCCCATCGTGAGAGGCGGCCCGCGGCCAGGTAGCAGGCTCTCCAGGCCAGGGCACCCTCCCCTGCAGCCCTCCTGTGATGCCCGGCAGGGCTGGGGCTGGCGGGAAAGGCGAGGTCACCTTGGGGTGTCTTGCCATCGGCCGCATTCCTCATCGAGCGCCTGGTGTCTGACACATTCCGTCCATCCCGTATTCTTGAATAGGTGGAGGGCAGGGTCAGCCACCCAGCGCCCGCCACGGCTAACCAGGGACCTGATAATCCAGCCTCCCTCCCAGAGCGGAAGGCACAGCTCCAGGGGGGAGATGGGGCTAGGGTCGGAGGGCATTTCCCACGTCAGTGGCGGGTGACTGACAGCTTTCTCGTGGGCTGCTCCAAGACTTTGAAGAGGTGCCTTCAACCCAGTCTAGCCTCCAGGCCTATTCTCAGGGTTATTGTTTGGATTCTCAACACTGTACCTTCACACACAAAGGCAGTGGGTACGTGGGCCTCGTACAGACACAGGACAGGGGAAAGGCAGACCCAGTGTGAATATGCACTATACCTGGCACAGGAGCTGGGCACGCACCCCAGGACACCGGCTTGGCCGGCCCCCCCGGGCAGCGGGCCCCACCCAGCAGGCCCTGGCACGCTTTGTCCAGACCTCGCTCCTGCTCTGGGCCACGGCGCCGGCTCCCTTGCAGGGTTGCATAGTTGGAGAGGTGGCCTGGGTTCACGGGCCCCGCCGCGGGAGGGGCTGGGGCCACGGGGCGCTGCGGACCAGCCTCTTGGCCTGAACTTTGTCCTGCTCTTCCCTCCCCGCGTGTGCCGTCTGCCCTCCCCACTGGAGGCAGCGAAAGTGGCCGCAGCACGCCCAGCCTCTCGGTGCTCTCCGACAGCAGGCCGCCCTCCACCTACCAGCAGGCTCCTCGCCACTTCCACGTCCCAGGTAGGCCGGGCTCCCGCACCTGCCACCCCGCCACGTGACCCGCCAGCCTCTGCGTCGCGCCCCACACGCTGAGCTGCTTAAACTCATCCAATGATGATGTGTGTTTGAGGTTCTCCAGAAGCCCCCTAAAACGGGGGGAGCTGGGCGGCAGGGGCACCATCCGAGCTGCCGCACCCCAGTGACCCCGGGGCTCTCCCTGGTCTCCTTCCCCGGCCTCCTCTTCTCCCTGCCCTGCAGGCGTGGGGTGCCTGACGGGCATGGGGCTTCTACGTCAGTTGCCTCCCGCTGCCCACGTCTCTCTGCTGACTGTGGAACTGGCTGACCCTCGGGGGCCAGCGACGCGTGGGTGAAGGAAGACCCCTCCTGTGCCTCACCTTCTTCTCCTTCTTCTCTGCAGACACTGGCGTAAAAGATAACATCTATAGGAGGCCCCCAATCTACAAGCAGCACGGTACAGTCGGCGCCGCTGCTCCATTGAACCCGCATGCCGCGCTGCCCGCTTGCTTCTGCATGTGCCCTGTGCTGTGCGCAGGTCCTGGGCGCTGCTGCGGTGTGAGCTTCTGTGCATGCTCGCTGGGAGGCGCTGTGTGTGTGTGTGTGTGTGTGTGTGTGTGTGTGTGAGATGACCTGAAGCTGAGCCCAGGCAGGTGGGGCTGGGCTGGGGTCCAGTTTGGACGGCTTCCATGATGCTGCTGCGGGGGGAATTGTCCGATGGACCCCACCTGAGCTGCTGGGTGACAGGGAGTCTCTGTCTACGCCCCTGGGAAACAGAATGCTCTCAGGCACTTACTCCTTAGTGAGAACCTAGGCCCTGTGGCTTGAGGGTGTCTGTGGATAAACTGAACTGCCCTGCCCCAGGTTCACAGGGTTTCCTGCTGGCCGTGAGGGTGTGGCCTGGATGTGGGGGTGTGGCTTGGTTAGGGTGAGGGCCTGGATGGGGGAGTGGCCTGGTTGCAGTGAGGGTGTGGCCTGGATGGGGGATGTAGCTTTGTTAGGGTGAGGGCCTGGTTGCAGTGAGGGCGTGGCCTGGATGTGGGGGTGTGGCTTTGTTAGGGTGAGGGCCTGGATGGGGGCGTGGCCTGGTTGCAGTGAGGGCTGTGGGGGTGTGGCTTGGTTAGGGAGAGGGCCTGGATGGGACGTGGCCTGGTTGCAGTGGGGGCGTGGCCTGGATGTGGGGGTGTGGCTTGTTAGGGAGAGGGCCTGGTTGGGGCGTGGCCTGGTTGCAGTGAGGGCGTGGCCTGGATGTGGGGGTGTGGCTTGGTTAGGGAGAGGGCCTGGATGGGACGTGGCCTGGTTGCAGTGGGGGCGTGGCCTGGATGTGGGGGTGTGGCTTGTTAGGGAGAGGGCCTGGTTGGGGCGTGGCCTGGTTGCAGTGAGGGCGTGGCCTGGATGTGGGGTGTGGCTTGTTAGGGTGAAGGCGTGGCCTGGGTGATGGGGGTGCAGCTTGGCCCTTTGATACCCTCCCCCACCTAGTGGCCACATGAGCCTACCTGGGATGGTGTGTGTCTAGGCCTCATGGCTGGGGGCATGGAGCGGGAATTAGAAGGAACCAGAAGGGAATCTCGAGTGATGGGGGTCCTGAGTCTGTTTCCTCATCCACAGAGCCCTGCTCTCCCTGGTGAGATGATGGGTTGGAGGCAGGTTTAAATGGGAAATGGCACCAGAAGCAGGACAGTTTCTTTGGGCTTCAGCTGCTTCCTGGGTCTGGCTGCCAATCAACACTCTAGTTACAACACTTCAGCCACTTCCTGGGTCTGGCTGCCAATCAGTGCTCTAGTTACAACACTTCAGCCGCTTCATGGGTCTGGCTGCCAATCAGCGCTCTAGTTCCAACGCTTGATTTTTTTTTTTTTAATTTCCTCCACAATGGCCACAGGCCTTGCGCTTTGCACATTGCTTTCTCTAACCCCAAAACAAAGAATTCAGCTCTGGTGTTCTAGAGCATAAGAACTCTCTGGCAGGGGGGCAGAGAGCATTGTCTCTGTGAGGGAGGGGAGGGCAGGAATCAGTCCCTCAGCTCCCTTAGCAGGTCTTTATCGGACCACATGCAGGCCTGCCTGTGGGGAGGTATCCAGCATGTGCTCCTCCACGCTCAGGACGAGCAGCACCTGTGTGCTGACTTCGCTCTTGCTACGCTGTCTAGAAACCTCCCGTTCCCTTATGGGCCTCCATTCTCTGGACTGTGAGCCTCTGGGGGAGCGGGGTTGTGTCTGAGGCTCTCTGCACCCCCCCCCATGCTCAGGACAGCACAGGTCCCTGCTGCGCACTTGGTGAAGGGAGGGAGACAGAGGCTGCAGGGCTAAGCACTAAACGCATGGTCCAGGGGGAAGGATAGGTGGAGAGCGCACTGCAGGGATGGGTGGGTGGATCTGGGCAGAGGACTGCACTGAAGTGGGCAGAGAGAGGCATGGAGGATGGGTGGTCAAGTGAGCAGGCGGCTAGCTGGTGAGTAGATGGGAGGGATGTGTGGATGGATGGATAAAAAGAGATGGATAAAGGGAGGAAAGGATAAGATGGATGGATAAGGCTGGATGGCTAAGAGGAGGAGAAAGGGACGAAGGAAGGGAGGGATAGATGAATGGGTGCAGGGAAGAGCGGGCAGCTGATGTATGAATGAGAGGGTGGATGGACGGATGGGATGGTAAAGAGGGAAGGGACAACGGAAGGGAAGCATGCGTGTGGGTAGATGGATGGTGGGTGGATGAGTAGACCGGTAAGAAGATAGAAGGTTAAAAGAATAAGTGAGTAGATAGAAATGAGTAAATGTCTCGGTAAATGGACATATATAGATATATATGCATCACGTGTGCTCACATATGGAGACATGATGAGACAGAGTGGGGAAGGAGGGAAAGCTGGCCCATCCTCCATCCAAAGGGAAATTAAAGAGGCCCTTTCCTTGGGATGCCTTGACAAGGGGGCAGGAAGCAGTAAGTGATCCTTTCCCCAGAAAGTCCCTTGGGACAAAAGTGGGGGGGGGGACGGCCTCGTGACACACAAGAAACACTCTTTCTCCAATCGTCCTGATGGGATTTCCAAAGTTTCCTGAGAGCTCAGCTAGCAGCTAGCAATTTGCCCTGCCGAGGCCCCCACTCATCCCTCGCTCTTCGAATCTGTGAGCTGGCCGCCCCACGACTCCGGGCTTTGCTGGGATTTGCCATCTCACTTGATTTCTACAACTGGGAGAGGTGCCATGGGCCCATTTCACAGATCAGGAAACTGAGGCTCAGAGGTGTTAAGGAAGCGACCCTCCAAGAATGCGCAGTGCCAATTTCTTGCCTAAGCATCTGTAATTCTCAGGAGAACCCGTGACGCCCCTGCCCTCTGGTGATCTGGGCTCCGGCAGCCTGGCTGACTCCCCCCCTCCCCTCCCCCGCGGTGTGGGCAGCAGCGTGAGCAGAGGGACAGGCAGAATGCCAATCCTGGTGAAGTCCCCGCAGTGTGGGTCAGCCTGTCCACTGTGGGCAGCGAGCCCCTGGCAGCCATGGCTGACGCTCTGCCTGAAGCCAAGCCCCGTGTCGCACGGAGCTATTCTGGCATTGGCCACCATTTTCCAGCCTCCTGGCTTTCCAGAAATGAGCCCCACTGATTGCTACCCACGGCCCCAGGGTCCTGCGACAGCTCAGCCTTGAGAACGGAGGGCACAAGGATGTGCATCTTTACGTCTCTCCCGAGGAGGCAGCACCGGCCGTAGTCAGGGAACCTCGGCGTCTGTGCGTCCTGACCCGAAGCGCTCAGTCTTGGCTTTTGGCCCTGTCTTGTCAAGGTCCTGTAGCCCAGTCCCCAGTGTCCAAGCTCTCAGGCCTGGTGTCAGCCTTGTCCTTGGTGGTGCAGGAGGCAGGGCGTTCCAAAAGACGGGCCGGCTCCAGCCCGCCGCTGGCTGCAGGTAAGAAGCCGGCCAGCCGGCCTGTCATCCGGGCTGCTGGCTCCGGGCACGGGCCGGGCAGGCGCGTGCGGGTCTCGGTTCACTGGCTGCATGCGTGCGCGTGGGGGGGGTGTCGTCGGAGGATGTGCACGGCAGGTCTCTCACCCAGTGCCTGTCTTAGTTGAAGACATGTCAGCCCCGCTGGGGACGGCACCCCTAAAATACTGCAGGTAGCGTGCAAGTCGGCAAACAGCCAACTCGGGGTGCTCTGACCGAGCCACTCAGAGGGGTATTTTGCATGTGTGCATTTGTCACTACTGCTCCTCATGGGCTTCTCACCGTGTTGGTGAGTGGGGGACAGACAAGGGGGGCCTGGGACTCAGCCTGCTTGGATCCCAGCCAGCACTGCGCATTCGACACAGGCAGCCAGCGCCTGGCCTTCTCCGCAGCCCCCCCACCCAGCCTCAGTCTGCCAGTCTGTGAAATGGCGCCAGGCCCCCTTTCCCGGGGGAGGCGGGGCGCCGTGATGGACGCGAGGCTCCAGTGAATAAGGCCTTCCGTTCCTCAGCATCCCACGAGCAAAGTAGAAAACGTGGCCTTCGGATGCCAGGTGCTGGGCCCCCACCGTGGCTGTTCCCTGGGGAAGCGGGGCAGAGGCCAGAATTGAGATGGCGTCGGTGCCGCTCAGCCATTCACGCTCAGGGTGTGCACGCGCCTCCCCCAGGCTGCAGCCGCACGCCTGCCCGCCGTGTTCCCGGCCCTGAAAAGGCACTTGTGTGTGCAACGCAGGCGTGTTGTCCTCACACACGTGTGTGCAGAGCACAGACACATGGGCCTCACACACGATCTTCCCTCGCAGCCATGAGGCGCCTAGACGGAGAGGAGGAGAGCTCCGACCAGGACAGCAGGAAGGTAATTGTGGGGCCAGCGGGTCCCTAGCCCGCACCGCCGCCGCCTCCTCCTCCTCCTCCTCCTCTTCCTCCACCTCCACCTCCTCTTCCTCCTCCTCCTCTTCCTCCACCTCCACCTCCACCTCCTCTTCCACCTCCTCTTCCTCCACCTCCTCTGTTCTTTGGGGTCCTGCAGGACCAAAGGTGGGACCAAGAAGGGCCCCTGGCTCTGGAGCCTGCTGTGGGTCTGAGGCTCTGGGGACAGAACGGGGGTAGCAGCCGCGTGGGCTGTGGGTCTGAGGCTCTGGGGACAGGACAGGGCAGCAGCCGCGTGGGCTGCGGGGCACGAAGGCTGCTTTGGGAGCGGTGTGGCGATGTTTTCTGGTGAACATTTGCGGCCTTTCCGGCCCCCCCTGCTCTGACGCCTCCACGCAGCTCTCAGAAGCTGCCAGAGAGCACCGGTGTGACCAACATCCACAAGTGCGGCCAGGCATGCACAGGCCAGCCTGCACCTGCTCACCACAGCAGGCTGTGGGCGTGGTGTGGGCTGCGTGGGTGTGTGCTCTCCAGCCCAGGCCCCCTCACCTCCGTGAGGCAGGGCAGCCGGGTGGGGGTAAAGGCCTCAGCTGCACCTGCTCTCCCTTCTCCATGTGGCTCCATTCTAGCCTGCACCCCCTCCCCGTGAGCGAGGACAGCCACACCCCCAGCGTCACCCCTACGCAGGGAGATCTGTGTGAAGAGCTGGAAGTTTTATCTCCCAGAGGGCTAGGCCAGGGCATTGGGAGTAAGGAAGCTGCTAGAAGGAGGGGCGGGGTGTTTCACGTTACCTACGGCCGCCGCATTCACTCGACGTCCCTCCCCTCCGCAGACCGGCTGGCCGCTGCTCAAGGGCGGCGTGGACACCAGGACTAACTCTCCAGACCTGGACAGCCAGTCCCTGTCCCTCAGCAGCGGGCCGGAGCGAGACCCTCCGCACAGGCCGCCCGCGGACAGCTTCTATGCACGTGAGTGGTTCTTCTGAGCCGGGGCCGCGGCGCACGGGGCCGCCTCCCCGCCGCCTCCCTCCGCCAAGCCCACAGACGTAAGGACCCCACAGAGAGCAGCGCCCGGCACGCCCGCCCCTGCCCCGCCGCGGGCCTGGCACCGGCCTCGGGATACAGGAAAGCAGACGCGGAGGGGCCCTTGGGCACTGGAGACGAATGGCCCCCAGGGCCCAGGCGTGGGCATGGTCCGGGGGCCGAGGCCTGACCTGGCGCTGGTGACAGGCACTGTCCCCCGTGGTCCCCTCCACCAGGCCCTGCTGAGTCCTGGGGATGCCACCGCAGATCCTGGGGACAGCTGGCACCCGTCTACCCCTGGGGTGTGGAGAGGGACGTGCTTTCCCAGTGTGCATTGCAAGCCCTGTCCACCACAAACAGGGGTACCTGGAAGCAGCCTTGGGTCTATACCGGGTGGGGTGGGTTCTGGCACAGGACTGGAGGGAGGAGGAGGCAGAGGCCCCGGGGGGCGGGTGGGAGGTGGGAGGGCTCCTGGCTTCTCGGTGACCTAGGCCCTAGTTTAAGTCCAGGCTCCCTGAGACCACATTGGCAGCCATGGGCCGCGCCATGCGCACGGCTGCCTCGTGGGTCATTAGGAGACCCCTTCCTGGCCGGCCGCTGTAGATGCTCAGTAAACAGGCCGCATCCTCCCCGTGGTGAGCCGCGAGTCTGACCTCTGCAAGGCCCAGGTGCCTGTGGGTGCATGAGGCGCGGTGTGCCCGGCAGGGCCTGTCGCGTGTTAAAGAACAATTGAAACCAACAAAGGCGTCGTGTGCTCTGTACCGTCTCCACTCGCGGGTGGATGCCGGCCCTGGGGTCCCGAATGCACGCACGGGGCCGCGTGGGAGCCTGGGAGCAGTCCGGGCCCCGAACCGCGTGGCAGACAGGCCGGGAGGGGTGCTGGTCCGGCCCGCTCGCCTGCGCCTCCGGAGGAGCTCCACACGCCCCTAGAGCCCCGGGTGGCGCAGTGCAGTGTGTGGCTGAGGCCCTGTCGCGTGGGCCTTCCTGCCTGGCACGCACGTGTCCCCGTGGTCCTCATGCGTGGAGCAGAGGCTCCAGCACGGCAGTCGGAACACGGCCAGACCTCCGCCTGGGATCCAACAGAGCAGGCAACGATGTCCAGGTGACCTCCCCAGCGCCCAGCCTTCCCCGGCCGGACAGGCAGGCCTGACTCGGGGCCCGGGGTTGCCTCTGACCTCCTGAGGGACAGGTCCAGCCCTGCGGTGCCGGTACAGACCTGGGGTCGTGACTCTGCGACCTGCCCCTCTGTTTCTCCTCATGTCCCCCACCGGGCCCTCCGAGCAGGAAGCCCGCCCCGTCTGAGATCTGCGGCAGGTCTCTGAAGCCATCCCTCCCCGGGGGGAGGGCATCGGCAGCGTGGACCCGGCTGAGGTCCACCAATTCCTCCATGAGCCTCGTGAGCAGTCTGGGCGGGAGGGGCACATCCATCATCCCCTCCTCGCCCCCATCCGCCAGCCTTTACCCCCGATAGTGTGTGCACGCAGCCAGCGTGCCCGCCTGCACCCCGACATCCACCTGGGGGGAGATCGCGCCACCCAACACCGCCGGGGCCCGCCAGTGCTGGCTGAATTGAGATGCGTGACGCTCAGCAGGTACTTCTGGAGTACCCACCCCAGAGGCTAAGCTGAGGGCCCACGGCCGCCTCGGGAGCTGGGAGGGGCGGAGGCCGGCTGGAGAAGCTGCGGCCCTTCGGCCTCCTGGCCTCCTCCCACCCACACTGAAGTCATCCTTCAGTCAGTCTGTCATCTGTCCCTCACCCAGTGTTTACTGAGTAGCTACTACATGCCAGTGGCACAGGTGGAGAGAGAAGCCAGGGGGAGGCCCACATGTCTGGAGAAAAGTCTTTCTGCTTGGGGAGTTTTCGTCTCGCAGTCTCGGGGAAGAACCCTGGAGCCCCTTGCGGGCCTGGGGGGGCTCCTGCCCCTGAGCCACACTCCTGTTCCCTTCCCTGACAGTTGGATTTGGGGGTACGATCTAACTTTACGCGGGTGCCCTCAAACTCAAAACCATCCTTCCTCTGCGGAGGCCTGGCTTCTGCAGGCGCAGGGGGCTCCCTGCTTGTGAAGACGGTCTTCCGGGATGAGGCCACCCCCCCCCCCGGGCAGAGCAGGAGGCGGCCTGGGACCGTTGAGTCCGCGGGTCCCGCGTCCCTGACCGCTGAGGGCAGAGCAGGAGGCGGCCTGGGACCGTTGAGTCCGCGGGTCCCACGTCCCTGACACCCCCCCCCCGGGCAGAGCAGGAGGCGGCCTGGAACCGTTGAGTCCGCGGGTCCCTGGGACCGTTGAGTCCGCGGGTCCCACGTCCCTGACACCCCCCCCCCGGGCAGAGCAGGAGGCGGCCTGGGACCGTTGAGTCTGCGGGTCCCACGTCCCTGACCGCTGAGGGCCCGTCTCTCTTCTGAGGTCCCCTGCAGGCACACCCGCGTACGTGCACGCCTGTGTACACACCACATACATCTGTGCACGCGCACGCCACATCCACGCCCATCATGGCTGGAATGTGTCAGTACAGCAAACGCCGCTGGCTAGCGAGAGGACTCGGGTCCCCACAAGACCACAGTGCTTATGTGGGAGCAGCAGGGGAGACGTGGGGGGGGCCTGGGGAAAAGTGCTGGAGAGCAGAGGGTACGGCACAGAGGAGCCCCTCGCCCTGTGACCATGTCCCCTGCATGTCCCTTCCCAGGAGGCCCGCACCCACACCCGCTGCCTGCCCAGGCCCAGGGCCGCCGGCTGCCCTCCGTGCCAGACAGCGAGCAGGCGGGCCGGTCGCAGCCTCCTCCTCTCTGACTCCCATGGGCTCAGGGTGGGAAGGACTTCCTGACACAGCCCTGTTTTGCCGCCTGTCATCTCACGGCTGTGGTCACTGCCCGGACCCGGTGTGACCGAGACCCGTGGGGAACCGGGCAGGCCTGGGGGCGTGGAGGCCGACTGCCCACACTCTAGCAGTGAAGCAGCCCAGGAGGTGGGGTGGGTGTACTACCGGGTCACCCAGGAGCATTCCGGGTCTGGGGACAGCTGGGTCAGCAGAGACCACGCCTCCCTTCCTGTGGAGTGGGGAGAGCCGAGGCCTCGGGCGTGTACAGAGTGCCAATGGTGTCTGGGACGGAAGCCAGGGCCCCGCAGGACTCTGGGTGGTCTCTGTCCACCTCCATCGGGAGGCACAGAGGAACTCCTGCCCATGGGCAGCCGCAGCAGCAAAGGAATTGGCATGTGGCAGTACCAGGTGGGCCCAACAGACCAGAGCAGAACTGTGCCAAGTGTTCTGAGAATGAAATCATCCTTGGAACTTCTGCCCGTAACACAGCGGGCCCTGGGACCCCCACAGAACGCAGCCACCTGAGGGAAGACTGAAGTCAGGTCTCATCTTCCGACTTAGGGTCCATGGTACCTGGGGTGCAATAGAAAAATGACTCCTCACAGCAAGAACTCTGAGAGGAACCATCGGGATGAGGAATGACAGTTAACCGACGGCACCAAGGGGAAGGGGGCTCTGCGTTACCCCGTGCGAATTTGAAGAGCGCTATCGCAAAATAGCTCAGCGAGCAGTTCTGGTTCCAAAAACCTATAAAAGGAAAAAATATTTTTTAAAGAATTATATGCAAGCCAGGTTCACGCCTGTAATCCTAGCTACTCAGGAGACTGAGATCTGAGGATCACAGTTCAAAGGCAAAAAGTCTGTGAGACTCTTATCTCCAATTAACCAACTCAGAAAAAGCCAGATGTGGTGCTGTGGCTCGAGTGGCAGAGCGCTAGCCTTGGGCACAAAAAGGCTCAGAGACGGTGCCCAGGCCCTGAGTTCAGGCCCCAGGGTCTATTACAAAAGAAGAAGAAAAGAAGAATCAAATGGAAACTACAAACGAAACAGGAAGATAGCCAAAATGGACAATTCTGCTGGGTGAGTCTGAGAACTGAACAGTCTGCGTGTGGCCCAGGGGCCAGTCTGCAGCAGAGGAGAGCGGCTGGGCCTGAGCCATGCGGACAGCAGAGGAAAAGGCGAGCAGACGCTCAGGGACGGATTCTCAGGAGAGGAGAGAGAATGGGCTTGAAAAATAGTCAAAGAAATCATAGCTAACAACGTACTGACCTTTGCAAAAGACACAAACCTTCAAGTTAAGAGACTCAGAGAACCTCCACCAGGGTCGACAGCAACAACCACAACATCTGTGTCAGCACAGGTCGCCATTAAACGTCGGGAGCTGGTGGCAGACAAACATGAAAATAATCTTGGAAAGTGGGAATAGAGGTGTCAGGAAAGGAAAGCTCCCCCAAGCTGGGTGACTGCGGATTTCTCGTCAGAAACTGTGGAGACCAGAGGGAGGGGTCCGCTCTTCCTGTTTCTGGGGCTGAAAGGAACGCTCCCCTGGGTGTGTTCTGCAGGCTATGAAAATATCCTTCGGGGTGACATGGGTCAAGATGCTACTCATAGCTGCGCCCCCGTGGCTCACACCTGTAATCCCAGCTACTCAGGAGGCTGAGATCTGAAGTTCAAAGTCAGCCTAGTCAGGAAAGTCTGTGAGAGTCTTCTCTCCAATGAACCACCAGAAAACTGGAAGTGGCGCTGTGGCTCGAGGGGTAGAGCACTCGCCTGGAGCTGAAGAGCTGAAGGGTAGCACCCAGGCCCAGAGTTCAAGCCTCACGCCTGGGGAAAAAGGGAAAAAAAGATGCGACTTATAAGTTATTATCTTGACTGGAAACCCCTTTGTACAAATACTTAAGGATAATGAATTTAAAAAAAGAAAAGAGGGCAGATGTCCTTCAGGGGGAGGGGGAGGTGGGCAGGTTCTGGGGCTCTGGAAAGCTGGGTGAAGGTGTTGTCCCGGGCAGCCCTCGGGCCGTGGCTGACGGGCTCTCAGTCACGGGAGGAAAGGACCTGGCGTGGGTAGCGAGGGAGTGATGCCCTAGACCCTCCTCTTCTTCAGTTTCCGAAATGTGAGGTTGCAGCGCGGGAGCCGGCCTCGCCGCGGTGGGGACATCCCCACAGGCACGCGCCAGTGATGCGGGGGT
This sequence comes from Dipodomys ordii, assembly GCF_000151885.1. Lineage (NCBI taxonomy): Eukaryota > Metazoa > Chordata > Mammalia > Rodentia > Heteromyidae > Dipodomys > Dipodomys ordii. The sequence goes on from NW_012267287.1 coordinate 2,778,752, forward strand.
GAAAGCAGTAGTTCCTGCAATGGAGTGCGTGGTCCGGTGCCCGCGAGGTTGTGTGACTCGGTGGTGGCTCGTGGGTGCTCTCCCCCCCGCTCTGGCTGAGCAGGGCGGGGGGACCGTCTGAGTCTCTGCAAGCTCTGTGGAGAGGATGATGCCGCTGGCCAGCACCATTTTGAGAACCATTGTCTAGCGTCCGGCTTCTCCGTCCAGCCCGGCGGGTCCCTCGGATCCTGGTGTGTCCCTGGCTGCGTGTGTGCGGGGGAACAGCTCCAGCCTGCCAGTCAGGAGGCCTCTCGGCCCTGCTGGGCAGCCTCAGGTCGAGGCCTGCCCATCTCTGGGCCTCCATTCCTTTCTGTGCAATGTGAGAAGTAGGCTAAGCTGTGTACCCTCGAGGGGCCGCAGAGGCTGGGGGGAGCGGATCCGCCCAGCAGACCCTCCCCTCTCCAGCCGCTGCCCTCCCCTCCCTCCAGAGGGTCACCGCTCACCTACGACTGCAGGTCCCGTCCCCTCCTCTGCCAAGGGAAGTTTGGACCCTGGCCTTGATGTTAGAGATCTGCCCTCCCCCCCACCTCCGACCTCCCTCCAGAGCCTTCCCACAGGCCACCTGGTGGGACCCCCAAGCCGGTCCCCAGCTGAAGATCTCTTCAGACCTTGTGTCCACAGGAAGCAAGCCACTGTGTCCTCCCTGCTCTGTGTGGACCCCACACACAAGGGGCCTGGTCCAGCAGCTCTGCTCAGAAGTGAGCTCCCCTGCCCCCAGACCAGGCACCCCGTGAGCACAGAGGGACAGGAGTCCTCTGGGGGCTGCCCAGCATCTCCTAGGACACTAGCTCAGCTGGCCTGTGCTGCTGGGTGGGCGGGGCCTGGGCGGGGCCAGACCAGGCAAGGCCCCGGTCTAGTGGACACAAGGGCACTTCCTGGGGTAGGGAACCTGCCACGCGGGGCGGGTGGGAGGACAGCCCTGTTGCGGCCCTTCAGGAGATGCCCTCACCTCCTGTGAGCCGCCTCTCCGGCACCTTGGAAGAGGCCAGCGGCCTCAAGGCCGGCGGGGAGGGCCAAGGGCTCAGAGTCCCAGATTCAGGAGGAGCTTGGAGTGCGTCTGACTACAGCCCCGTTGGCTGGTGGTGCTCTTGGCACGGGATGGGGACCCCTTGCTCGCCCCCGGGGACCCTCCAGTCCGGGCTCCACCTGGACGATGAGAAGCTGGCTTGGGTGACATGATCGACCAGCCAGTGGCAGCGTCCTTGGGGTTCTGAGGGGTGGAGGAGGGGGAGTTCCCGGACCCGGCTTATTCCCAGCCCATGCCCAGGGTCACACTGGAGTCAGGGGAGACCCCCGCACACCCCGGCCTGGCCAGGGGCGTGCGTGACGGAGCTGTGCTGTGTGTGTTGCAGGCTTCCCCTATTCCAAACCTGACTCTCTCCCAGGACCCGGGAAGGATGGCCTGGACCTCCGGGTAGGTACTCGGCCCTCCCCGCTGCCCTGGCCTCCCCTCCCCTCCCCGCAGCCTCCCTCCCCACAGCCAGGCGGAGCGGCGCCCGCCCACCTCTGCCCCACACACACACACACACACACACGGAGCCTCCCATACCCGGATGTGATCTGGCCACCGGATTCCTCCCCTCTGCCCCCCGCCCCCGCCAGGCTGACCCCAGGATGGGGGAGAAGGGAGAGGCAGACACCACAGCGATGGGCTCCTGGGGTTTCTCCCCTGGGATGCAGGGTCCAGTAAGGCCCAGAAAAGGTTTCTGGGTGTCTGAGCCAGCCACAGCCCCTATCTGAGGCTGGGCGGCCACCCGTAGCAAGGTGACTAGGAGTGGCGTCCTGTGGTGTCCTGTGATGGGGCGCCGGCCCGTGCAGGGCTGGGCTGACCCTGTGACCCCGCTGACCTGTGCCCAGGCCCCTGCCCCTGCTCCTGGCTGCTTCGCTCCCCCCTTCCCCTCCGGCCCCGCTCCCACGCTTGTGGCAGCCAGATCTAAACTTCCAGAGCCCGGCCACGCCGCTCCAAGGCCCAGCTTCCCAGGGCACCATCCCCCCCCCCACCCTCCGCCGCCCCGCAGCCTCTTCCCAGTTTTTGTCCTGACAAGCGCAGCCCCGGGCGTGAGGATGCAGGGCACTTCCGTCTCTCATCTTCCCCAGCCCGGTCAGATCTGCTGTTGGCTGCTGGGGTCCCAGCCCAGGACCCCTCCCACCCCACCACCTCAGCATCGCGGCATGGTGGGAAGCCAGTGGACCCCAGCCCCTCCCCCCCCTCCCTGCGCTTCCCATTCCGGAATGACCCGCGCATGCAGCATGCTCCCGTGCCCTCCAAAGGACCTAGGTCCCCTCTATCTCACGGGAACGCAGGGGACAAGACACTGCCCAGACTCTGCAGCCCCCTCCCCTTGGGGTCAGAGGCCCTGGGGACAGTAGGAACACTTTCTAGAATGTTCTCTTCTTGCCTAGAACGGCTGCTGTCTGGCCCAGAGACTGGTGGTGCGCAGCGTGCACTGTGAGCTCATGTCAGGATCTGGGGTCCGCTCGGTCTCAGGGGGAGGCAGGGATGGGGGGGGATGAGGGACAGCGCTCTGCTCAAGGCTGGGCACCCGGGGACAGTCTGCTCAGGGCCCTGGCGGGGGCTTCCACCGCCTCCTCGTCTGCAGCCTCCTGGTGTGCGGACCCTCTTCAACCCTCGGGACGGCTGCGGGCACACGCTTTGGCTTTACAGGAGAGCCGGGCCTGGGCACAGTCCTGCTGCCAGCCCACAGGGTGGAGGAGAGCGCGAACGAGCCGGGTGCCCTTCCGGCCCCAGAGCTGGAGTCCATCCCCCTGCCCGGCGCTCTGGCTCACCGCCGGGGTCCTGTGGCCACACCCAGCGCAGGTTCCAGGGTTGCTCTTCTCTAAGAACTCCCTTCCAAATTGATTCCTTGTTCCTTTTCTCTGAGAACTTCATGTTCTCTCCTGCCTCTGCTCGGCAGTGTGGCCCGTATCTTACGGTTCAGCTGAGCCCAGAGCCTGAGCGAGGGACCTTCTCCCCCAGGCCGATGACCTTCTCCTGACCTTCTCCCCCAGGCCGATGACCTTCTCCTGACCTTCTCCCCCAGGCCGATGACCTTCTCCTGACCTTCTCCCTCACGCCATTGACCTTCTCCTGACCTCCCCCAGGCCGATGACCTTCTCCTGACCTTCTCCCCCAGGCCGATGACCTTCTCCTGACCTTCTCCCCCAGGCCGATGACCTTCTCCTGACCTTCTCCCTCACGCCATTGACCTTCTCCTGACCTCCCCCAGGCCAATGACCTTCTCCTGACCTTCTCCCCAGGCCAATGACCTTCTCCTGACCTCCCCTAAGCTGATGACCTCCTGACCTTCTCCCCTAGGCCAATAACCTTCTCCTGACTTTCTCCCCCAGGCCGATGACCTTCTCCTGACCTTCTCCCTCAAGCCAATGACCTTCTCCTGACCTCCCCCAGGCCAATGACCTTCTCCTGACCTTCTCCCCTCGGCCAATGACCTTCTCCTGACCTCCCCTAAGCTGATGACCTCCTGACCTTCTCCCCCAGGCTGATGACCTTCTCCTGACCTTCTCCCCCAGGCTGATGACCTTCTCCTGACCTCCCCTAGGCCGATGACCTTCTCCTGACCTTCTCCCTCAAGGCTGATGACCTCCTGACCTCCCCCAGGCCAATGACCTTCTCCTGACCTTCTCCCCTAGGCCAATAACCTCCTGACCTTCTCCCCTAGGCCGATGACCTTCTCCTGACCTTCTCCCCTAGGCCGATGACCTCCTGACCTTCTCCCCCAGGCCGATGACCTTCTCCTGACCTCCCCCAGGCTGATGACCTTCTCCTGACCTTCTCCCCCAGGCCAATGACCTTTTCCTGACCTTATCCCCCATGGCCAGATCCATTTATTAGGTGGCTTCTTGATGGTTTCCTCCCCTTCCTCCTCCTCTTCCTCCTCCTCCTCTTCTCCTCTCCTCCTCTTCTTTTCCTTCTCCTCCTCCTCTTCCTCCTCTTCTCTTCTTCTCCTTCTCCTCCTTCTTCCTTCTCCTTCTCCTCCTTCTTCCTTCTCCTTCTCCTCCTTCTCCTCGAAGAGATTCTGGAGCCTAATTAAAAGCACAGATGCAGTCAGTCAGACCCAGTCCCGCTGCTGCAGGAGAAGGCTTTCTTCCATAACCTCGCCCAGCTGTGTGCATCTCCTCATCCGCTGGCCGAGTGGGGAGAGGGAAAGCCCATGCTCTTGTTCCAAGAGGAGTTTGTTCCAAGTCCCTGTAATCCAGAGCCCCCATGTCCCAGAGATCGTGATAGCGCCACCATGGCCGTGTGCTGGCCGGGCAGGCCACAGGACACGTGCATTCACCGCCCGCCCCGCACAGGGCAGCCGCCGCCTGCCGCAGGAGGCAGCGGCGATCCTGACGTGCGCCCCTGGTCTGCTATTACAAGAATGGTCTCTGGCCGCCCACAGATCCTTGGAGCAGCTCCCTGGGAGGTCCACTTTGAAAAACTCTGTTGCTACCTGCAACTATATTCCAGTGTTAAAAGGCCAAGATCATCGTCAGGTTAGAAAAGATAGTGCAGACAGAGCCTGTCACTACAAGATGTGTGCTGAAAATGGCTTTCAAACCATTGGAAGTAGAAAAATAACAACGATGCTAAAAATCACAAGGAGAAGGAAGGTAGAAGCCATGTGTATGCCGATTCAAGTGGAAGGAAATTGAAGTTCCAAGAAAGTAACAGTTGAAGGGAATACAGCAATCACGATAAAGACCCAGTGTCACAAGACAGTTATGGCATTCATCAACTTAAATGCACCCAACAACAGGAAAATGCCAGTCACTGTGGAAAAAATACAGCAATGCAGATGATTTGAATTGGCTCTTTTGCAATAAGACATGGGTCCAATAAAGGAAAAAGAATCATTTAAAAGTACACAGAGTAACAAACAGTATAAGTCACAAGCTTCATCTCATAGATAGATGGGAAAAATATATCTTTCTAATCCAGTTTTCACAGGTTCATAAAACATTTGCCAAAACGCTTTTGTACATGATCGCAAACAAAATCTCAGTAAGTTAAAGAAGGCTGACATTCCCAGCTGTATTGCCAGAATGAGCTTGTGAATTAGAAGCAACCTGTGAATTAGAATCCTGGCCCCAAGTTCAACTCCCAGCAATAACTGTGGGCAAGTTGTTTACATTTCTGAGTCTCTGTTTCCTAGAATTAAGGGGAAAAAAATGATCCTTATCTCTTAAAGTTATCATGAGGATCAATGACAGCATACGCACTCGTGAGATCTTCCCGTGCGCTGTGCAATGTGTTTCCTTTGAATCATTACGGAAACCTCAAAGCTCACACACATAACCCTAGCTACTCGGGAGGACCTCGGCAGTAAGTCTATGAGATCCCATCTCTAAAACAAAAACAAAAAACAAACAGCAGACTTAGCTCAATTGGTAGAGCCCCCACCGAGCAAGCGAGCTGAGCAAGTACAAGACCCTGAGTTCAAATCCCAGGACACTAAAAAAATATCTGCTTCCCCCAGCCACTGTGGCGTGAGGAGGCTCACTCCAGCGTGGGCCTTGGTACAAACAGAAGGTGGTCCGTGGCCACCATCTCATCCTTCTTGGTGATTCCAGGGCTTAGGATTCAGGACAGGCCTACGTTTCTCCCTCCTCTGTGTTGCTGTGGCTCTCGAGGCTGACCGGAGGTTACAGCAGACTAGAGGACGGATCCACAGGGCGGTGGGGGTGTAATGAGTGCCACAAGGAAGAAGGAAGAGCATCTTGAAATCCGCCTGCAGCTCCGTTCGAACCTGGGGGCCGGCGGGCCTGGGGCTGGTGCCCTGCTTGCTCTGCTCTCCTGTCCACCCCCCTACCCACCCTGAAGTCCCATCTCACCCGTCTGAAAGGCTGGTTCTAATGTGTGTCCACGGTGGATGGAGGTGATGGACCGAAGGGGTGGCCCGGGCCTCCTGACAGCCTGCCATGCCCATCCCCGGGCACTAGGGGGCGGCAGTGTCCCTTTGCGTCGGTCTGGCCAGGCCGGTTGGTTGCTTGCTGTTAGGGCCCAGGGTCTGTCTGATGGACAGGTCGTGGGGAGGGGTTGAGGTGAGTGAGCAAGGTGGTGATACCTTAAGACGGCAGTGTTGGCAGATGGACGGATGCTGAGACGCCTTGTGAGTCACGGCCACTTCCCGATACCAGGGGCTTTTTCTTTTTTGCTGGTCCTGGGGCTTGAACTCAGGGCCTGGGCACTGTCCCTGAGCTCTTGTGTTCATGGCTAGCTTTTGCTCTCTACGACTTTAGCCACAGTTCTACTTCTGGCTTTGTTTTTAACTGGTTAATTGCCCAGGCTGGCTTTGAACCACGATCCTCAGATCTCAGCCTCCTGAGTAGCTAGGATGACAGGCGGCGGTGCTGAGCCACCTGCCATGGTCCATGCTCACCTCGGGCCAGGGGCCCCAGCACCAGACAGGCAGGGTTCGGGGGCTGCTGAAGGCGGCCTGGACGGCTGCAGCGCCCGGGGACGGTTCCCGGGGGCCGTGTCAGGGACGGCTCCCAGGGACATGTCTGGGACGGCTCTGGGGGCTGTATGGACACAAAGGTGCCGGGGCCCTGCCGCCCCCTGCTGCCTGCGCCCTGCAACTTGCCTTCGCGCGCTCTCTCTCTCTTCCAGAACGCCAACCTGGCCCCTTGTGGAGCAGACCTGGATGCCAGCTGGGGCACGCGAGGTACACAGGGCGGGCACCCCGTGGGTCTCTGGCTGGGCAGGGGTCATAGCCCACTTCCCCCAGGCTCATTCCAAGGCCTGCTGGCGGGCAGGGCTGGCACGGTGGCCCTTTGTGCCACTCCTACCACGCCACGCCCCTCTCCTGTGCGGGTGCGGCAGTCTGGACTATCAGACATCTGTCTCTAGGGGTCAGAGCAGCAGGCGAAGCCCCCGGGGCTCTCCGGGGCTGGTTCAGCCGCCGGCATTCCTCACGGGCTGAGTCCCTGGCCTCTGTGTGCACAGACCCCGCACGTGCGCTAAATGAGTCCATGTCTAATCAAGGCTTCCGGTCTGGAAGGAAAACACTTTGGAGAGCTGGGGTGCGCTGGGGAAGGGGACCGTGCTCAAGCCTGTCACCGGCTCCCTGGGAGGCACAGATCTGGGTGGCAGGTGTCACCGTGGAAGCCAGCCTAGGCAAAAAGAAGTTGTGAGACCCTATCTCAAACCAGTGGCGGGGCAGGGCCGTTCACGCCTGTCACCCGGCCGAGAGGCGCCGTGGCTCGTGCTGTGGTGTGATCGCCGTGGTGTGATTGCCGTGGTGTGATCGCCAGCCGTCCCCAGTGACACAGGAGCACAGCTGGAGGAAGGCAATGCATGCCGGCCAGGGTGTGAAGTGAGACCCCACTTCAAAACTAACCAACGCAAGCGGGGCTGGAGGCGTGGCTCCAGCGGTAGAACACCTGCCCAGCCAGAACAGGGCCCCGTGCAGGTCTCCAGTACCACCCAAGAGGCAGGGGGAGGAGGAGCTGTGGCTGTGGTCAGAGGCCAGTGCAAGTGTAGACGCCCCCCACCCCCAGAAAGGTCTGTCCTCCAGTAGCCACTGTGCAGGTAGGTAAACTGAGGCAACATCCTTCTCAGGGTGTCCCAGACCACGAGAGAGGATATGTGTCCACCAAGGAGCACAGTGCCATCTCCCAGCTTCCCGTCTGGGCTGAAGCCCCCTGACCATGCCCCCTGTGCCCACGGGGTCCCCGACCGGGCCTCCCACGTCCCACGGGGCCCCTGAGGCAGGCGGCGGGGGACGGGCGGCTCCTGGGGGTGGCTTCACCTCCAGCTGGAGCCTGTGCTTCCTAACCACCCGTGCCTCTGCTCTTTCTCTTACAGAGTACAAGGTAAGGGCCTCCCCAGCGTCTGTCCATCCGTCTCTCCCCGCCGGCCGCTGCCCAGGTTCAGAGTTGCCTTGTTTTGCTCTTGGGGGCTCCCCTGCCCCGCCCGCTCCGGCCGCTGCGCGGGCGCTGTGACCGCCGCTCCCTCCCGCAGGTCTACCCTTATGACTCCCTCATCGTGACCAACCGAATCCGCGTGAAGCTGCCCAAGGACGTGGACAGGACACGGCTGGAGGTGAGCAGGGCGGGGCTTCGCTCCTGGGGAGGGTCCCGCAGAGGCCCCACCGTGACATCAGCCACGTGCCTGGGGACAGCGGGGAGGGGTGGACAGCGGGGAGGGACTGAGCCCAGGGGAGGGGTGGACAGCGGGGAGGGACTGAGCCCAGGGGAGGGGTGGACAGCAGGGAGGGACTGAGCGCAGGGGAGGGGTGGACAGCGGGGAGGGACTGAGCGCAGGGGAGGGGTGGACAGTGGGGAGGGACTGAGGCCAGGGGAGGAGGTGGACAGCGGGGAGGGACTGAGCCCAGGGGAGGGGTGGACAGCAGGGAGGGACTGAGCGCAGGGGAGGGGGTGGACAGCGGGGAAGGACTGGGCCCAGGGGGAGAGGTGGACAGCGGGGAGGGATGGCCCAGGAGGAGACGTGGACAGCAGGGGGGAAGGGGTGGACAATGGGGAGGGCCTGGGCCCAGGGGAAGGGTGGACAGTGGGGAGGGACGGCCCAGGGGGAGAGGTGGACAGGGGGAAGGGGTGGACAGCAGGGAGGGACGGCCCAGGGGGAGAGGTGGACGGGGGAAGGGGTGGACAGATGGGAGGGGCTGGGCCCAGGGGAGGGGTGGACAGTGGGGAGGGGCTGGGCCCAGGGGGAGAGGTGGACAGCAGAGGGACTGGGGTCCAGGGGTGAGGCTCGGGAACGTGGTTATGGCCCAGCCCCCACGGGTTTTGGAGGAAGAAGCAAGAAGGGCGGCGAGGCTGCGGCCACGCTGCCCCTGCGGGTGTGGGCCGTGGTCACGGGAGGAGGGCTGGCTCAGTCAGCATAGCAGTGTTAGTGAACATTGGTTGGCTGGAAGAAGAAACTTCGCTGAGCACCTACTATGCACCAGGGCTGACATGCGAGGACTCGGTGAATGGCCCAGGCCCTGGCCGGCCTCTGGCCGGGACACGGAGCCTCAGGAGGCCAGGAGTCTGTGCGGTGTCAGGGGAGGGGCGTGGGATGGATAGACACCGGACCGGGCTCTGTACTCGGAGGGCGACGGGGTGGAGACTGAGCAGATCCACAGGCTCGGCCTCTGCGGTGGGGCGGATGGCCGCAGGGGATGGGAGACCCGTGCTGGGGGCACCCAAGCTGGTCCTGAGGATGCAGCGGAAGGGGGGCCGCTGGGGAGGAGAATGCGCAGGCCCTTCACAGCAGAGGCCTGTGCAGACTCCTGAGGCCGGTGAGTGTAGTCTGCCGAGCACGCCTGCAGGGGGCGCCCTGGCTCTGCGCGGCCTCTGTCCTTAGCCTTCATGTCTGCACCTTGAAGAGGCAGACACTGAGAGTCACCGAGTGAGTGACTGCGGGCAGCAGAGACGGGCTTCACCCGGCTTAGCATGGCGGGTGACCCTGGCCAGGTGACAAGGACACTGCACCCGAGGGAGGCGCATCCGCCTGGCTTTGCTGTAACTCCTAGGTGTCAGGTGCGAGGGGACTTCACAACAGGGATCTGCGGCCTCAGGCTTGGCTTGATCCAGGGCTGGCAGTGTCTCCCATCTCCTGACTGCGCTTTCTGTGCTGGCTCATGCTTAGATCTTCTTGAAAGGGGCTGGTTTCCAAGGCCGGCCTCCTGAGACAGGAAGAGGGCGCCAGGCGTCGGGATGGGGCGGGGCTGGTCAAGGGTGGCTGTGGGTGCTGCTTGCGCAGCCTTCAACTCGTGGAGCAGCGTCCAAGTCCGGGGTGCACCCCCATCTATTCACGGTTAATCGGCTTCACCCAAAACCAGATGTTTGTCCATGTTTTTGTTGGTGGTGGTGGTGGTGGGGCTTGAATTCAGGAACTGGGCGCTGTCGCTGCGCTCTTCAACTCAAGGCAAGTGCTTGAGTAGGTAATTGGAGGTGAGAGTCTTTTCTTCCTAAGCTGGCTTCAAACCAGGAGTCTCGAATCTCAGCCTCCGGAGTAGTGGGGTGACAGGCGGGGCCACCGGTGCCTGTGCCTACCTAATGCCTAGTGTCTGACAGACACGGCCCTAGGGCTGCGCCCCGATGCGTCAGGTTTGAGCGCCCTGCAATCCGGGCAGGGCCTCTGGAGGCTGTGCTGCTGTCTCCCAGGAGGCTCCTGGAGGGCTGGAGGCTGTGGGGACGCCCGCAGGGGCCATGGCTCCAGGGCAGGAGGTCCGGGCAGAGCCGGGCTGTGGCGGGCGTGCTGTGGTTTTCTGGGGTGGGAGGGCACGGGCACGCTGGGTTTGCTGGGCCGGAGTGGGCCTGGTGCCTGGCCAGCGGCAGGGTGCGTGGGGAAAGCCTTTGTCCCCACGGCCCCACAGACGGGGCCCCATAACGGCCCCCCAGGCCTCCCTGGGTCCTGCCAGGGGCTAGCAGCCACAGGGCCTCCCTAGCCCAGGTGAGGGCCGTAGCAGGGCCTCCTGGAGGCCCGAGACCCAAGTCCAGGTCGCGGACACGGTGGACGCGGCAGGCGCAGGGACCTAGGGAGGAGGGTGACGCCATCCCTGAGCGTGCACGGCCGCCGTGCACACGACGCCACTGATGTCCCGGCAGCTGCCCACAGCCAAGTGTGGGCTTCACCCTCACCCCCCTTCCCTAGCTTATGGGGGGCTCCCCACCTCCAGCCTGGCGTGTTCCCCGTTAACCACACCATCGCAGGTCGCACGAAGCTACCCTGCCAGCCCGCCAGTGACCGGCTCCCCCCTTCCCCCCTCCCCCTCAGCACCCACCCCATCCCCCACCCCCACCCCCCCCCCCCCCCCCCCCAGCCGGAAGCACCAGCTCTCAGGAGCACACCTCAGTCTCTGGCCTTTCCTTGTTACGCACTCCTTCTAGCCCCGTCGGGACCCCGAATTCGAGCATCCTGGGTGTCGGGCGGGCCTGTACATCGCAGGCTGTGTGATTGTGGGTTGGAGAGCTGTTCACGCCTTGCCCTCTTCTCGCTCACTGGGGACGGGGCAGCGGATGGCGCTGCGGCTCTGGTGTGAGCCGGCCGTGGTCTCCAGTGACCCCTCAGCATCTGACATGTCCTGGCTCATCGCTGTCAGGAGCGCCGGTCTAACGACAGCCGGCGGGCGGCCAGGCCTCGTCCGGGGGCTTGCTGGCTGCGTCCTGTGTGTGCTTCTGTGACCACTGTGTGCCTGGGTATGGGTGTTCACGCGCCTGCATGTGTGCTCGTGTGTGGCAAGTGACACCACGTGTGTTCACACATGTGCACAGATGTGAACACTGATCCCGTGTGTGCCCTGTACACACGTTATGTGTATATTTGTGTATGCGTTGTGTGCACGTATGACCCACAGAGGAGCACACACGTGTGCTTTGTTGTATGTTGTGCGTGCTTCTGTTCGTGTGTGTGTATGAGTGTGCACACCTGTGCTTGTGTGTGTGCCTTGGACATGCTGGGGAACTTGGCTCCCACACTGCATGCCACGCAGATTCCAGGACTTTGGTGAATAGAGTGCGTCTCGGGTCCTCCGGATGTGGCCGATCGCGTCGGCTGCCGCTCCCCCTCCAGCCTGGCGCGGCTCTGCTTCAAGGCTGAGGACGCGCACGGCGCCATCTGGGGTGAGAACTGTCCACCGTAGTGAAGGCCGCGGCTCACCAGTGCTCACTCAGTGTTTTGTGCCCACCACCACCAACCAGTTCCAAAACACTTTCAGCAGCACAAAAGCAACCACACCTGCCCCTTGCCGGCCCCCGTTCCCCGCCCGCCGCCCCCCACCCAACGTCCCCACCGCAGCAGCCTGGGAAGACTCGGACTCTTGGGCCAGGCTGGCTGCCGCCACTGGGTCTCTGGCCGGCCGGGCAGGTGGGACTGTGCGGGGCAGTACACACTCTGGAAAGCCCCGGAATGTTGGGTCGGCTCCTGGGGGAGGGCGTGAGTGGGCGGGAGCAGTGAGGGCTTTCTGGGAGCCGGTGGAGAGGGCTGCCAGCCGAGGTTGGGGGCTCAGCCCAGCCAGGCCGGCCGCGCTTGCTGCCTGGTGCGGGGCCCCGGGCTCTGGCGTCCAGGATGGGGGAGACCTGTGCGGGGACCTGGCCGGGGCCTCTCTGTCCTGGGGCCTCACAGCCTCCTCTGTGGGAACACGGGGTAGCAGGGCACCGTGCCGCCCGCCTGGTGCCCACAGCCAGCAGCTATGACAGGAGAGGTGACAACGCGGCCACCTGAGGCCGCTCACAGCCCCAGACATGGTGGGGGGTGGGAGGGCTGCTGCAGGCCCACGGGGAAGGCCAGTCTGGGTGGAGCGGAGGACCCCGCTGTGCGCTGGGTGTGTGGGGGGAGCCCCAGCTGAGCCCCCAGCCTCAGAGCTCCGCTCCTGTGGGGCCGAGGCCGCCAGGGGCCGGGCACAGGGAAGGTGCGTCCACCGCGGCCGCCAAGGCCGGCCAGGCTGCTCACCACTCCCCCCCCCCGCCCCCCTTCTCCTTGCTTGAAGAGACACCTGTCCGCCGACGAGTTCCAGCAGGTGTTCGGCATGAGCGTGGAGGAGTTTGACCGCCTGGCCCTGTGGAAGCGGAACGACCTCAAGAAAAAGGCCTTGCTCTTCTGACGGCGCCAGCCAGCGCCTGGCCCCGGTGTCATGAAGGCCCCCCCGAGCCTCGGCCTGGCGGGCGGGGGCCGGCGGGGGCGGCCCTGGGGACATGGGGGCCAGGGGCCCCGTACTGCCTGTAGTTTAGGGCCAGGGGGCCAGCTTGGCCCACACACCCCCTCCTCGGCTCGGCCGGGTCATCCTGGAGCCCCTTCCCGGCCCCTGCAGTGCCCAGGCCCCGTGTGAGGCTCTGGGTCCGGCGATGGCTGGGGCCCGCCAGCCACAGACGCCAGCCACAGACGCCACCCAGCGCAGCCAGAGCGCAGCGCGGTGCCAAGCAGCGGCGGTCACTGTTCCAGCTGGCTGTGACGAGTCTCTTCTATTGGGGGGGGGCTGAACGTCAACCAGACAGGGTGCCCCAGCCCATGCCCGCGTGTGACCCCCCTTCCCAATCATCCCCTAGACACCTAAGTGACAGCTTGTCAACAGCACAGAGGTTTTTATTTTACTAAGAAGTCTAGCTTCCTCATGCCCACCACAGCCCACGTGCAGCATTTAGTTCTGGGCGCGTCCCCACGGGGAGCGACCCCGCCTTACCTCCCCCGCGGCCTGGGGCTCCCCACCCCCTTCACCTCTCTTCCTTCCTCTGTGTCACAAGGGACGGCCTGGAAGGAGACCCCAGCTAGTGCCGTGGGCAAACCCGCGTGCCGCGTGGCCTCTACCGGCTCCTGCGCTGGTACTTTTTAAGTCTGGAGAGAAAACCTGCCCCGGTGGCTGAGGTCCTGGAATAAAGGGTGCCCGCGGGGTCCGGCTCCCTGCTCCTGTGCGCCCCATGGTGGGCGCCCACCACACGGGTGGAGCAGGGTGGAGACGCCATTGCTCCCCGTCTCTGCCTCCAGAGAAGGTGGGGTCCCCGACACGGAGCAGAAGGCTGCCCCCCGCGTTGCGCCCCCCCCCCGCACAGGCTTCGGCCGTGGGGAGTGGGGGAGGTGCGTGCCTGCCAGGATGCCGACGCCCCGCCGGGCCTGACCCCCGAGGCCGGCTCCCCGACCCCCGTGTGCCCCGTCTGTCTCCGCGCGAGTCACGCCTGCGCGTCTCCTCAACCGCTGCACACGAGCCCCCGCTCGGCACTCGCTGCTCGCCAGCCTGGCTGGGCCCTGGAGGGGGGAGTTGGCACCAAATCTGCTTCCTGCCATTTAGCGACCAGAACCCCCTTTCCCCATGTGCACTGTGTCCTGTCTGACCACAAAGAACCCCGAGAAAATAAAAAGTGACACGCCGTGGCCGTGGAGGGACGGCACTCTTCCGTGTGTGTGGGGGGGTGTCTCTGGAGTCTGGGGAAGCTCCGGGGAGGGGTGCGCGGGGCAGGGCCCCCGAAGACAGGCTCCCCACTCCCAGAGGCTGCGGTCGGGTCGGATGGAGCCCCGGCTGGCACGGCGGCAGCCGTCCCCCCTTCCCTGACACCCCGCCCCGCAGCCCCCCGAGCTGCGGGAGCCTCGGCACCGTCTCGGCAGCGGAGGGGAGGTCTGGCCCGCGGGCCTGGGGCCTCCGGCTCGGGCCACGCGTGGCTTCGTGGCTAGGCGGCACCTGGCAGAGGCTCCACGCTTACCGGGCACTGACCGCATGGGGCCAGGCCGCCCTGCGGAGAGGCTCCTGGGACGCCTGGCTCCAGGCCAGGCACCCGTGGGAGGACCGGCCTGGCCAGGGGCAGGGAGGGGTGTAAGGCCAGGCCAGGCCCAGAAGCGCTGAATCTGCCTCCCCAGGTTCGAGGCCCCGCTGTGTAGAGAGCCCCCACTGCTTCCTCTGTCTTCACAGAGAACCTGTGCCCCCCCCCCCCACGTTGCAGATACCATCGGTGCTCCAGAGGCAGCCCAGCCCAGAGACCAGCCACGCGGGACGGGCGGGGACTTCCCAGCCCAGCCTGCACCGGCTTCCCTGCCAGCACAGGCGCCTGGGGGCGACCCCAGCTGCCGACCCGCCAGCTACAAACTGGAGGTCCCAGCCCCGCCCTTGGGTTGATGAATTTTCCAGGGACACGCCTGTGTTTCCTGGCGGATCTCAAAGGACCCGGATGAGGAGAGGAGCAGCGGAGAGGGTGGGGGAGGGGAGGGGCTGGCCCTCCGGGACCTCCCGTGGCCGGCTCTCCCGGAAGCCCCCAGCCCGTCCTCATGGCCTTCCACTCTTGGTCACGTCCCCCGCTGCAGGGAGAGCCCCAACCCTGCCTCGGCTTTCCTACAACCGGCCTGCAGCCCGCTACCGGCTTCCGGCCATCTGTCTGTCCATTTAGCTACAAAACAAATCACGCAGCTGATTCCAAGGGTGTCCGGAATGTACATGCCAGGAAGCGGACAAGACCAAATGTATATTTCACAACAGCCCACCGCCCACCCCCGTCCACGGCCAAGCGCAGCGCTGTCTTCCCGGTCGGCTGCGTGTCCCAAGTCAGCAGCCCCTGGAGCCTGTGTGGGAAACCCTGGGAGAGAGGGGGAGGGTCTCCTTCCCCCCTCCCCCCCAGCTGCTTAGCCTGGAACCAGCTTCAGAACCTACTGGTCCAGAGAGCATGGGAAGCCCACGGCAGGTCTTGCCTTCGCCTCAGAAATGACGCTAGTCCCAGGCACTAGAGAGGTGTTAGTGGGAGCACTCCGGCGTGAGTCTACCCCAGGCAAACCCGCAGGACCCTACCTCAAAAGTAACTAGACCAGGGTGGGCGCCAGTGTTCAAGCCTAGGATCCCAGCCACGCGGGAAACAGAGATCCAGAGGGTCAAGCTGTCAAACCTGCTCAAGAGAGAAAACTTGAGATCCGATCTCCAATGACCCGACAAAAAGCCAGACTAGAGGCACGGCTCAAGTGGTCGAGTGCTGGCTGTGAGAAAGAAAGCTAAGGAAGAGCTTAAGGCCCTGAGATCAAACTCCACCCAAACCCAAGGCGACGAGGGCTGGAGGCAGGACTCCGCCGTGAGCTCTGCCCCGCGAGGGCAAGGCCGTGGGTTCAAACTCCAGGGCTGCCCCGAAACGGACCGGGGCCTCTGGAACTGGCCATGGGCGGAGGAAGCCTGGGCTCTGTGACCCAGAAGAGTCAGAAGAGCTGGCTGACCCTGTGCCCGAGGGCCCACCCCAGCACCTGGGGGGGGCTCCTCCCAGAATCTGCTGGGGCCCCGGTAGCCCTCACTACCACCTAACCAGGGGCAGACCCCTCGGCCCTCCATGCAGACCTGTCCCTGGTTGGGGCCGGCCCCTCTGCACCCACCCTGCACCCCCGAGGACACCCGGCCTCTAGGGAGAGGAAGATCGGGCTCTGGGCAGAAGCCCTGCACCAGCGGGCAGGGGAGGGGGGAGGAGGGGGAGGGGGAGGGACAGGGGAGGCAAGAGGGGAAGGGGGCGGGCTGGACAGAGCTGGAGCTGGACAGACCCAGCCACTGGCCAGCAGGCTTCCCCAGCGGTCCCCGGGCCCCCCACCCCCACCCTGGCAGGGGAGACCAAGGCACGAGGGAGCACCTCCTCACCCCCTCCCTGCAAGCTGCACTGCCCTCGGCAGGCCCCAGGTGACCGACTTCCAGTCCCCGCACCAGTGCCCCCCTCCCCCCCTCCAGCCAGCACTGGCTGGCTGTCTGAAGCAGAGACTGAGTTTGGCCTAGAGGAGACCTGAGGGGCTGGTTCCCTGAGAGGGCCAGGCCCTCCCAGCCGTCCCTCGGGCCTCTTTCTTACCACCTCCCACTTGGGCTCAAGTTTTTCCAGCTGCTTCTCACATCCTTCCCCACACTGTATCCTTTGCAAAGGCTTTCTCCTACTGGGACTGCCCTGTCCGGCAAACTCCTATTCATCCTTCAATACCCAGCAAAGACACCCTCTTCTCTGAAGACTTTTCACAAAGCATCTCTTCCTTCCCCAACTGTTGCACCCAAATAGCTCAGTTCATCATCTGGCCATGGATAGAGACAAATAGGAGACGCTCCTTGATCTCAAGGGCCGACCCCAAACCTGTGGAGCAGCCAGTGAGACACTCTGCAACCCAGAGAAGCAAACACTGGTGTGGTGAGGGGCATGGTGGGCGGAGCCCAGCAGGGCTGCAAGGCTCCCTCCCTCCTCCACCCCCGCTCCCCCCACCCTCAGCCCCCAAGCACTTCCCCTGGAGCCCAGTCCAGCGAGGTGAGCGAGGTCAGCCAGGCAAGGGCGGCACCTTCCAGGCAAAGGAAGCAGCAGGGCTGACTAGGACCGGAGGCTGTGGAGGGCATCCAGGAGCCGGAGGAGGGTGGCGGGGAGGAGGGCGGTGGGGAGGAGGGCAGCGGGGTGGGAGGCAGACCCTTCTCGTGAGGCCCGGCCTGCGTCTGGGGAAGTCCTCCCTGCGTCTGGGGAAGTCCTCCCTGTCAGCTGGGCCTGTTCTGCCCCCTGCTGCTGCACCCCTGCTGCTGCCCCCCTGCTGCTGGCCCCCTGTTTTTGCGCTCCCTGGTCATCGGAGCCGCTTTGGCAGATGCCCGTGTCTAGGGCGTGGCAGGCTAGAGAGCATGGGTCAGGGCTGCTTCGGTTATGAGGCCCCCCTTTGTGTGTGGGGCTCAGGTCTGATGGGCTCCCTGCCAACATGGCCCACAATGCCCAGCAGTGGCCCCGACCCATCCCTGTGGAGGTCACCTCCACTCCAGGCCACTGTGCTCAAAGCCTGGCATTGGGGTCTTCTCTGGGCTCAGATACCTACATGTCGGCCAGCCTCGCCTGCCCAGAGGACAAACACTTTCACAGAGAGGATGCAGGACCTGTGCCACCCCCAAGGTGTAGGGTCCCTTTCACTATGTCTACAGCGTGGCTTTGGGTCACCTGGCTTTGTTCCTAGCTGTGTGGGACGCCAGGCCAGTCCTTGATCTGTGCCAGGACAGCCCAGGGGCTCCCTCCGGTGGGCACGCCCCACACCAAGGCCCTGGCCCTGCTGACTGAGCACGCCGGCGTTAACTCCCAGCCCCCACCCCCAGACAAACTTTAAAATATGTATGTAAGAATATGTATTCAGTTAGCCGTCTGCAGACCACAGCCGAGAGGCCGGTGCTGCCTGGGCCCTCCCCCTCACTGTGACTTCCTGTCATTCAGGGCGTGGTCAGGGGCTCTGGGTCTTTGGGGATGGGGAATGTTCCTGAGGACCTGCATCCATGGAAGTGCAAGCAGCCTCAGCACACGCACATGCACTGCCAGCTCCACATTCTCATCTCCACCAGGACTGGGCTGGCAGTTAAGCCCGGGCCCTGGTGGCACTGATGGTCTGTGTGGGTCATAAGAAGATCTCTATGCTACCCAGGCAAGGTGTACAAGTGAGACACTGTCTCAAAACTAACCAGAGGAAAAAGGCTGAGATCTGATGCAAGCAACCTTGTGCCTACCTAGCAGAACAAGGCCGAGTTCAAACCCCAGAGCCACACAGACAGACACTTATTCACACATACACACAGAGCAAGGGGAGGTGGGAGGCGTTTGCACAATTCCCCAATATAATCATATGGTTTTCTCTTTGGAAGACCTCCTATGGTATTGGGTTTCATAATATCAAACCATCTTTGCATTCCTGGGGTAAACTCCATCTGGCTAAAACCTGCCGCTCCCTTTGATCACATAAAGATGGTCCCGGGTGCAGTGACAAACTATCTTACTGCATTTTTTTTCTTTTACGTTTCCTTACTGCTATTTTATTTTATTTGTCACTTCAGCATTCACAGGTGAGACCAATTGGAAGATGTCTCACACAGCAGTCCCTGAAGGGAGGCTGACATCATCCATGCACTGTGGGGAAATCGTTAAACTATAAGACATGGGAAGTGAACTTACACAAATGAACTCAACACACACATGTTGTTTAAGTTAGTGCAATAGACATCGTCTCCCATCGTTCCTGGGAGCGCTGGGCATGATGTCATGTTTTTACCCTATTGACCAGAGTCTCGCTGGGATTGGTGGGTGTTTCATATAAAATGCAACTTGAGACAAACAATGTGCACATTGCATTGGAATCTGAAAAGAACCAGAAGTGAGAATCCCATCTTACAGAGATTATGTTGTCTGGAGGTGGTGGTGCGAGCCTGTAGTCTCAGTGCTCAAGAGGCAAAGGTGCAAGCAGGAGGTGGCCATTCAGGGCCTGCCTGGCTACACAGCAGACCCCGTCTAGAAAGGAAAGAAAGGGAGGAAGGAAGGGAGGGAGGGATGGAGGAAGGGAGGGAGAAAAGGAAAACAGGAGAGGGGAAACTTACTTTGTTGGAAGAGATTTTAAGAGACATTCTACTGAGATGAGGTGTCTACAAGCTAGGCGAGCTTCTTTTCTTTCTATAAACATTCTTGTAGAATGTGTTTGCTGGGGCACGTGCTCGCGCTGGCCCAGCTCTTCTGTGTGGCCGCTGTGAGCTGACTCGCTTGTCTGGGCGGCAGGCGAGGGCTCCTGGTCACCATCGCCAGAGGTTCTCAGAGCCCAGCTGTGCGTCCCCGGCCCGGGCGGAGGCTCCGGCCGGGCTCACAGACAGATGTGGTGCGGTTGGGTTTCTTCTCGTCAGCGTCAGCGTGGGGGCAGAGCAGCTCCCGCCACGCAGGACACAATGGAACCCTCGCTTTCCCCTCTGCTTCGGGCCGCCGCTTCGGGCTGACGTGGGGCCCAGGCTGGTTCCCGGCTTAGCCACGGACGGCGACCCCATCTCCGCTGTCATCCCCGACGCCGCTCCCCGCCTGGGCACCAAGTGCTGCAGGTGTGGCGGGAGGCGTGCACAGACGTGTTCTCGGCGCCAAGCCATTCACCCCACAGTCGCCCTGCAGTCCAGGAAGATGACTTTTGGGGCAGGGGTCACCCCCGAGGAACACCCGACCCTCTCAGGTCAGGCACTGGCTGGGAACCGCACTTGCAGCCATAGTACCTTCTACGGCATCTTCCCCAAACCAGACCTGAAATACCCAATCCAGGCCGTCCGTCCCGCAGGACCGCGTAACCATCGGCATCTTCCATCCCTGCCCAAATTCTTTGTCTATTCAAACCCACGGCTCCCGCCTGTGCCTTTGCAGAGGCCAGGCCGGGCAGCAGCGCTCCTACCCCGGGCCAGGTAACGCTCGGTAACTCTTACTTACTGACTCTTTCCAGTGCACGTGACGGTCAGCGGCTACACCTGACACGTGGCCACGGGAGACCGCGTCTGGACCCTAAACTCTAGTTTCCGGGTTAGGAGATTGCATGCCTGCTCTAAAACGTGACCAGCAGCACGAACCCTTCCTCTCCCTTTCTTTGCTCAAGGCGAGCGCTTGCTCTACCACTTGAGCCACAGCGCCACTTCCGGTTTTCTGGTGGTTTATTGGAGAGAAGAGTCCCACGGACTTTCCTGCCCGTGCTGGCTTTGAACTGCGATCCTCAGATCTCAGCCTCCTGAGTAGCTAGGATGACAGGTGTGAGCCGCCGGCGCTGGGCTCCAAGCCATGTTCTTTTGAGCGCAGCAGAGCTCAGGCGCTCGGCGACGGTGCTGACGGTGCCGCCGCCCCAGTGAGCTGAGCTGCGGCTGCAGCTGCCACCTGCGCCCCCGGCTTCTCCACCTTCCCACGGACGGACGCAGGGCCTGCCAGCGCCTGCGAGGAGCACGCGGAGCTGGGGAGACAGGGTCCTTTCTGGAGGAAAGCAGGACGCACAGGCCTACGTTTCTCCAGCTTGGGGCCGGCCTGGTGAAGACTCCCCGTGGCTACCAACCCTGTATTTTAGAAAGAACCAGCGGCGACACGTGGCCGGTCCATGGGTGAAGGTGTGCAGCCGTGGGGCCACACACTCTGCAGCCGGGAGCCCGGGTCGCCCTGGTGAGCTGACATCACTTCCTAAACCGGGCCTGGAGCGCCCACGAGCACCCGCGTGCGGTGGATTCCCGATTCTGGGTCCCGGGTCCGGGAGCCCGCACCGCAGGGGTCACGGGACTGAGCGGGGCTTTGGCGTATTCCCGGCTCAGGGGGAAACCTGGGTGGGTGTTGGACCCCAGCTTCACCTACCGGTCCCTCTCAGTATCAGACCAGAGCCTCCACAAGGGGCCCAGCCAACGCGGGCTGCCTCTGGTCCCGAAGTGTGGCGCTCCACCCACAGCTGTTGGGCTGTGGGGAGAAGGTGAGTCTCGTGTGAGTTTTCTGGAACATTCCAGGTTCTGCAGAGGAGAACTCGTGCCTTGCTGGGATGGTTTGAGAGATGGGCTCAGTCGTGTATTACAACACGCGTGAGCGCCGCCAGCACACCTCCGAGGGGCCAGGCTGCGGGGCGAGCGTGCGGATCCTGTACGCAAGGGTTGCGCAAGGTGCCACTTCCTTCCAGTTTCTCTCTGCTTCTACTCACCGTTGGAGACGGCCTTGCTCCTCATTACAGGGCCGCAAGCATGGCATCACGGGAGCGAGGACTTGAGCAATGAGCCAGGATAAACCTTTTCTCCTTTATGTAGTTGGTTTTTTCCCCACATGGAAAGTCTGATAAATACAAAGAGTTGGAACTCCTCTCCCTCTTCCTCGTGGCTGCGCGGTAGCTGCTGCAACTCCAGCCATCACACATGTACTTGAGGTGGTGCTCCCTGCTGCCGAGAAAGGACACCAGCTGTGTTTCTTTCCCAAGAGAGAGGCAATCTCCCTAGACACCAGGGATATGCCAGGAATCTTTAGCTGCTGCTATCTTGGGAGCAATTTGGCACTTGGGGCCTGGGAAAAACGGGGAGAGTTCTGATTTCTAGCACTTGCCAGTTCAGTGGTCTACCTCCTCCCCTGTGTCTGGTTGTAAGCCGCCATGTTGACCCTGCTGACTGCAGACAGGAGAAGAGACTCAGGCAGCGGCAATCCCCGGGGCTTCGACCCTCTGAGGCAGCGGCATACAGTAGAAAGCCATCGCAAACCACTTGGGGAGATGCATTCAATTGTCTTAAATATAAATATATATGTGTAAAACAGCACGTTTTTGTCATGTAATATTTGAGGAATGAGTCTGTTTAGCGGTCAACTTGCAAAGCTCCCGGAGAATGGGCTGTGAGCTCTGGTGGCCCGGTTCAAAGCCAGCCGGCACAGGGCGGCGAGAGCCCCTGCGTCACCTTCCACGTCATCTCCCTCCCAGGCCAGCCCTGAAGAGAGGGAGTCTGGGCCGGCAAGGAGGCAGGGAGGCTCTCTGTGATGGAGGTGGTGCGCCCAGCTGGCCCTTCTGCTTCTCCCACCCTCCATTTGCCCTCCAGGACCTGTGGAGCTCTGCCAGGAGCCTGCCAGTTTGTTCCTTCCTGCTCTCTCATGGCCTTCCTGTGCACAGGAAGACAGAGAAGCTTTAAGTGAGCAGGTAGCATCGTGATGAATGCCAGGAAGAAGCGTAGGATCCGTGAGTGGGTACAGGAGAAAAGGTTCCATACCTGCTGCTTCTTGCTTCTAATGAATGCCCGCAATCTTAGGGGCTGAGAGCGGCCAGGCACCAAGCCAGGCTCAGTGGCTCATGCCTGCCGTCCTGTCTGCTCACAAGGCTGAGATGGAGAGGATCCTGGTTCAAGGGTAGGTTGGGGAAAAAGTGAAACCCCATTCCAAAAATAGAGCACAAAGGGTAGAGTAACTGCCTAGGAAGAGCCAGGCCTGAGCTCCAGCCCAGGACCACCAAAACAACAACAAGAACAGTAATAATAACAACAGCCCACGTGTCTCTTGGCACATGTCTTCTGCTCTCATCAGAACTTTAGTGTATTTAGCTAGAGCCTCTATTTAGGGCCTTGCCAAAGCCACTCAGTGTGGGCTGTGCTGGGCTGGGCTGTGCTCTCCTCTGAAGCTTGACTTAGGGAAGAATCTAGTTTCCAACTTTTCAGGTTGTTGGCAGAGTTCATTTCCTTGCATGGGCATGACAGGAGGTGGGCACCCACTGGGGGCTCCCCCGGGGGGTGATGGGAGGTGGGCTGCCCACTGAGGGCTGTCCTCAACTCTAGCCTTCACAGAGGGGCCGGCTCCCTGTCCAGCAGCTGGCTTGCAGGGGCTGCAGGCGCACGCTCTGCTCTCTGGTGTGGAGTGTGCAGCTAGGGTCGTGTATGTCTACGTTCTTGTCAACCTGACCTGGACGGAGAGGTGAGGAATGTGGAGGAGCAGGTCTGGTGTGGAACGCAAAGCCTTCTGGGATGGAGGAGGTTGAGCTGCCTCCTGGAAGGCAGTAGGGGGTAGGAAAGGATTTGAAGCAGATGCTCACATAACGTAGATAGTGTTTGAAGCCCAAGGGAGACTGAGATTTCTTGGGAGGGGATAAATAAAAAGGAAGCAGGCTTGGTGCTGGTGGTTCATATTTAGAATCCTAGCTACTCAGCAGGCTGAGACCTGAGGGTCTGGTTCAAAGCCTGCCTGGGCAGGAAAGCCTCTGCGAGACTTTTTTTTTTTTTTTGTCAGTCCTGGGGTCTGAACTCAGGGCCTGGGCACTCTCCCTGGGCCTCT
>NW_012267287.1:2808709-2812146 GCF_000151885.1 Dipodomys ordii
CTGTCCCTCAGCTCTTCAGCTCAAGGCGAGCGCTCTACCACTTGAGCTACAGCTCCACTTCCGGTTTTCTGGTAGTTTATTGGAGATAGGAGTCTCACGGTCTCTCCTGCCCAGGCTGGCTTTGAACCGCGATCCTCAGATCTCAGCCTCCTGAGTAGCTAGGATTACAGGCGTGAGCCACCCTTTTCTTGCTTGTGTTGTGCTTCAGCGTCTCCCACTTGAACTGGGTCCTTTTGGTGCTTTAGGAGCTTTTTCCTGTTTTTTTAAGGGTTCTTGACCTTTTGATCTTGGTGTCACTGGTTTCGCGTCTTTTCCTTTCTGGTTTGATTTTTGTACATTTTTGGCTGGAGTATCTTGTTAGATTTCTTCACTGGAACTTCTGTTTCCTCGTCATCAAAATCGTCATTCTCCTCCTCTCCAGCATTGTCCTCCTCATCTTCATCAGCAAGTTTTACTTTTTCCCATGGGTCCCTGCTACCCCTTCCAGGGCCGTTTCCCTTGCCAGACACACTTAAGAGTTTTATATCCTCCTCCACTTCCTCTTCTGCCTCTGCCTCCACAGCAACACAGTTCGGTGTGGACATTGTGCATGTGTGTTACAAGGGGAGGTGCTCACAGTTCTGCCTGGACATTGTGCGTGTGTGGTGTGTGTGTTACAGGGAGAGGTGTGCACAGTTCTGTGTGGACATCATGTGTATGTGTTACAGGGGGAGGTGTGCACAGTTCTGCATGGACATCATGCGTGTGTGTTACAGGGGGAGGTGTGCGCAGTTCTGCATGGACATCGTGCGTGTGTATTACAGGGGGAGGTGTGCGCAGTTCTGCATGGAATTGTGCGTGTGTGTGTGTGTTACAGGGAAAGGTGTGAACAGTTCTGCGTGGACATTGTGTATGTGTGTTACAGGGGGAGGTGTGCACAGTTCTGTGTGGACATTGTGTGTGTGTGTGTGTGTGTGCGTGTGCGTGTGTGTGTGTGTGTGTTACAGGGGGAGGTGTGCACAGTTCTGCGTGGACATTGTGTGTGTGTGTGTGTTACAGGGGGAGGTGTGCACAGTTCTGCGTGGACGGCCTGTCTGTTACAGAGGAGGTTTGTGGCTTCCCATACATTTCAAAGTGGCTGGACCCCAGACGTTTAAGAATTCACTACTTAACATGATATTCTTTTTGGTCAAATATATTTTGTTTCAGTTTTAACATAGCTGAACAGGCACATAGTTTTAAGAGTCAAAAGTTCTCTAGGCTTAGAACAAAAACATAGCAGTCACCACCCTACCCTGACCCAGAGGCCTCCCTGGTAAAGTCTGGAGGGGGAAGGAGAGAGAGAGAGGGAGGAGGGGGGGGAGGGATACAGGATGGGGGTAGACCTGCCTCCTATATCTGTCCGTCCCCCCTCCATAGTTCTGTGATTTTGTATAGAGTGTGAAGTGAATATGAATCCTGCCCTGCTTCCCCACCCAGAGCCTCAGAACTCCTGTAACTTCCCTGGTGCTGGGGGACAGGACATCTTTCCATGTAATACTTGGTCTGGTCCTCAGCTCCTCCCTCGAATCCCTTCTAATCACTGGAGCAATTGCATGCCTTTTGCACAGTAGTGGGTGGGCCCTGGCAGCCTCAGTCTGGACTTCAGGAAGACCAGGGAGCAAATGCTAGAGTATGCGTGCGTGCGCGCGCATGCGCGTACACA
The DNA here is from genome assembly GCF_000151885.1 of Dipodomys ordii. Taxonomy (NCBI): domain Eukaryota; kingdom Metazoa; phylum Chordata; class Mammalia; order Rodentia; family Heteromyidae; genus Dipodomys; species Dipodomys ordii. Next base: position 2,810,394 of record NW_012267287.1, read on the forward strand.
CACACATATACACACACACACACACTAGAGTATGCGTGCATGCGCATGTGCGTACACACACACACACACACACACACACACACACACACACACACACACACACACACCTCTTTTTTTTTTTGGGTCCAGTCTTGGGGCCTGAACTCTGGGCCTGGGCACTGTCCCTCAGCTCTTCAGCTCAAGGCTAGCGCTCTATCACTTGAGCCACAGCACCACTTCTGGTTTTCTGGTGGTTAACTGGAGATAAGAATCTCACGGACTTTCCTGCCCTTCCTGCCCGGGCTGGCTTTGAACCATGATCCTCAGATCTCAGCCTCCTGGCTTTGAACCATGATCCTCAGATCTCAGCCTCCTGAGTAGCTAGGATGACAGGTGTGAGTCACCGCCACCCAGCGGAAATGGTTTCTTGATGGTGTGACTCAGCCCCCCGGGATGTTTGCTGGTGTGGCTGCTGAGGTTGGAGGAGCATGGAGGAGCGGCACTGGGCATTGTGTGGGCCATGTGTGGGGAGCCCCGGCATCTCTGCAGGGCCTTGTTTGTGCTGAGTCCATCTCTGGGGCCCTCAGGAGAGGGTGGGCCTGACCAGGTGTGGCCGGTGCTGTCTGCCTCCTTGCTTCTTGATGAATTCAGGTGTGCTTGTTAGGGGGTCAGAGCTTGCTGGAGCGTTTTCTTTTTGGTCGGTCATGGTGCTTGAACTCTGGGCGTGGGCGCCATCCCTCAGCTCTTCAGCCCAGGGCGAGCGCTCTACCACTTGAGCCACAGCGCCACTTCCAGCTTTTTCTGCTTATGTGGTGCTGGGGAGTCGAACCCAGGGACTCATGCATGCAAGGCAAGCGCTCTACCACAGAGCCAGCCCTTGCTGGAGCTTTTCTGCAGATGGATGGATGTTTTAGTTTTCCTGTTCTTGAAGGGCCAGTTCACAGGAAGGGACTCAGGAGTTCTAAAGCAGGGGTCCTTGGGTGGGGGTGTACCCTCCGTGCTTGTGCAGGGGAGCCTGGGGGGAGTGCCATCCTCACCGCCATCTCCACCCCGCACCGTGTCCTGTGTTCTAGGCTTTCCACTTCCTAGCCACGCCCTCAGCCCCTCCTCTCCTTTAGTCTGGAGAGCACTGCTGCAGGCGAGGGGACATCACGTCCTCTTCTCTAGGGCTCCGTTGTAGGGGTGACGGTGCGATCAGCTCCCCACGTGGCTTTGTCACATGGTAATGGGACCCAGACTGGCCCCCAGAGCCGGGCCTCCGACTTGCAGCCTCCGCTGCCCTTCACTTGCTGCGCTTTCTGGTGGTGGTCCAGCCTCTCTGGGCTGGGACTGTCGTGCTCACGTGCTGTCATCCCGGAGCTTTTGCTGGCCGTGGGAACTTGGTGAGCAGTCACTTGCTGCTCCTGGAGCTTGGGGATCGGCCGTCTCCTCAGTTCTCGGGGCTGGTGGGCTGGCGTGGAGGAGTGTGGAGTGGGCTGTGGCTGTGGTGGGGACCAGAGGGTGTGTGGGCTACACCGGAGAATTCCTGCTGGGGATGGAGGGGGGATCCCGGGCCTTGTCAGCCTTCACAAGAGCCTTTCCTGCTGTCCCCTCGCGTTCTGTGTGGGACAGGGTGCACCAGCCAGTGAGTGAGCAGTGTCCTGCATGCTCTCGGTGCTCCACAAAGCCCTGTCTACATATTTAGGGTGAGGAATGAGCCCCCAGTGTGTGCCCAGCCTGGTCAGGCACTGCTATATGGGGCTTGAGTCCAGATCCCCCCCCCCCCCCCCCCGGG
>NW_012267287.1:2812196-2819885 GCF_000151885.1 Dipodomys ordii
CCCCCCCCCCCCCGTCAGGCGCTGCTGAACGGGGCTTGAGTGGAGATCCGGCCTCCCCCCCCCTGGTTTGGGGAGGACGTGGAGAACACAGCGTCTCACAGGGGGCAGCACCTCTGGTCTGACCTGCGTGACCACCGCACAGAGCCCCTGGGCTTTGTTACACAGCCACCCTTTGTAACGTGCTGGCTGGGCTTGCTCTGGCCTCCCCCTGGTGGCCCGCTCTTACCTCTGCCTTTGTGGTGTCTACCAGGTGCAGCGGCATGGCCAAGACCTGCCTGGGCACTGTGGCTCTGCTAGCGAGACAGCGGGCAGTTCTGACGCAGCCTCTCCCTGGAGGGGTTGGGGGTGAGGTGCTGTGCCCAGTCCAAGGCTGGGCAGCGGGGAGACAAATCTAGAAATGCAGTGCTCCTGGACACATCCTAGGTGCTTTGCCACACTGTGAGGCCAGCTCTGGCAAAAGTCACAGGGTCTAGCTGCCAATTTTGAAGCAAAAGAATCTCCAAGTCAGTTACAGTAATTTAGGTAATACAGAAATGTAGAAATAGGGTAAAAAGTGGAAATTTGAATTCGTTTTCTCTAAAGGTTGTTGGTTAAGTGTGAATTTCACTTTTTGTGCACTGTATACACACTGTGAGAGTATGGATATGTTTAACAGTTGTGTAAAGTTATTCATTCATGTCCACCCATGTGCCCAGTGCTGCGCTCAGTGCTTTCCATGTGGTCACTTGCTTAAGATTGTGACCATTTCACAGTGTGGAGACTGAGGCACAGAGAGCCTGGTGTCACACAGTCAGACTGTGGGAGGTGCCCCGGCCGGCTTCAGACCTTCTAACGGTTGTACAGATGACCTGCCCCACAGGTGGGCACCGAGGCCCCAGCCTCAGCTCTGGAACCCCGCCAAACCCTGGGGGACACACTGAAGCCTGGGCAGATGCCCCTCAGGCCTGCACCACAGCCACTGCGCTGTCCAGACCAGAAGGCCGCCCGGGGGCAGCACTTTAAAACCTTGACCTTGGGGGTGGGAGTGTAGAAGGAGGAGGGCAAAGTGGGCATCCTGGGCCACCCTGTCCTCCCTCCCCTGCCCTCCCCCATCCTCCTCCTCTCTCCCCTGCCCTCCCCCATCGGCAAGAGCCCTGCAGTGACCTGAGGCTTGAGTTCACTTTCTCTGAGGTACAGGTGGGGGGCGGGGAGCTTGTGTGACAAGCGCCTTACCCCGCTTGCCCCTGTGATCCTGCGCAAAGCTGCGGTGAAGCCCGCGTGGGGCTGCTGACACTGGGCGCAGACTGCAGTTTTGCTCTTGATTTTGACGACTTCTGGGCGTGACATCACGTAGCCATCCAAGTCTGCAAACTACGGAGGTGCAGGCGAGTGTGGAGAGCTCACCTCCCAGTCGTGGTTCACGTGTGTCCCGTGAGTGTGGGGCCTGACCTCTGCCAGCCCGGTGCTTTGGTAGCTGTGTGCGTGCAGGCTCTGCCCAGCATGCAGCAGGCTGCCGGAGGGACCCGGGCAGGCGGGCATCGGTTGAATGATGAAGTCAGAGTCATCGGATGTGACAGAAGTTGCCCTCAGTGTCATAATTATTACCAGGGGAGTGAAGCACTTCAGACTCTTGCTAGCCACTGGTGTCTTCTCTGCCGGCCGGGGAGTGACTGAACCCTCTTGCTTAGAATCTGCCGTGCAAGGTTTCTGCAAAATACCGCCTGACCACATGGAGAGAAGCCCACATTTAAGATTCACCCTGTGGAAATCAACAGCAACAACTCACGTGAGAAAGCCAGGCTTCTCAGAGCTGCCCACTGTCTCTGCAGGGGCCGAGCCGCCCGGCCTCCGCTCAGGAGAGCTGGGAAGCAGCAGGGGAGGGGTGCTTGGGGAGCCTCGGGGAGCCTCCGGGAGGCTGTGGGCCTGGGAAGCCGAGTGCCACCTAGAGACACCTCCCGAGTAGCTGGAAGAATAGGCGGGAACCCCTCACCCAAACCGTCACCCTCCTCTTCTTTTCTCCCTCTTCCTCCTTGACACATTTCTCACTACAAGTTGAACAGTTACCTTGGTTCCTTCATTGATATTCTTTGTGAATGGCATGCGCAGCGAGTTCAGGGAAGCAAGGTGTGTTCTGGAGCTTCTGACCGCCTTGCTGGTCCCCGCCTTCCCCTTCCAGCTTTGCAGACATTCTCCTGCACCTCAGGTTCACCAGGGGATGAGGCCGCGCTGACTCTAGTGGTTCAAGCCCTGCCCTCCTGTAGTGAGGAAGTGGCACACATAGACACAGGCTGCCCAGACAGGACTCCCCTTCCCCAAGACCCAGCCTGGGGTGGCAGAGATGCTAAGCTAATGTGGTGGAGCTTGGTGGAGGAGTGGAGGGAGCAGAGAGGAGGAGATAGCTGCCATTTCCTTTCTCATAATGATTGACCCTAGGCCACCGATTTCCTGTCTGATAATGATTGACCCAGGTCACTGATTTCCTGTCTGATAATGATTTGACCCCAAGCCTCTGGTTTCCTGTCTGATGATGATTGATCCTAAGCCCCTGGTTTCCTGTCAGTCTGATACCTTTTAATTGTGAAGCCCTGGGATCAAGTCCCAAGCCTTGGGTGGAGACTTCTGAGGTGGGGCCTGGTCTAGCCCCAGCTGGATTCTCAGTACTAGATGCTCAGTACTGGATTCTCAGTACTGATGATTAGTTTTGCACGCTGAGCTCTGGTAAATAGGCATCAGGCGAATTGCTGTTCTTAGGATGTGTTCAGGCTTGGCAGTATTGGTTGTTGATGGTTACATAAACAATATGTAGTGTCTTTGTGTGTGTGTGTGTGTGTCCATTCTGGGGCTTGAACTCGGCCTGGGCACTGTCTCTTTTTCACTAAAGGCTGGTGCTCGACCGCTTGAGACATATCTCCACTTCCAGCTTCTTGCTGGTTAATTGAAGATGAGAATCTCATGGACTTTGCTGCCTCGTCTAGCTTTGAGCCATGATGATCCTCAGATCTCAACCTCCTGAGTAGCTAGGATTGTAGGTTTTATGTTTTGGAAGATGGTTCTGATGCCGAAGGAGAAGGAAGAGTGGAGGGCATTCCTGAGTGGAAGGGGGCGGCTAGCAGGCTAACATAGCCACCCGCGTGCCTCCTGGAGGCCTGGTGTGGCCAAGGCACACAGAAAATGCATTTGGAAGAGAAACAAACCCAGATCAGACACAGAGCTGACAAAGGAAGCTAAGAAGGGTGGTGGTTTCGGTCCTAGAAGAGAGGAGCCTGGATGTCCCACCTCTCAGTCCCCAGGGAGAGATGAACTAAAACCACAGCGGTTATCATGCCGCAGCGGAGTGAACTGGGCTGCAGGCCGGGTCGACAGCCCTGCTCCAAAATGAAACATCAAGCAGTGCCTTCATGCCTCTGTCTGCTCACCCAGGACAGGCTGCCTGCCTGTCACACGGGAGGGAGGCAGGGCGGCTCAGGCTCTTCATTATGTCTCCTGAGGAGCTCCGGTCTTCAACACCCGCTCCACCCTCCGGCTGTGTTTGGTCCTGTCTCCTGTGTCAGAGGTCGTGTGGAAGGGAGCCACCCCTCCCCCCACATGTACGGGAGGGGCGTCACACCCTGGCCACCTGCCCACAGCGCACGAGTGGCGGGTATGACCAGCCCAAGTCTGCTGGGGACAGATGGGCTGCGTCAGCCCTGGACGCTTACAGCGTTGTGGCCTACAATAGCCCATGACAGCCGCCAGGGCTGGCCAGCTTGCTCAGGACTGCTGGGCCAACCAAGGACTGGACACAGGAAGACGCGCCTCCAGGCCCCACCTTCGAGTGCCTGCCGGGGTGAGGCCAGGGGAGCTGGCCGGGACCGTCACCTTCTCCACGGACTTTGGCGATGCTTGTCTGCCACTGGGTCCCGGCAGCTGAGGCCTCCAGGGTGGTTAGATCAGATACGGCATAGGGAGGTGTGAGAACATCCTGTCACTAGTGAGAGGTCTTTTGTGGTGCCTGGGCCCTGGACCCTGCACCCTGGGCTCCATATTGTGCCCGTCACTGGATTTCTGCTTTCACCTTCCATCTGCTGGAGGGGGAGAAGGGCTTCATCTCTGCTCCTCCCAGTCCCTTTATTCTTTGTTAGACTCATCTTCTATTCCTGCCCCAGGCAGAGCAGGGAGTGACAGGCCTGGAGCCAGGCTGGGGCTGGAGTCCCCACCTCCAGGCCTGGCTGAGCTGTGCTCTGTTTCTGTTTCTTGCTGTATTTCCTGATTTCCATCCAGTTAAATTGGCAAGCCCCCCCTCAAGGTGGGGGGGGGCGGAGGCTGCCCCTCTTGCACATGCATTCTTTCCCAGAGGACAGCACAGAGGACATTGGACATTGCTTTGGTGGAACCCATGCCAGACCCCTTTGCCTGGAGTTGATTTGGTTTGGACTGGAAGGAGCCCCGGCATTGTTTTCTTTATCCTGAAGCGTAGTCATGGCAGACTGGGGACTTGCTCAGTTAGCTCCCAGGGTGGGGAGGTGTGTGTGTGGGGGGCTGCCACCCCAGCCGCGTCTGGGGGTTCTGCGGAAAGCATTTTGCACACACAACCGGGGTGGAATAGAGGATGGACTGGAGCCCGGGCTGCTGTGCTTCTTAGGAGATGGTCCAGTGATTCTGAACTGCGGCGTGGTCTCAGGGGGAGTGGACCAGGGGTGGCCTGGTGATGATGGCTTGGCCCACAGACGGCTTGCACTGCGTCCTGCAGTGTCTTCGTGGGTTCACTCACCCGTCCTCACCCCTCTCCCACGACAGCTTGTGATTGATACTCGCAGAGCAGAGCTGCCACAGAGCTGGTCTGGCGTCACCAGCACGAACGATCTAAGCACCGCTTAGGTGTGGATGGAGTCCTGACTCCTCCGCCCTGGGCTGCACAGGGTGTGTGGAGGAGACGCCTGCGTTGGTCTGAGCTGTGGAGAGGCTGCTGTGGCTAAGTGGTATGGAGGTCTGGGCAGGGCCACACAGGCCTGCCTCTGACTTCAGGGGCCCTTGAGTCTCAGGATTGTTTGGAGGTGTTGAAGAGCCTGGTGAGGCCGCTTCACTTCAACACATCAGCATCACCATTTAAAAATTATTATTATTGTTATTTGGTGCTAATCTTGGGGCTTGAACTCAGGGCTGGGTGCTGTCCTTGAGCTTTTTTGTTCAAGGCTAGTTCTCTAACATTTGAGCCACAGCTCCACTTCCAGCTTTTCTTACTGATTAATTGGAGATCATGACCTCACAGACTCTCCTCCCCAGTTGGCCTTGAGCTTTGATCCTCAAGTCTCAGACTCCTAAGTAGCTGGGATTTTGGGGGTGAGCCGCCAGTGCCCGGTCAGGGTCTGCATGCCATTTTGGAAAAGCTGAGCTGGGCCTCCTTCTCCTACCATGTGCCCTCCTTCCACAAAGACTTGCCGCCTCTCCGCAAGTTCACTTTGCGACTGAGAGGGTACCACGGCTTCGAACTTGCTTTGGGCACCACTTGCTTTCACATAAGAAAGGGCCAGGGCGGGGGAGGATTTGGGCGCCTCTGGCCGGAGCAACTCCACACCCACTGAGGACATGTGTGTTTTTGGAATTGTTTAATGGTTACTTTTTGACTGTTTGGGCAGCAAGCGATACATCCACAGGTGAGGCAAGCCTGCTGTATTCAGAGCCATTTGGTAAAGAGAATGTGTCCCTAGTCCTTGAACCATGCATTTCTTTAGTTCTAATTAGCAGTCTTTAATTTACCACTTAAACGTTGGCTTCTTGAATTTCAAATGAATGCAGCCAAGGGATCTCACACTTGGGCCCTTGCCACTAAAAGCAGAATTGGAGCTGTCTGAGGGAACAGTCCCAGGCTTGGCTCATTTCTTTGGCTGATTCTCCCAAACTAAGCAGGAGGCTTTGCATTCCTTTACAGTGACTTCTGGGACTGAGGGCGGAGTCAAGGCGGGCCCTGGCTTCCTTAGCCTGCCTGGGGACTTGGCCTCCATGCTGTCATTTATGCTGTGCCCCGCACAGCCAGGCGCCTCCCAGGGCACCCCGGGGCTTCTTTCCTTAATTCTCTGTCAGTCTGCAAGTGTTTCCTGTCCTCCCTCTGATTCTCATACTTGCAGTTCTTTTTGAACCAGGACTACTTCTGTCGCGGCTGAGGCCTGCCCTTGGCACTATCTAGTATGCACGTTAGGCATTCTCTCTGTAGCAAATGGTAGGCAGTGGAGTACAGAATAAGGACAGATCTTGAGATTCAAGCTGCGTGCTATGAACGCTGTGTTGGCAGAACTTTCTAGTAACTCAGCTTGGTTATTGCCTGAGAGGCTCGGCTTTGGGGACAGGCAGCGAATAATGGATGACTCCTGCCTTCCCCAGCACGACTGTCTCTCCTGTGTCGGACAGATCTGGGGGCCATGCCTGTAAGACAGCGCGAGTGTCCAGCTAAAGGCTGTCCTGGGATACAGGGCCGGCTGCCTGTGTGCACCTGAATACAAGGCCGGCTGTCTGTGTGCACCTGAATACAGGGCTGGTTGTCCGGTGTCTGTCTGGTGTACATCTGAATACAGGGCTGGTTGTCTGGGTGTCAGTCTGTGTACATCTGAATACAGGGCTGGTTGTCTGGGTGTCAGTCTGTGTACATCTGAATACAGGGCTGTCTGTCTGGTGTATATCTGAATACAGGGCTGTCCGTCTGGTGTCTGTCTGGTGTATATCTGAATACAGGGCTGGTTGTCTGTGTACATTTGAATACAGGGCTGGTTGTCTGGTGTGCACCTGGACACCGGGCGGGTTGTGCATTATGAGCATGAGCCATAGATACAAATACAGGCCACTCTCCACAGGACCCTGTGGTGAGCGCTGCCTTGCAGCCTGGTGAGTGGCCTTGGTATGGATGAGTGATGAGTGTTCTGTGCGTAGGCCTCTCCTTCCTTTTTAGAAAACGGTGCAGTGCCAGCTCGCGGGCTTTGCACCAGAAGCTGGTTATCTCTGGCGTGGTTTGGTGGCCACCCTGCCAGGCTATTCCTTCTGCCAGGTGGGCTCTGGCTCTGGCTCTGGGCTGTGGAAGAAGGCTTGGCTATGTGAAGGGTAGGCCTCGTGCTGTTCCTTTGACTTGGAGACCCTGATGGCCTACACTACACGTTGCAGTCTAACTTTCCGCCAGGTTATCTTCCGTGAGCACGGAGACAGCATCCGTGGTACTGGTTCAGCCATGGCGCTGTGTAGCTGTAGGCATTTCCTGGCTTTTCCTCAAAGCACCGTGAAGGCCACTGGGCAGAGTAGAGAGCTGGAAAGAGGAGGCCTCCTGCTGAGGGTCACGCTGAGTGTGTTTGAAGCGGAAGTCACCCTTTCTTGCTCTACTTTTTGGAGCGGATTCCAAATTTGGGTGAGTTCTTTGGAACTTCATTGCTGTCAAGTGGCAGTTGAGTGCCTTTGACCAATGCTATAGAGATATATAAAACCCAGATTTTGCGTGTAGCAGTAGAAAGCTGCCTCTTGCTTAGCTGTGTGGTGGTTTGGGGGACTTAACTCCCGCCTGGAAAGAGGTGGAGGGAGTTTTCTGTTCACTGCTATTCTCTGAGAGCTGACTGAGGCTGAGGGCTGCTCAGAAGCAATGTGCTCATGGCTGTCTGAGGCACAGGCCTGGTGCTGGGATAGCCCACGGGGGGGGGGGCGCCAGCCTGGTGCTGGGATAGCAGATAGCCCATGGTGGGGGGGGCACTGGCCTGG
>NW_012267287.1:2820134-2820368 GCF_000151885.1 Dipodomys ordii
GGGGGAGGGCGCCAGCCTGGTGCTGGGATAGCGGATAGCCCATGGTGTGGGGGGGCACTGGCCTGGTGCTGGGATAGCCCACGGGGGGGGGCGCCAGCCTGGTGCTGGGATAGCCCACAGGGGGGCACCGGCCTAGTGCTGGGATAGCCCACGGGGGGGGCACCAGCCTGGTGCTGGGATAGCGGATAGCCCACGGGGCGGGGGAGGGCGCCGGCCTGGTGCTGGGATAGCGGA
>NW_012267287.1:2820710-2847196 GCF_000151885.1 Dipodomys ordii
GGGCGCCGGCCTGGTGCTGGGATAGCCCACGGGGGGGGGGCGCCGGCCTGGTGCTGGGATAGCCCACGGGGGGGGGGCGCCGGCCTGGTGCTGGGATAGCCCACGGGGGGGGGGGCTGCCGGCATGGTGCTGGCCCTTCCTGGTGCTGTGGGCTCCCGGTGTGCGTTCGGTGCCCGTGGCACAGCCATGCACTGTGCTTTCGTGCCCTGTGAAGCCACAGCACCATTCAGCCGGGTTAAAGGAATTTTTATTGAAGACATTTGCGAAAGAAATCTCTTTAGAAAAACCTGTCCCGTTTCTCCCTCGGAGTTAAATTCCAGCTCAGAAAAAACAGCTATGTGCCCAGAGGGTTTTGGGGTTTCGGCCTGTGACAGATGAATTTAATTTGTTGTTATATGAGGATATTAATCTTGTGTGGTTTTATTAGACCTCTCTCTCAAGTGGAATAGACTTTTCTATAAAAGTCACACTTTCTCTTGGAGAAGTGTGACACTAATTTTATGGGACTGTCTCCCAAAAGATTACCTGCCAGTGGCCGACTGTGTTGCTTCGGAGGGCAGCCCCTGGCCTGGGCTCCTGCCTTGCAGCTGCCCGGGGTCGGAGAGCGCGCGCCTCCGCCCCGAGCCCCCTGCGGCTGGCGCACATGGGTCCACAGAGACGCCGCTGTCACCCAGTCCCCCCAACACTCATGAGTCGAGTCCCCGCCACGTCACCACCAGCGCCAACAATGACCACTTAAAAAGAAGGATTGCGTTCTACTTTGCACCATCTGTGAGCCAGCACTGGTCTTGAGCGTGGGCTCTGTCTTTGAGCTTTTTGTTTTTTGCTAAAAGCTATCGTGCTCTGCCTCAGGTCCACTTCAGTGACTCACAGACTTTCCTACTCGGGTGGGCTTTGAACCGTGATCCTCGGATCTCTGACTCCTAAGGGGCTGGGATTACAGGCTTGAATGGCTGGTTCTGGGCTTAGTTTGCATCTTTGAGCATTAGTGGAATTAAGTGATTTTTCCATGTGTGTGACTTGGCGTCGTCTGTGTTGAGTCCTAGTCATTGGTGGTGGAGTACGGGAATGTGACCATGGAGTCGGTGAGGGTGGCCGACCATTCTATTGTGTCACCTGGAGACGGGACGCGCTCCTCGGCTGTGCGTTGCTAGGCGATGGGCGTCCTTGGCATAAGAGCCACCTGTCTTTGGCCCATGGATCGGTGTGTCCTTAGAAAGAAGGTCCTGCACCTGGGTGACCATTTGCCACGGCCCGCATCCTGCAAAGTGCTGTGGATGGCGGTGGCAGCGGTGGCTCCCGTGGGGACAGCGGGCTCCCGTGGGGACGGCGGGCACGGGAGCAGGAGCCTCTACACCCTTACCGCTCGCTGCGGCGCTTCCGTGCACTCCACGGGAGGTGGGGGCCTCAGCACCTGACAGCCCGGTGAGTGAGCTGACCCACCGCGTAGATGCAGCCCGGGCGGAGGTGCCGCTGGGACCCACAGGGAGAGGGGCTGTCTGGGGGAGGGGAGTTGCTGGGGTGGAGGGAGAGCAGGCGATGTTTTGGGGATAGGCGGAAGAGGCTGTGCTGTGGGCCTCACGGGGCCTCCCCCGTGCTGGTGTGCCTGAGAACCTGTGCTGGAGCCTGCCTACCCCCTCGAGACCAGCATGGCCTGGTCTTTGCCCCACCTTGTTCAGCGTCTGGGAGGGGCCCCTCAGCGGCAGGGTGTTGGAGGCCCCTGGAGGTGTCACTCGGTGTCATGTCAGGGTGTTGTGTGGGAGGGTGTCACTCAGGGTGTTGGGGGCAGTGGGAGGGGGTCACTCGGTGTCATGTCATGGTATTGTGTGGGAGGGGTCACTCAGGGTCAGGGTGTTGCAAGTGTTGGAGGCCCCTGGAGGTGTCGCTCAGTGTCAGGCTGTTGGAGGCCCCTGGAGGTGTCACTCAGTGTCAGGCTGTTGGGGGCAGTGGGAAGGGGTCACTCGGTGTCATGTCAGGGTGTTGTGTGGGAGGGGTCACTCAGGGGTCAGGGTGTTGCAGGTGTTGGAGGTCCCTGGAGGTGTCACTCAGCATCATTCAGGGTCAGGGTGTTGCAGGCCGTGGGAAGGTCTCACCATTGGCCACTGAGCCCCACCTGGATGACAGGCAGCCTGGCAGAGGACTCTGGATGCACCTGTGCTGGCCATGGGGGCCGCTTGTCTCTGGTGGACACGCGCAGGCTCACCTGTGATGGTGGGAAGAGTTTCTGGACCAGAGCTGCCTCCTGAAGCAGGTCTCCTCAGGGTGTGGGAGGGGTATGGGAGGTGGCTGGTTACCGGCTGTTGTAGCTGACCCCCTTGGATCAGAAAAACAGCAAGGCGCGAGACATTGTAGAATACCGCCTTCCTCTGTGTGGGTGCCATTATTTCTAAACACGTAGAAAAGTCTCCTAGGAACTTGGGGCTCTTGTGTTCACTCAGAAGAGGGCAGGAAGCTGCAGAAGAGGCATTGTGTGATTTTTTGTTTGTTTGTTTGTTTTGGTCAGTTGTGGGGCTTGAACTTTGGGCCTGGGCGCCATCCCTCAGCTCTTCAGCTCAAGGCAAGCGCTTAAGCCACAGCACCACTTCCAGCTTTTTCTGCTTATGTGGGGTGGAGGAATTGAACCCAGGACCTCAGGCATTCGAGGCAAGCACTCTACCACTGAGCCACCTTCCCAGCTCCTGATGTTTGAATTTTTATTATTGTGGTTTTATTATTTAGTGAGTCTTAGTCATGTGTTTTTTTTTTTAGTCGGTCGTGGGGCTTGAACTCTGGTCCTGGGAGCTGTCCCTCAGTTCTTCAGCTCAAGGCGAGCGCTCTACCACTTGAGCCACAGTGCCACTTCCAGTTTTCTCATGGTTTATTGGAGATGAGAGTCTCACAGACTTTCCTGCCCGGGCTGGCTTTGAACTGTGATCCTCAGATCTCAGCCTCCTGAGTAGTTAGGATTGCAGACCTGAGCCACCGGTGTCCAGCTAGTCTTAGTCATTTTTAAGTTGGTGTGACATTTGTCATCAAAGCACTGTTTACTTTTGAGAGTTTGAAAAAATGATAGTAAAACCTGTGAGCGGGGAGGACTTCTGTGCCTCAGTTGTGGTGAGGTTAGGTGGAGTAAACTGAGCGCCGCGGTGGGCTCATCTCCCCACACTTCAGAGCGGGCCACGCGTGCGTGGGTGCAGTGCCGGGCCCCTGGACGGGGGAGAAAGCCTCTCCGGCCGGGGCTCTGGAGGGGCTCTTGTGAGCCTGAGCTTGGGCAAGCTCTTGGTGCTTGGCTTCTCTCTTCTTTTTATGGAGTGGGCATCGTGGTACTTTCACGGTGCGGGTGTGGGGCTAGGGGACACAGACACACACAGGCACGAAGAGAACATCAAGGGTGGAGCCGCCCGGGGTCCGCCCCTCCTGAGCCCGGGGCCCGCCGAGGCCCGCAGACCTGCCGTCGTCATCTGCTGTCATCTTAGCGGCCCCTGCCAGGCACAGCTTGTCCTGATTTGCATTTTGGGTGTTGGTGCTATTTATAAATAATTAGGAAGGCATGGGGGCCTGTTTATGGCAAGCTAGCCAATTCAGCAAAACACGGAGAAAATCTGTTAGCACAGCTTGCACGTGCCCGGACGCCCGGCATTGAAATAAACACGCTCATTTGCCCGTACTTAAAATGAAACAACAGAAAAAGGCATTCAGTCACCGGCCAGATGGTTTGCAGAGCTTTTTCCTGGACGTGCACGAGCGTGTCTATCAGACATCTGAAATCCAAAGCCATCTTTGAAACAGCGCCATGGCTGCCCTGGCTCCAGACGCCCTTCAAGGGGCGCGAAAGACCGGGAGAAGAATCACAAAGGCTTTTGTCAGTGCAGGCTCAAGCTGTCCCTCTGGTGCCCTAGTTCCCGATTCATCTTACAATGTTGGCGTCACCCAGGTGCGGGGCGGGCTCTGGCCGTCCTGCCTCTCCCACCGCCTTCCCTGGCCACCCTCATGCACACGTGCGCTAACCCGACTCGACCTGCAGCCCCAGGGCCGGGCAGAGACAGCTACGCCTGTGGAGGGAGTGAATGCTGAGAGAGCCTCCTTTGGTCTTCTGTGGCTGCCTGACTGGAGTGGCCACAGGAGCAGGGACCGTTGTATGCTGATGCCTAAGGGTTGTGTGGATGCCCCGCCATGCCCAGACGCACCTGGGAGGAAGAAGGTTTGGGTCTGTGTGGAAGTGAAAGAGGTTGCGGAAGAGAAAGCGGTGAGCTGCGGGTCACCGCCCTTCACCGGGGATTCCAGCGTAGGCCCCTGAGGGGGGCAGGAGAGGAAAAACTGAGGCACAGGATTGTATAGGTCCCCTGGGTGAGGTTCTGCACCTGCTGGTGTGTGTGTGTGTGTGTGTGTAGATTGAGCCCAGGGCCTTGAGCACATGTGTGCTGTACCGCTGAGCCAGGCCCCAGCCCCTGAGTCTTCTCAGACAGTTCATGTCTGCTGGCTCATATGTGCTCCAGTGGCTCACACCTGTCATCCTACCTACCCAGGAGGCTGTGATTGGAGGATCATGATTTGAAGCCAGTCTAGGCAGGAAAGCCTGTGAGATTTTTATCTCCAATGAACCATCAAAAAACCAGATGTGGAGGTAGGACTCAAAAGGCAGAGCACTAGTCTGGAGGGTAAAAGCTCTGAAACACCACCCAGGCCCTGAGTTCAAGTCCTCGGGTGGGCTGTGGATCACACCTGTGTCCCTAAGTCTTGGTATGTAGAAAAGGCCTTCGATTTCCAATTTCCTCACATGTTTTATTAAACATGCAAGAAAGTAGGCATTTGGGAGTGGCAATTTTAGAAAAAAAATCAATTTGGAGTATTACAGTTGCTGTGCAATTCTGGGTCTAGAATTGAGGTACTTCAGACTTCTGTGTAAGGTACATCTTCAGCCCCATGGTTTAGGTAGAAATTGTGATTTTAGACAGAGCTTCTAGCTGTGTGTTTTAAGAGAGGTCTTATTAATTTTAAATTTGCATGGAGGAGAAGCAGATGGCAGGGTGAGGTGACAGTCAGATGTTAGATCATTGATAGCTTTTTGCTCCAGTGTATTAATAGAGCTGGGATTTGGGGACCGGGAAGCCCACGATCAACTGCCATTATTGTCCCCGGGCCAGCTGGGGCCCTCCCCCTGGGCTCCAAGATTGCTCCTATTACAGTCCATAAAGACGGATTGTTCCTTGCGTGGAAGCATCACATTTTATCTATTCCACCTAACATTTGGAAGCAGAGCTGCCCAAAGAAAGCTCTTTCAAATCTGTGGATTTAGAAGGCCGGAACAGATTCGGGTCCTCTTTGTGAATGGTTGTGTGCTCATGATGGAACCGAGCGGTGCATTCTCCTGCAGGGTCTGCGCGGCTCTGTTTGTGAAGGGTGTGAGGCTCGGAGTATAAATAGGAGTTCAGAGGGTGTAGGCAGGGCTTGAGCCCAAGTTTACATAGTTCCAGGCTGAAGGTGCAGAAGGACCTTGCTGTCCAGGTGCTGGCCTTGGAAAGGCTGGCGTCCATGCTGCTGGCCAGTCAGCCCCGGCGGGGGTCTGAAGCGGTGCTGCGTGAGGCCTTGCAGTCTGAGTCTTAGGTCTTGTCAGATCTCAGGCTTTTGGCTTTGGGTGCTGCGCTGAGTTCAGGAGGCATGACCTCTCTTGTCAGCCCCCTGCATCTTCATAAACTTAATGAAGCTGGCCAGGAGGGGGAGGCCCTCCCTCCCCGCCTGCCTGGCTGCACACGTGCCCTGTCCCTTCCCTCCTCCTTCCTGGCCCTTCACACGCAGGCCTCTCCTTGATGATCTGAGGCTGCTGAGACCATGGGGTATGGGCAGCTCCGCCCTGGTGCCCGCTGTCCCCTGAGACTGTGGGGTACGGGTGGCTCTGCCCTGGTGCCCGCTGTCCCCTGAGACCGTGGGGTATGAGTGGCTCTGCCGTGGTGCCCGCTGTCCCCTGAGACCGTGGGGTACGGGTGGCTCTGACTCAGTGCCCGCTGTCCCCTGAGACCGTGGGGTATGGGTGGCTCTGCCGTGGTGCCCGCTGTCCCCTGAGACCGTGGGGTACGGGTGGCTCTGCCCTGGTGCCCGCTGTCCCCTGAGACCGTGGGGGTACGGGCAGCTCTGCCCTGGTGCCCGCTGTCCCCTGAGACTGTGGGGTACAGGCAGCTCTGCCCTGGTGCCCGCTGTCCCCTGAGACCATGGGGTGCGGGTGGCACTGCCCTGGTGCCCACTGTCCCCTGAGATTGTGGGGTACGGGCAGCTCCACCCTGGTGCCCGCTGTCCCCTGAGACCATGGGATGCGGGTGGCTCTGACTCAGTGCCCACTGTCCCCTGAGACTGTGGGGGTACGGGTGGCTCCGCCCTGGTGCCCACTGTCCCCTGAGACCGTGGGGTACGGGCAGCTCTGCCCTGGTGCCCGCTGTCCCCTGAGACCATGGGATGCGGGTGGCTCTGCCCTGGTGCCCGCTGTCCCCTGAGACCGTGGGGTACGGGTGGCTCTGACTCAGTGCCCGCTGTCCCCTGAGACCGTGGGGTGCGGGTGGCACTGACTCAGTGCCCGCTGTCCCCTGAGACTGTGGGATGCGGGTGGCACTGACTCAGTGCCCGCTGTCCCCTGAGACTGTGGGGTGCGGGTGGCTCTGACTCAGTGCCCGCTGTCCCCTGAGACCGTGGGATGCGGGTGGCTCCACCCTGGTGCCCGCTGTCCCCTGAGACCGTGGGATGCGGGTGGCACTGACTCAGTGCCCGCTGTCCCCTGAGACCATGGGATGCGGGTGGCTCTGACTCAGTGCCCGCTGTCCCCTGAGACCGTGGGATGCGGGTGGCTCCACCCTGGTGCCCGCTGTCCCCTGAGACCGTGGGATGCGGGTGGCTCCACCCTGGTGCCTGCTGTCCCCATGGGGATAGTTCCGTCTTGGTTGGACAGCATTAAGTCATGTGGCACCAAGTGGGATCTGGAAGTGGTGCCCCAGGGAGGTGTGTTCCTACCCCAGGTGGAAAGCTGGGCACGCATGTGGCATGTGGTGCCTACACTGTGATGTTTGAGGACAGCAGAGGATTGAGAGTGCAGCTGAGGGTAGTCTGTGTGTGCATGTGTGTGTGTGCATGTGTGTATGCATGTGTGTGCATGTGCATGCGTGCCTGTGTGCTCGTGCACGTGCGTGTGTATGTGTGTGTGTATACTGGGGCTTGAACTCAGGGCCTTGGTGTTGTCCTTTAGCTTTTTGACAATTTAGCTTTTTTTCCCTAGGCTTGAACTTGGGGCCTGGGTGCTGTTCTTGCGCCTTTTTGCTCAAGGCTAGGACTCTACCACTTAAGACACAGCTCCACTTCACGCTTTTAATCGCCCAGACTGGCTTCAAACCCAAGATCCTCAGATCTCAGCCTCCTGAGTAGCTAGTGGGACAGGGGCCTGGTTTCATTCCCTCTCCCCCAAGCGGCCATCTTTCTTGTGATCAGCCTCCACTTCAGTGCTGAATTCTTGCTCAAGCTGACTCCTCCAGCTGCGTTCCACACAGAAGTCATTCTTGGTCTTCCGAAAGCACTTTCACCGCCTAGGGGGAGAGCAGTGCCAAAATCTGGCTGGCCTTAGCAGGAAGGCGGGAGGGACCACCAGGCCGAGCCAGGGGTTGGGCACAGGCCCGGGATAGGAGAGGCGACCTGGCCGGAGGCCTGCTCAGTGTTTCCCAGTTGGTTCCCTGGAAGTCAGGTTCTAATGCTGGGGGAGGGCGCTCTGCAGTCCACTCCTTTGATCAGTGCACTGCAGCGCCCGTGCCAGTGACACATGAGTGTTAAAGGCGGCTGTATTTACTCACGTGCCAGGGTTCTTGCGGTGTTTGAGTCACTGGGCTTCTGGAGTCCTTGCATGGTTCTGTTTCAGAAGGCAGTGGCGTAGGTAGAGCCACTGGGTCGGGGAGGGGCTGGCGGTAGCTGGTGGCAGCGGCCAGCCTGGGGCGGAGGGGGCGTCCACCCGTGACGCTGTCCTGACCACGCTCCCCAGCCTGTTTGGTGTGTGGTGACCTCCTTCCTTTCCTGCTCATTTCATTTCTTTCCTTCCTCTCCTGCTTCATTTTGACTCATGGCTCACGCTGTGCACAGAATGGTCCTGTCAGACTCGTAGCCAGACAGTGTGCTAATAGGTGTGATCTGAGGGCTGCTGCCTGTGACCTGTTCTTCCCCTCCATCAGGGTGTTTGGTGGTTTGGTGGTAATTGTGATTTCTGAGAACGTTGTTCTGATAGGTTCTATCTACAAAGTCAGACTTTCTTCAGTGTGAATTTGCTACAGAGGCTATATTTGCGGACAAATCGATGATCTCCCAGCAAGACTGCTGCGGGTGTGTGCGGTGGTGTGGTCCGGAGGGAACTCTGTGATTTTATGAATCACTAGCAGCAAAATTCAACCAAGTCAGTTACTAATCACTGATGTAGTGATGAATCCATCCGCCAGGCCCCAAACGCATTAAAAAAAAAAAAAAAAGACCATGACCTGTAGCTGGTCACTGCCAACAGGTCACTCAGTGTTTTCAGGCAGTTGAAAACCTCACTGCCTAGGCCCCTGGATCCTTCACTATGTCCAGTTACCTGGTCCACAGCCTGCTTTCTGCTCTCTGCCTCAACACCTGTAGGGCTCCAGATGAGTCCAGTGGACCAGCACAGCGCTACCAAGGCTTCCCACGCCTCCTCTTCCCCAGCCCCAGGGTGGGAGGCCTGTGTGTGTGGAGGGCGCTGCTCACTCTCAGATCACCGTCAGAGAAGGTGCTGTGCAACAGAGATGTTTTTGGTCTTTGCCCTTTTTGAGGAAAGATTATTCATGAGTCCATCCTTTACCCTGTTCTTGCTTCAGGAAGAAAAACATGGCTTCTCTATGGGTGTCTCATGTGATTGGATACCGACCCACAGACGATTGGGGCCTTGCTACGCTCCCGCTGGCAGGGAGCTGGGGGTCGGGGAAGTCGTGTGGGGTGGGCTGGTGGGGGAAGGGAAGAGGGCTGGTCTGTAACCTGGGCTGGGGTGGGGCCGCCATGCTTCAGACACAGAGCCCGGGAGACTGGCTTTCGTGATGAGAGGGACTGAGGTTGTAGCGATGACAAAGCAGATGTTGGCTGGAGTCACTGGAAGCTAGACAATGGGGTGCTGTATTAGGATGGGGAATGCTGAGTTTGGGGTCACAGTGGAGATGCCAAGAAATGTTGGAGAAAGAAAAAGCAAAATGGAGCAGCCGAGTAGCAGCTGAGCGGAGCAGACCTGCGTGCACAGGGCCGGAGAGCAGCGGAGGCGTCCGTGGAGTGGAGCCCAGTCGCTGTCCCCCGTCCTGCCCCGGCCCATACCTGTGTGCTGTCTGCCGTGCCACCAATGGTCGACACTGACTTTGGTTGGCTACAACCTCGAAGTTGCTCTGAAGTCCTGTTCTCCCTGAGAGGTGGGGCTCCCCCCACCCCCTGGCTTCTGCTGAAGTTTGTTATCTAATTCTTTATCCCCTCCCCTCCCTGGCCCACTCCTCCCCGTCGTCCCCGCCTGGCACCAGCGTCAGTCTGCGTTCCGGTGAGGGGCTGTGGTGACCCCAGCTTCCGTCCGGAGGCCGTGGGGACGGAGAGGGCCGAGGTGTGAAGGGAGCATCCCACCCCGTCCCGCAGGGTAGCGCCCAGGGTAGAGGGCATGCCGCAGTTTCGCTAGCGCTCACTCGGTGCTGGGCGGGGTCCGGTGGGTGTGCTTTGTCATCTTGGGCACCGCTCTTTAGGGTGCAGATGGTCCGTATAGAGTCGTGCTGGTGAGGACAGGCGCTCGGCTGTGGCGGGGCTCCGTGCCTGAGGAGGACTCTGCGTGTCTACCTGACCACAGAAGAGCCCCACAGCTGGCTTTGCAGAGGGAGGGGGAATCACGTGCTGAGCAGAATGTCCACCCGGTCCCTTCGCACGCGCCAGCTCCAAGCCCCGAAATCAGTGAGACAACCGTCTTCGCTAATGTGCTTCTATTAACACTCCGGCATATGTTACCCAGAGCGCCTTGCCCACCGCCACCCCCGTGCCCGCACGCTCACCGAAAGAACCATCTGCCAGCAGAGCCAGGCAGACAGATGTAGGCCGCTCAGCCTCCCCTCCCCAGGGGCCAGCCTTGGGCCTCCTCCCCTGGGGCTGAGGCTCCAGCCCGGCCTGCTGTCAGCAGCCCAGGGGAGACGTGATGGGCCGGGAACCGGGGGCCTGATGACCAGCTGGCGGCAGGCACGGGCCTGTGCACGGGAGGAGGGGTGGACAGAGGAGACATGGAAGACGGGCCTTTGTCCCCTGCAGCGCAGACTCGGCGTGTGTAAAGGACCACGCTCAGCGCCTTCAGACCGGTCCTCGCTAGGTTCCCTGCTCTTGGCTTTCTCCAGGCTGCCTTGAGATGTGTTTCCTGTCCACCTCTCTCTCCATGGCTCCCGAGGCTATGATTAGAAAGGGGTCCTTTGTCTTGGCCTTCCAATTTCCCTCCATAGAGTCTATTTCCCTGAACACACAGAGCACACTTGGAGCCGGCTTGTGTCGAGGCCAGCGTGGTGTGGCGTGGAGCACGTGTGTGGGAGCAGGCAGGAGGCTTTGCTCACCGGGCGAGGAGTAGGGAGGGGGCCCTTGTGCTGAAGGCCCCTCTACCCACAGGCGCAGGGCCCGGGCTTTCCCAGGCTGGCTCTCGGTGTCGGCCCCTGTTCTCATCACAGCTTTCCACTGCAAGCGGCCTGCTTGTGTTTATCACTATAGTGAGTCCAGCATTCTCTGGAGGGCCAGCCTGGTGCCCCAGCGAGGTGGAGCTGCTCCCCTTGGCCAGCACTGGCCCAATGGTCATCTGTGTTAAGGCTGTGGTGTCTGTCGTTGGGCAGCGCTGGCCTGGTGGTCAGCTGCGTTAGTTAGGCTGTGGTGTCTGTCATTGGGCAGCGCTGGCCCGATGGTCAGCTGCATTAGGCTGTGGTGTCTGTCGTTGGGCAGCGCTGGCCTGGTGGTGGGCTGTGTTAAGGCTGTGGTGTCTGGCGTTGGGCAGCGCTGGCCTGGTGGTGGGCTGTGTTAAGGCTGTGGTGTCTGGCGTTGGCTGTCCCCAGGAGGCCTCTTGTCGGAGTGAGCACCCAGACGTGCTGGGACTCATGCCACCATGGTTTCCCCGGTTCAGCTGGGCCCAGGACGGTCTGTGCCGCTGTCCTGTGAGCGCAGCCCTGGGCGCCCAGGGAACCACGCAGGGGCTGCGTTACCAAAGCCTCGCTCACCCGGACAGGCATGGGCCGGCTCCAGCCCTGGCCTCCCTGACATGGGAGGAAAGGCTGAGCTGGCACGGACCCGAGATGCCCACCCTCTCTCTACAGGGCTGCTTGAGCACCGCCATGCAGAACGGAGCTGCCAGAGGCCCAGCCCGGCCCGGCCCTGGCGTCCTGCCTGTTCCCGGCCCCCTGCGCCCTTCCCTGCCTGGGAACCTATGCTTGGTGTAGGTGGAGCTGGGGGAGGGGCTGAGGCCGTGGGTGTGTGCGTGTGAATCTGAACACGCTCTTCAGATCTCACCACATGCAGAGCGCCCTTTCCTAGGGTGTGAGTGTTGGTGTGCTATGGGGGCTTCTCCAGGTGACCCCTGGGCAGCAGGACCGGCCTCACCCCATGCTGGTTGGAAATGAAGGGCCACACCCGGACGAGGGGTGATGACCCTGGTGAGGCAGTTTGGGAGGTGCAGATTTAGGGGCCCTGTGGAGAAGGGTTCTTCCATAAGCCTTCATCTCTGGCTGTTGTGTGGTCGGTAGAGAACTGCTACAGCCCCGCAGGCTGAGAGCAGCTGTGACCGTGACGCATGGATGTGGTTTTCCCCACAGCCAGGGCGCCGCAGAGCAGGGCAGGCAGGCATAGACGGGCTGGAGACCGCTGGTGTCTGCCACACCTGGCCGCCAGCCTGGGAAGCCCCGTGTCCTTTGGCACCACAGTTCTCTGCGTGTCACTGCAGGTGTCTGGGACTGATGCTGTGGTGGCCCTGGTGGCGCAGGAGACCCCGCGTTTTGGCCCCTATGGGGGTGCTTCCAGTACCTGTCCTCTGCACAGCCCCATTCTCATTTCAGGGTGGGCCCGCGGGGTCACCCCAGCTAGTTTGGGTCCTGCTGGTATAAGACAGGATGGGAAATACTGGGGTCTGTGCAGTCTCAGTGTCCTGATGCCTCTGCTGGACCCCCAGACCCCCCAGTTAGACTTTCAGTAGTTTGACCAGAGCAGGCACTGTGTGTGGCAAAGCAGTGACCCAGACATCAGCTCATCACGTCGGGCGCGCAAAGAGACTTCCCTGGATGTACTGTTGGGTCGTTGCTGGCTGGGAGGCCGGAGTCCCTGACGTTCTGACAGCCTGCTTCTCTGAGGCCTTGTCCCCGCTCCCCGAATCACCCCACAGGGTAGCTGCACGGCCTGGCGTGGTCTGCTGGGCACAGAGTCATGGTTCGGGGCCCTCTTCTGCTCCTGCGGCCAGGCTGAGCGCTCTCTGTGGGCCTCGCTTAGAAGTGGCACCGGGGTCATGGTGTCCTGTGGATCTCACTTGGCTTTTGCTGGCACTTCACCACTTGAGCCACACACACGGTCAGATGCTCTGCTAGTTATGGAGATGGAGTCTTATAGATTTCTGACTGGGTCAGCTTCACACCGAGATCCTCATATCTCATCCTCCTGAGGAGCTAGAATTGCAGGAATGAGCCACTGGTCCCTGGCTTACTTCTCATTTTCTGGGATCTTCCCCCAACATGAATGGATACTAGGATTTTATCACATGCCTCTATCTGTGAAGATAGTCATGGGGCTGGGAAGGTGGCTCAGTGGTAGAGTGCTTGCCTTGCATGCCTGAGGCCCTGGGTTCAATTCCTCAGCACCACATAAGAAAAAAGAAAAAAGCTGGAAGTGGCGCTGTGGCTCAAGTGGTAGAGTGCTAGCCTTGAGCTGAAGAGCTGAAGGACAGCGCCCAGGCCCAGAGTTCAGGCCCATGACCGGACCCCGCTCCCCATAAAAAAATAAGAAGATAGTCATATCTCTTCAAGGGTCTGTGAGGTACATTGATTGATTTTCTGATGTTTTGCCCACCTCCTTCTAAGGACGCACCCCACTGCTCCTAACGTGCTATTTCCATTTGCTAAAATTGAGTCCATGCCCACGAGGGTTTGGTTTGGGGTCCTTGTGGTAGTGTCTTTTCCCCTCTGAATATTTGTTTGCTTTTCTCTTCAATTTTCTGCAAGGCTTGATAGATAATTTATTAGTATTTCTCCTGAAATGTTTGGTGGAGTTCACTCATGAACCAGGTCCTGGGGTTTTCTTCAGTGTAGTGCTGTGTAGATTGCTTGGGCCTTCTGGTCCCCATCTTCCTGGGGGAGCTGTCCCCCTTCATCTGAGCAGCTGAGCATCCACATGTGAAGTGGTTTGTGTTCCCTCTCCGTCCTGTTGGGACCCGGCCAACTGGGCGCCCATGGCCTCTCTCCTGAGGGACCCCAGCACACATCAGGGCAAGGACTGGGCACTGCCTGGGTAGGAGAGGGGCTGCTGGTGGATCTGTCGCCCAGAGGCTGTGTGGTCTGAGTCTTTGGTGCATTTGGATGACCCATAATGTAAATTCTTTCTCTATGGCAAGCAGCTCGGTTTTCTAAAATAAGTGAACAATTTCATTTTTGAAAATTCAAGTTTTTCCATCCAAGCAAGTTATTCCTGAAATTAGTAACTTCTTTATGGGGTGAGACAGTTAATGAGCCAGGCCTGACAGCTAAGCCCAAGATGTTACTTTGTTTCTTATTAGCATACATTAGCTATAGGAGGGGGAGTTCTGTGACATTTCCAGGCCTGTGTCCCATGTTCCAGCCAGTCTTCAAGATGTCCTGTGTTGCAGGAAGGGTCTGTGCATGGGTGTGGGCTTGTGTGTGCTTTATGTATGAGGCTGAGGGGCTGGAAGAGTCCCCAAACTAGAAATATGTGCATGAGTTAGCGCTGCTTCTGTGCTCACTGCAAACGATCTGTCATTGGCCTGTTTTTAGTCCATTTGGTTTTACTTGTAATGTTCCTTTTTCTTTGGTGTGTGTGTGTGTGTGTGCGCGCGCGCGCGCGTGTGTGTGCCGGACATGGAGTGTGAACTCCTGAGAGCTATCTCTGAGCTTGTTTGCTCCAGGCTGGCACTTTAACACTTGAGCCACAGCTTCTGGCTTTTTTTGGGGGGGGGGAGGGTAGTTTATTGGAGATAAGAATCTCACAGGCTTTCATGTCCTGGCTGGTTTTGAATTACAACCCTCACGTCTCCATCTGGGAGTAGCTAGGCTGACAATGTTAGCCACAGGCATATTGGTTCCTTAGAGTTTTGAATGGGATTCATGACCTCCTGTAGATGGCTTTCTTCCAGCTTTATGTTTTTTAACTTAATAAAACCACCCAGAGATTACAAAAAGAATTGACATAGAAATGCCGGCTAGATGGCTTTTGTTTTTGCGACTTTGGGTTTGAACCCAGGCCTTTTCATGTCCTAGACAGGTGCTTGATCCACTAAGCCACACCCTCCATCCACCTAGGTGCTTTTTCCTGTTGGCCTCTTACTCCCTCTGACCTTTAATTTACCTGCTTGTTTCCTTACTTGGACTGAAGGGATTGCCTCTTCTGCCTTTATGCCACACATTTGGACACCCAAGCATCTGTGCGTGAGTGTGTTGTTTTGGTGTCCTTGTGTGTGTTCAGCACACACGTCCCTGTCCGGCTCTGCTCTTCTGCTCCTCCCAGGCTTCCTCTTGACCTGTACCCTCTCCAGCTTTTCTTCCGTTTTTAACAACCTGGTAATTGGGTTGAGCTGAAGGAAATTGAGCAGCTAGATAGAGCTAAGTGGGATGCTTTCAGCAGCAGCCAGCGTGGTTCGTGTCAGCCGTCTCCTCCCTGCTGGGGAATCGGACAGCCGGTCCTGAGGCTGTGTCAGTTGTGATCAGTTAAAAGTAAAAGCATGTTCAGTCAGTGACGGCTGTGGTAGCTCATGAAACAGATCTGAGAATCACAGTTCAAAGCCAGCCTAGGTAGGGAAGTCTATCTCAGATTAATCAGGAAAAAGCTAGATGTGGAGTGCGGCTTAACCGGTAGTGCACCAGCCTTGAGTGAAAAGCTAAGGGCAGTGTCCAGGCCCTGAATCGAAGCCCCAGTATTAACGTGGTGGGGGAAAGTACACCAGGTCCAAACGTTTGCCTGTCTTTTGTTTTCTACAAAACAATGGCAGGCCATTTTCCACCATGACTCAAATCATCCACAAACAAATGAGCAGGCCTTTCAGGGAGCACGGTGATCTTCCAGAAGAACGTGGCTGTGGATTTTGACTGGTTCCTCTGGGGCCTCCTGCAGGCTCGGGTAGTCCAGACAGGAAGCTCAGAGGGAGGGCACCCCCTTAGAAGCTGGCTTTCCTTGGGGACCTGTGAGTCAGAGCTGCAGCTGTCTGGGGAGCCCAGCAGGCTGACTGGGTCTGCGCCCCCTGGAGAGAGACCCCAGGCGTGAGTTGCAGATGGAACTGCTGGGCTGAGGTGGGAGACATTTGTTTACAGTCCTTGGGAGTCCTGCGGGGCAGAATGGAATGGAGCATGGGAAGTCAGGGAGCTCAGTGGCTGGGATCCAGGGTCCCCCAGTCTTTGAAGTCATGGCTGTGTTGAGTTTGAGAGTCTCAGATGTTGTGTGGAGCGGAGGGAAGCTTTCTGCCCAGTTAGCGTCTAAAGGGAGGCTGCTTGCTCATAGATCTTAGGTCGAGCTCTAAGCAGCCCGTTTGCATTTTCTGGGAGGCTGTGGAAGGATCAGGAGGAGGCAGAGGATGTGAGCTGTAGCCCTATAAGGGAAAGTATGCAGGGGCCTCTGTGTCTCATGCCTGCAGCAGCTGGAATGCGTGTGTGCCTTGGAAGGCCCAGCCCCTGGTCACCTGCTGCCCGGGAGCATGGCCTGTGTGTCCCCCCCATGTCCCAGGTGTGTTCTGAGCATGCCACCCAGGACACCTGCTAGGAGAGGAGGAGCCGTCATCTCTGCGGTTCTGTCTTGAACACAGCCCTCCAGGAGGTTGGGTGCTGGTTCATGAACTCGCACTCAGCACACACACATGCTGTTCGCCAGCGTCGTGCTGGACAGACAACTCACCCAGGCAGAGAAGTCACGCTGTGGTCCCCGCCACCTGCTCAGCGGGGACCTCAACACAAGAGCCTTGAACAGTGTAACGTGGGAAGGGGCTGAGGGCAGATCAGAGGTGGTGACAGCCAGAGAGAGACGACCAGGTGGGAGACGGAATAGTGTGTGTGCACGCATGTGTGTGCACTTGTTGTGTGTGTGCATGCACATGTATGTACGCGTTAGGGATGGGTGAGACACACCAGACATGGACCAGCAGCATGTGTAAAGTCTCATGGGCAGAGCCAGAGGGAACTTGAGCTGCTGAGAGCTGCTTGTGTGTGTGAGGAACAAGCAGGTGTGAAAAGAGAGGAATTTGGGAAACGAAGAAAACTAAGATCCCGAAATGGGCTTTGGAGAAACTGGTGGGGAAGGTCAGGGAGGCTATTGGGGAGGCTGAGGGCAGGAGAATCTCAGGTTGGAGGCCGGCCTGGGCATTACGCTAGAGACTGCTTCTGAATGTACAGCTGGGCACGGTGGTTTCTGCCTGTCAACCTAGCCAAGAGGGAGGGATGTTGTTCCAGGACAGTTCGAGCAGAGAAGAGACGTGATCTGAACAGAAAGAAGCTGGTAGCTGTAGCCTGCTGTGGAAGTGGGCAGTCAGAGGTGGAGGCCTATGGAAGGACTTTGCTAGGAGAGATTGGCTTTTGGTTTTCTCATTTGTGCAGTTGCCTTTAGGTTTAGACATCAAATCAAAGCCTCTGGGAATTTTCAGGTTTTATCCTATCTCCTGGACCACTTTATACACAGTGTGGTGTTCAGGCTTTGGCCCAATCGCACTGTGAAGCCATCGGGGTTGAGGCTTGTTTTGGGGGGATTCCTTGATGACAGTCTGACACATGGCGGTCTTCTGAGCAGTGATCTGTTTTGCCCGGCTCCCGCTGGATGTGCAGTCTCTCACAGAACAGCCTTCCTCGCTGTTTGGTGCTGCGAGGCTGTTGATGAGCCCCGGTGACCGACAGCCTCCACCATGGGTCCTCGATCTTTGAGTTCTGATCACGCTGCAAGCATGTGGTCAAGGAGCGGCCTGCTGGATGGATGCGGGCTCTGCCGCACACTAGCCCACGGGTTCATAATACCCATCCTTTCTTTAGCAAGAGGGAGACAACTTGGGGAACTGTTTACTCGTATTACATGACTTAGAAAAACTGGAGCTGGGATTGTAGCTGTGTGCTTCGAAGCCTGGACTTTGTAAAGGGCGGTGGAGGGCAGCAGGGCCATGTGAGCGCCAGAGGCTTAGGATGAGCAGAAGTCCTCCAGGGAATGAGTCCCCGGTTTCCTCGGGGTAGATCTTTGTTTGGGGCCAGTCCCATCACGCTGCTTCATGTCATTTCTACCACTGTAACGTTTTGGAGAGAAGATGTTAAGGATTGATGAGGGAAAACCGGGAAGGAATTTAACATAGTAGAAGGGACTGCCTGCAGACCCTTGGCTGGGATTCAAGGCTGCATAGTTGGAAGAGGTGGGGCTGTGCAACTCCTGCCGTTCCCTCCCCCCTCCTTTCCTCTCCCTCCTTCTCCCCATCCCTCCTGCCTCCCCTCCCCCCTTTCCTTCTACTCCTTTTTTCCTTCTCCTTCCCCTTGCCCTGCCTTTGCCCTCTTCCTCCCCCTCCTCTTCCTCCCCCTCCCCCTCCTCTTCCTCCTCCTCCCCCTCCTCTTCCTCCTCCTTCCCTTCCTCTTCCTTCTCCTCCCTCTCCTCTTCCTTCACCGTCACCTCCTCCTTTTAAAAAATCTGTACCAGCCTGGGCCACACTTCGCTAACATGTGCCTCCATGTGGCTGGTATTACAGGCGTGCACCATTACAGTTGACATGAGATCTCAATACTTTTTGCCCAGGCTGTCCTCTGTGAGTCTCCTGACCTCAGCTTCTTGAGTAGCTGGGATAAGTCAGTGCACCTGGCTCCGACCTCCTTCTCCTTAACACTGGAATTCTGCATCGTACATTGACACTAAGCCGTGACATCAGCTTTGGGGCATGACATCATCTTTGGCAGTTGGCTCTGGTGCTTCTTTTAGCTGAAATCTGCTGCTTTGACACAATGTGAAGGAGCGAGGTGTTTCAGAAGGGACACCCATGTCTTTAGTAGACTTTCAGTTAGGTTGCAGTGGTCGCTGGGATAGGTGTTCTCTGGCAGAAAACCTTGGCCAGCTTGTCATCAGATAAAGAAGATAGCCAAAATACTCCAAGAGCTCCGAAAGTTAAACAGTAGAACAAAGATTGCCATTAATAATTACATATGTGAATTGAACTGTTCTCAGAAGAAGAAATATAAACAGCTAATTGATACATGAAGAAATGTTCAAAATCCCTAGCCATAAAACAAATTCAGGGCCAAACTCCACTAAGATTCCATTTCGCCCCAGGCAGAATCAGGAAGACATCCTGGCGAAGATATGGGGAAATGGACCCTCAGACACTGTTGGTGGGAGCACCATGGGGGTCCGTGTGGAAGTTCCTCACACAATTAAAAGCATCTGCCTTCCGACGGTCCTGCCACCCTAGAGCTGTATTTGAAGGAATTTAAGTGGAAACACAGCCTAGATACCCGCACACCCGGGTTTGCAGAGCAGTGTTCACAGTAGCCGGACTGTGGAATCAGCCCAAGTGCTCTCCACCTGAGTGGACAAAGAGAAATACGATGGGTGTGTGTGTGCATGCATGCACACACATGCGTACGCATGCACATACACAACAGTATTAGTCTGCACTAAAGAAAAGTGGAATTATCCTATTGCAGGAAAATGAATGGAACTGGAGGTCATCGTGTTAAGTGAAACAGACCATGCTGGCAGACAAACACTGCATACCGTCCTATTCAGAATCGAGTCGTTCCTGAATGACAGGAACATGAAAGCGGGACTGTGGGTAGAAACGTGAAGGGGAGGGTGTAGACAGAAGGAGAGGGTGCGCTCGGGTGAGATGGTTGGATTTTTATGCAGGTATGAAAATAGAATAATGAAATGTTTAGACATTGTCTTCCGAGGCGGGGAGGCTAAGAGCGTAAGCGAGGGCTGGGCTGGATCATGGTACATTGTGCATGCATGAAAATACCACAGTGAAACGCCTCGTATACCTGATATCTGCTAAGCAGGAGCACTTGAGGAAAAGCTAGGAATGGAAGCCTTTGGAGATTGAGGTGTACATTCATGCTGTGATGTTTGGGTAGGTTTTTATTGTGACATTACCGACATACCAAGGAGTCTCATAATCCCCTCCCTTCTCTCTCCTTTGTTCTCAGCAATGGAAGAGTTAATAGTTGAACTTCGCCTCTTCCTCGAACTCCTTGACCATGAGTATCTCACATCCACCATCAGGGAGAAGAAGGCAGTGCTCAGCAACATCCTGCTGCGGATACAGTCCTCCAGAGGTGGGCTCGGGTACAGTCCTGCAGAGGTGGGCTCGGGTACAGTCCTCCAGAGGTGGGCTTGGGTACAGTCCTCCAGAGGTGGGCTTGGGGACAGTCCTGCAGAGGTGGGCTGGGGTGGGGGTGGGGGTCAGCCCTCCAGAGGTGGGCTCGGGTACAGTCCTGCAGAGGTGGGCTGGGGCGGGGTGGGGGTGTCAGTCCTCCACAGGTCAGCTGGGGTACAGTCCTGCAGAGGTGGGCTCGGGTACAGTCCTCCAGAGGTGGGCTTGGGTACAGTCCTCTAGAGGTGGGCTCGGGTACAGTCCTCCAGAGGTGTGCTCGGGTACAGTCCTGCAGAGGGGGCTCCCTTCTCCCAGCCCCTTCACCTCCAGCCCGCCTTGGATTCCACCTCCTTTCTAAGATGTTTTGCCCATTCATCGATGGTCATTGGAGCTGTTTATTTGGCGAGTGTCCTTGAGAGCCTGTCTTGTGCCAAGTGCTGGGCTATCTGCCAGGAGTGAATAGAATTGTGGGGCTCCCAAGAGCACCCCACTCTTAGCTGGAGGGTCAGGACCTGGCGCCATGTTTCTGTTTCCAGAAGCAGCTCAGATGCCCGCCGGAGCTCTTCCTGGGGTGCCTTGTAGGCTCTTTAGCACATCCCTGATCTTCAGACCCTGCCAGGAAGAACCGGGTCTGCATGGCCCACGTCCTCTGTGCAAGCAGCGTAGCCCCGCAAACACCTTCCCTGTCACTTCTGCACCCACGTTCCCAGATGCCCGCCGGCCAGCCGGCAGCAAGAGCAGCCTCGCGCTGCCGAGGGGGGACGGTCCCCGCACACTCTCTGTGGTGTTGGGAGAGGGCTGAGGGGACGCTGGGCCAGGTTAGAGAGGCGGAGGGCACAGGGCACGCGGGCAGCAGGTCCGCAGGGGACCCGTGGCGCTGTCTGGATTCTGCCCGGGGCTGGGTGATCGATGGCGGCGGCTTGGACTAGCGCCTACTGGGATGACATGGTGTGGGGGCCTGGGTGGGCGGAGGACCTGACACCCTGACCCCGCCTCTCAGGCTGCTCCTCATGCCCACTCTGGGCCTCTGACCGCTTCCTCTGACCGCTTCCGGTCACCAAGCCTTTCTTCACCACCTGCTGTGCTAAAGCACCAGCCACGTGGTTTTGTTGTTTTTTTTTAAACCGATGGCTTCTATTTCTATTCCCCCCCAACACCTCCGCCTCCCCTTCCTTGCCCTTCCCTTTTCCTCATCCCCTCCTCCTCCTCTTCTCCCGTCTCCTCTCTCCCTCTGCAATCCTGTAGTGTACTTAGTTACTTGGAAAGCAGGGAATAACGATCCCGCCTTGCAGATCGCTGTGGAGCACTGGAGAAGGAGCCTGCCTACAGTGCCTCTCACCAGCCCTGTGCTCTGCTTGCCTTGCAGGCTTTGAAGCCAAGGAGCACGCCCCGCGGCCGGAGAGCAGCAGCCTGCCAGCGCCCCCTCAGCTGCCTCTGCCGGAGATCCCTCAGCCGTGGCTGGTGAGTGAGCACTCCGCCCCTCGCAGGCACCCGAGGCCCGGCCAGCTCAGGAGGCCTGCGGCCTGGCCGGGATGCGGCCTGGCTGGGATGCGGCCTGGCTCGGAGGTGGCGTTGGGAGACTGCCCGAGCTCTGGGTCAGGTTCAGGAACAGAGACGCCGAGGTCGGGCAGGCAGAGCCAAGCCAGGGAGCCCCAGGGCTCTCGAGTCACCTCTGAGGTCCCCGGCTGTGACTGGGAATCTTCTGCCCTTAAGGAGTCATTTTCTTCAAGAGAGACCAAGTGTGACATGGTAGCATGGTGGCTTCGTTTGAGGTTTTGCGTTGAAGTCAAGTTTTCCATGTGCACGGGCCTGCGCCGCCCTGTGCAGTTCCAGGCCTGCTACCTGCTCAAGTCAGGGAAAGCGGACACGCTAGCCACGCCGGCACTCACTTTCTACACCTGCTGTCAGTGGGGTCAGCTGACGGGGGACTCGGGGGCCATGTCCCCTTACCTGTCCTCAGCAGAGCCCTGGAGCCCGGCGGGGGAGGGGCGGTGGCGGGCCTGGCTCACGCAGAGCCACGCTGCTTCTCGTTTATCCAGACGCCCTTACCCACGGGGTGCCTCCCCAGACCAGGGACGCCCTCACCCACGGGTGGCGGGAGGGAGACGTATGTTCCCAGACCCCAGTGTCGTCCAACTCTCCGAGGCCACGCCCCCCCATTGGCGGCAGTTCCTGTCTCCACATCCTCGTGAGGAGTTTGGATTTGTGACTAGGGCACCGTGGGATGGTGACCAGTGAGGAAACGATTGTGATGACACGCTGCCACAGCGTCAGTGAGGGATGGCAGGGGAAGATGGCGGCGTCTGGGCCCGAGCTCGCCGGCGTGTGTTGTAGGTGGTATACGAGGGCGCAGGCAGAGCTGCACATGCTCTGCTGTGAAGACCGCTGCGATGTCACACACCCGGCGCGAGCCCCAGGGCACAGCCAGGGCCCTTCACCAGCCTGCTCTGCCCAGACACTCCATGCCGCTCATCTTCAGCGACATTCATCCTGCCGTGACGGCAAGGCCGGCTCTCCCTGACTTTGGCAGAGAGGCCAAAGCTGACCTGATTGCCTAAATACCATTCGCCCCTTTTTCACATTACTGATGGACGCGGCATGCATTCTTAGAGGTAGAATTACTGAGCTAAGAGTGCTTCTCTATGAGCTTGTTCCCAGCGTGTGATCACCAGGAAGGATCGACAGTTTAACGTCACAAAGGACATGGTGGCTCTTGCCTATAATCCCAGCTACTCCAGAGATAGAGATTGGGAAGTTTATAGGGCGCGTCTACGCGGGGATTGCAAGGACAAGGGAACCCATCCCTGGGTCAGAGCGGCCCCGAGGCCAGCCTGAGCCGGTCCGAGCCAGCCCGGCTGCGCTGGGGAGGGCTGCTGTGCCCAGGACCGGCTGCTGTGCAGCGTCTCACTGGTAGGCTGGTGTGGCCGTGGCCGTGGCTGTGGCTGCGACCAGGACCAGGACAGGGCTGGTGTGGTGTGAACAGGAGCTGGCCTTGCAGCCTGGGGCTGAGGGCTCTTGTCCAGCGACGGCTGTGAGGAGGAAGTGCTGTGGGGTGAAGCCCCCCCACCCCAAGCCAACCCCGAGTTTTCCTCTCTCAGCCTCCTGACAGCGGGCCTCCGCCCTTGCCCACGGCCTCGCTCCCTGAGGGCTACTACGAGGAAGCGGTGCCATTGAGCCCCGGGAAAGCCCCGGAGTACATCACAGCCAGTGAGTGGGTCCCCGGAGCGGGTGCAGCGGGCATGGGACACAGCCATGGCTTGGGGTTCTTCCTCTTGGTGGTACTTGGGTTTGAACTCAGCCCCTCGCACGCTACGTTGGCACCCTGGCACTCTACTGCCGATCCAGGCCTCCAGGCTAGTTTTTTTTTCAGGTAAGGGGTAGGTTTATTCAATAGACCTGCTGGGAGAAAGAGCTGGGAAAGAGAAGAGAGAGCTGGGAAAGAGAAATTGCTGGGAAAAAGAGAGAGCTGGGAAAGAGAGAAAAGAGCTAGAAAAGAGAAGAGAGAGCTGGGAAACAGGAGAGAGCTGAGAAAGAGAAAAGAGCTAGAAAAAGGCAGAGCGAGGAGGCTAGTTTTTTTTTTCCAGTTGCTTTTAGGAAAGTCACGGTCCATCTTGAGGCTTCTTGTAGTTGCTGGGATTATATGGGTGCGCTGCTGCATCCGGCTTCCCTCTGTGCAGACGGAGTCTTGAGGACGTTTCTGCCAGGGGTTGGCCTCAAACCTTGATCTTAGTCTTCCAAGTAACTGAGATTACAGGCAGGAGTCACAGAGCCCAGCTTAGGGATGGGTTAGTCACTTCCTGTGGGAGCATTTTATTGAGTTAGTACAGCCGCCCCTTTCTCACTGAGTTTCCTCAGAGATTAGAAAATCGGTGTTGTGCTCCTCTAACCTGTGCTACCTGCCTGGCAGATTATGACTCGGACGCCATGAGCAGCTCCTATGAGTCCTATGACGAGGAGGAGGAGGATGGGAAGGGGAAGAAGACGCGGCACCAGTGGCCGTCGGAGGAGGCCTCCATGGACCTGGTGAAGGACGCCAAGATCTGCGCCTTCCTGCTGCGCAAGAAACGGTTCGGCCAGTGGACCAAGCTGCTGTGCGTCGTCAAGGACACCAAGCTGCTGGTGAGCGCATCGCAGTGCCGGGCGTGCGGGGCAGGGAGCCGTGCTGGGGCTGCGTTGATCGCCGGAGCCGGGCCCTGGAGTGCTGGGGGCACGGTGAACGCCAGAGCCATCCCAGCTCAGTGAACAGGCTGAGCTGGACTGAGCCCCGCCGAGCCCTGGCTGGGCCTGGGCGGGCGGCAGGCCAGGCTGTGCATCCCGGGCTCGGAGCCTCCCCGCCCTGCCGGGCCTGCGGCTGTCAGTGGAAATGCTCGAATGCTGTAACTTGCCAGGCGGTGCAGGATGGACCGTGAGTCAGTGAATTCCTCCCAGCCAGGTCACCATGGGAGGGGAGGCGCTGGGGGGAAGGAAATTCTTTTGGAAATTAACCCAAGAGGCAACATAGGAAGTTGGAGAGAATGAACCAGAAGCTGGGGGTGGAAGCCGTAGCCCAGCCTGCAGCGGGCCATGGAGTTGTTCCCATGGAAGCCTCTAGTGAGGGAGGGGGGTGAGCCTCCATCCCCCACCCTCTCCTCCCCACTGGAAAACTTGCCTGGTCATCAGTTATGAACTCAACAGAACCTGTGTGTGTTTGCTCGTGAATGTTCATTAGCTCGTGTTCACGCACACATGTGCCAACACTAGGGCATGAACTTAGGACCGGGGTGCTGTTTCTTAACTATTCACGCTCAAGTCTGGTGCTGTACCACTTGAGACACAGCTCCACTTCTGGCTTTTTTCTGGTTAATTGGAGATAAGAGTCTCATAGTTTTGTCTCCCATGGTGGGTTTGAACTGCAGTCCTCAGATCTCAGCCTCCTGCCTGGTGCCTGGCTCTTACTAGTACATTTTTGCCTTCTGCTTTTCTTTCAAGTTGGCTGGTAATTGCTCAGAAGTGTGTCACAAAGCAAAACTGAGCCTTTCTGTTTTCACCAGTCATGTTTTAATGGAACAGATGATCATTTTTTGGTGGTTTTTTGTTGTTGTTGTTGTTGTTAAAACCAAGTTTTTTGACTTGTGGGAGTCATAATTTCCTCGAGTCACAGACCATCGTATGTTTTTAAATGAATGTCTTTGTCGGTGTCTTTTAGAACAGTGGGGTACATTGCTTCTCCACATGTGTGGCCTGAATGTCTCCCACATTGAGAATATGCCAGAAATGATGCTCTTGGGGATTTTAAAGCCTGAAGAACTCCATGAACACAGCCCTCATTTACGGTCTCATGTACTGGCTGCAGATGTGGTTAGAAGACGATATCTTAAGCACACACACCCCACATACAGCCTGGGCTGTGGGCGGGGAGCAGCATCTTGGGGTCCAGACCTGCAACCCTTCTCCCCGACCCTCTACATCTCTCCCTCCTCCCCTCTGGCCTTCAACGAGTTTCTCCTCTCTACATCCTAAGCATAGTAGCTCCCACTTAGAATACTTCCAAATAGTGGAACGAAAATGAAACATGGGCAGAAAGCATCGACTTTGATTAAATGCCGGATCAAAACTGTGTTTTTCAGACTGAGCAGAGAGTGGGTGACTGTCACCGCACTGCCCATCGCCGGTGGGCGGCGTGCGCTGCCTTCCGGCTCTGCCTCGTGCAGGTGGCCCTGGGGTCGGCACTAAGCCACCCAGGCTCCACCTGGGGGGTTGAATGGCACACATGCAGAGTCTTGTGTAGACTCTCAGGACTTGGTAGCATGTGATTTTTAGTGTCAATTAGTAAAATATCAACAGTGTCAAAGCCCAGTTTGCTAATGAGGAAGCGGACTCAGTGAGCCTGAACTCCCAGGCCCAGCTTGGACCAGCGACTGAGCAGAACCAGGTGTTCCGCACACAGGATGTCTTTGGTTCCAAATAATAAGACACCAGGGCTGCGGGACGCAGACCTCGGCTGTGAGCCAATCGCTGGGTGTCTTAGAGCACCTGGCGGGTCTGCCGAACAGCGTGAGCTTTGGGGGACACAGGAAAGCACACCTGGCAGGGGGGGCACAAAAGTGACATTTGCTGACCCTAAGCAGTGCTGGCTGTGTAGTCTCAGCAAATCCGAGAGAGCCTGGCATGCCACAGTGATCGTGTGAACGCTAGTGCATTTGATGCGTTATTCAGACAGAGTTGCAAAATGTTGTGAAGCAGCACCCCAGAACCTCCACCTTATCCAAGCAGGGCCTCCCTGGCTCCCGCAGAATCTAGAACCTCAGCTTTATCATGTCCAGATGCTCAGTAAACTCTTGGTAATGAGCAGGCGAAGGCCCTTCTGGGTCATGAAAGTGCGCATGCGTGTGTGTGTGCGTGGATACCTGCTAGTGTGCAGACCCTTCCCAACCTTGCAGCAGTTCCACGACCAACCCTGGCGCCACCCACAGTTTCACAATGCCAGGCTTTATTTTGCTGTGTTTTTTGAGTTAGTACTGGGGCTTGAACTCAGGGCCTGGGCTCTGTCTCTTAGTGGTTTTGCTCAAAGTGAGTGCTTCTCCGCTTGAGCCACACTTGAACTTCTGGCTTTTTGCTGGTTAATTGGAGATAGGAGGTGTCCCAGATGTTGCTGCCCAGACTGGCTTTAACGGTGATCCTCGGGTGGGAGCCACCGTGCCCGGCTCCGCGCCACTCCCTGACAAGACGCATTGGCTTGTGTTGAACGCAGTGCTACAAGAGCTCCAAGGACCAGCAGCCGCAGATGGAGCTGCCGCTGCAAGGCTGCAGCGTCGCCTAC
This sequence comes from Dipodomys ordii, assembly GCF_000151885.1. NCBI lineage: Eukaryota > Metazoa > Chordata > Mammalia > Rodentia > Heteromyidae > Dipodomys > Dipodomys ordii. The sequence goes on from NW_012267287.1 coordinate 2,847,035, forward strand.
ATCCCGAAAGACAGCAAAAAGAAGCAGCACGAGCTGAAGATCACCCAGCAGGGCACCGACCCCCTGGTGCTTGCCGTGCAGAGCAGGGAGCAGGCCGAGCAGTGGCTCAAGGTAGGTGGCCGCCGGCCCGCCGGGCGCCTCTCACCTCTCACCGGCCATCCC
>NW_012267287.1:2847836-2853868 GCF_000151885.1 Dipodomys ordii
CTTGAACTCTGGGCCTGGGCGCTGTCCCTCAGCTCTTCAGCTCAAGGCGAGCGCTCTACCACTTGAGCTACAGCGCCACTTCCGGTTTTCTGGTGGTTTGTTGGAGATAGGAGTCTCATGGTCTCTCCTGCCCTGGCTGGCTTTGAACCGCGATCCTCAGATCTCAGCCTCCTGAGTAACTAGGATTACGGGCGTGAGCCACCAGCGCCCGGCTTGCTGCCTTGCCTTTGCAGTGCTTCCTAGGGTGGACCCAGAGTTTTGCCCAGGCAGGAGTCGGGGAGCTTGTGGGGAGCAGGGAGCGGCCCTGCGCTGTGGCCCCGGGAGCTCTGGGGTTGCCGTGGGCCTGCGTGGTTTGGTGTGCTCTCCCGCTCACTGCTCTGGCTCTCCGTGCTGTGCAGTGCCGTCCAGGCCCCCCGTGCGTGGCGCTGTGGCTCGCTTCCCAAGTGTGCCGCCCTCCGTTGCCGGGAAGCCACACCGGCCAGCGCTGGCCGCACTGCTGACCTGCACCCTCGGGCCCGCGCGTCCCGGGCTCTGAGCGCCCCCTCTCACTCTCTATTCTTAGTAATTTTTTCAGTCAAAATATCATAAAACATTAGTAATGACGGTCTTAGGTGGGGTCAGTCAGTGCTGTCATCGCAGCCTTTACCTTACAGAGTCCGCGTCTTTATGAATGGGATAAATTAAAGGATAAATTAAAATAAATTAAAACAAAGCAGTTTTCCTCCTAGCCGGGAGAAGAGAGTGAGAGAGAGACAGAGACAGGAAGAAGAGAAGAGAGAGAGAGAGAGAGAGAAAAGCAAGGGGCGCTGGAAATCTGGAGTGGTCCTTGTGTGCCTTGAACTCCGGATGTTTTTCATCGACCCAGTCTTCTCCATCTGTCTGTCAAATAGAATTATCAAAGAGGTAAAATGAAAAGGCTGAGTGTATCCTTAGAACTCTAATTAAAAGCCAGAAGTGGAGGAGTCTCAAGTGGTAGACTGCCAGCCTTGACTGAAAAGCAAGAGCTCCTGAGTTCAAGCCTCAGTCCCCCCTCCCCCCCCCATTAAAAATGAACCCTGTGATAAGAAGCTGAAGTAAAGATGTGGCGCTGTCTGTGGGGCCGGGGCCAGCTCATAAACCAGTGATGGGTCTTCTGTTTTAAACACAGACTGCGGCTGCCCCATTGTTCAAAGCTTCTGATCCAGGATTCTGGTATTTTTGAAGCATGGCTTTAGTGTAATGATTGAAATGCTTTATTGGAAACACACACACATCCCCAGTGTGATAAATGTGAGGATGATGATGGGTAACAGCACGCGGCTCCCTGCAGGACTTAGCCACCCCGGAGGTTCTCCCGAAGATGCCGCAGCCACCAGCTCTGGCTGCAGTGAACTGAGTGTGTCTGTCTGTCTGTGTAACCACACAAAAGTGGCAAGCGTGAGCCATCCTTAGAGGTCACACAGAAGACGAGAGCCAGTATTCCCAGAAACAGTGTGGTTGGGTTTCTTTAAAAAAAATGTGCAGAAACTGTGTTTCTGGAGAGGAGGGTTCAAGTTAGAAGCAAGCAGAATACCACACACATAACCACTTGTTTGGGGAAGGACATGTGACTGAATTTGAACACAAGCCTCTTAAGTATGGAACTTCTCCTAGAACATCAGAAACACACTGTGCAAAGAGCTTGTTGAAGGCCACTCAGCCTTTGTTTATGGCCTCTTCACTCACCCTCCCCCACTCACCCCGCCCTCCCCCACTCACCCCACCCGCGCCCTGGGCTCAGGCCGAGGCTGACTGTCCTGGCGGGGCAGGCAGTGGTGGAGCTGCTCACCTCCACCAGCTCCCTGCACACCCGGTCACCTGGCTTCCCCTCGGGAGGCTCCGCCCCTCAGGGTCCGCCTCCCAGTAATGCCACAGGCTGGCCCCTAACCTCAATGCATGGCCTTTAGGGAACATTCTGGATGTAAATCATGTCCAATCATCCACCCATCATCCATACATCTTTTATCTATCATGCACCCTTCCATCTGTCCACCATCTACCCACTCATCCAGAGCAGGAGGCCAGGAGGGAGGAGCCCGGGCTGGATGCGAAAGTATAGCTCTGTTTAGCTATGAGGATGGGAGTGGCAGTGTGTGTGCCTGCATGCCCCCACACACACACACACACACACACACACACACACCCAGCAGGTAGGAACAAGGGGGTCAGGGCTGCCAACACGGTGTGCATTTTTCCCCCACCGGAAACGAAACAGGAAGAAGCAACTTTCTGGAATGGGTGTTTCTGTTACTGAGACCACAGTTCTTGGCCAGCTCTGTTTAGGGGTACACTCCTTTAGTGCAAAATAAGGAGCCCATCAGATTCAGTTTTGCTTGTATAATTGAAACACACATTTCCTCCATTTAGAGCTGTAATTGTGGGCAGCAGCCTGGTGTGGAGAGGCGCTGGGCGGGCGGGCTGCCCACACTTGCCGCCAGTCCGTCTACCCCAGGCCACCTGCAGTGCGATTTTGTGTGTGGTTTAGATGAGGGGAAGACTCAGCCTGCCCAGGTAGCAAGGAGGCCATCTGGGGCTCACACCCAGCTTTCTCTGGCATGAAAGCTTAATCATTTCCCATTGTGCCATGCTCCTTCCCTGGAGAAAAGGTAGTCTGGTCTTTCAATCAAATAAAAATGCCGAGGAGGAATTAAAAGCTACTGCAAAGAGGCCAAAGTGAAATCAGCGTAGAGAGCCAGCCAGCCTTCTCCTTCCTGCATCCGTCCGTCCATCCTTCTATCCATCATCTATGCATCCAGTATTCATATATCCTTCCGTCCATCCACCAGCCATCTATCCATCCACTGGCCATTACCCAGACATCCTTTTATCTGTCATCTGTCCTTCCGTCCATCTATTCATCCATCCATCTAGCCACCCACCCACGCACCCATCCATTACCTGTTGAGGCAGCTGCGCTTCTTCCTCTACCCCGTCTGGGCTCTGCTGAGTTCGTTCCTTCCACACGAGGGCAGTCTCGGCAGGCGGGTGTGCCGGTCACCGTGCTTCCTGTTTGGAAGGAGTGGTTCTGGACTGGGCACAGGCTCCGTGCGCGTAGGTTCTTAGGCTATCTTCATTCTAGGTCCAGGGCCAGGTGCCGTGCATGTTGACTCGTGCTATCTTCATTCTAGATCCAGGGCCAGGTGCCGTGCATGTTGACTCATGCTATCTCTATTCTAGGTTCAGGGCCAGGTGCCGTGCATGTTGACTCGTGCTATCTCTATTCTAGATTCAAGTGCGGGCGCTGTGCCTGAGGCTCTTCTGCTACTTCATTTAGCCACAGTCCTGCAGACAGGTCTTTCTGATTCTGTGAATGAGGAAATGATGGCCAAGAGTGGGGAAGAAGGTTCTCCAGGCCCCTGGCAGGGTCCGAGGCCGGGGCTCCTCACATCCCACTGGCAGGGTCCGAGGCCAGGGCTCCTCACATCCCACAGGGCCTGAGCGGGGGCTCCCCAAGTCTCATTGCACCAGGGTCCCCCACCCAGCACTCAGCTGCCATCCAGGTGACCGGAGCCTTCAGCAGGATGCACAACTCAGAATCCTGCCCTTTGCGCACCTCCTCCCTCCCACCGCGGGCCCTCCCTGTCTGCTCCCCTCACGGAGAGACCGCGATGGGGTTCCCGGCTGCTGTCTCTGGGACTCCTCCTCCCTGGCGCCCCTGCCCCGTCCTGTGGGGCCCTCCTGCTCATGCTCGCTCCTCGGCCATCTTGCTCAACCTTGCGCTTTCTCCTGCAGTCCCGGGCGCTCGGTCTTCCCCCTTTCACCCTGGGCTTCTTGTTGGTTTTTGTGCCTGCTGTGCCGTATCACTTGCCTCCATGTTCTGTGAGCCCAGCCCAGGAGCCCGCATGCATTTCCCACCGTGGCCCCGGAGTCCTGGGTGGCAGGAGGCTGTGCAGCACTGGTCTGACAAGTAAATGAGCCAGGTGGACAGGGTCTACCTTCATTGTGGGCCCCCCCACCCCCCTGGCCTTTCTCCTCACAGTGTAGGCCTCTGTTCCTCACAGGTGATCAAGGAAGCCTACAGCGGCTGCGGAGGCCCCTCAGAGCCCGAGTGCGCCCCCCTGCCCGGCGCGCCCGTGCACAAGGTGGAGCTGGAGAAGGTAAGGTGCCCCTTCCGGGGGGCTTCGCTCGTCTCTTTGCCTCGGTCGTTGATTCTTAGTGATCGTGCACATTCGAGAGCTGCAGTGTGACGTTTCTGTACACCGCCGGCCTTGGGCTTCTGTTTCGTTGCACCGAGAATGTTTATGTTGCTCAGAGTTCAACGCCGTTCTCTGGCCGCTTCCATACTGCTGTTGGCAGGGAAGCCACGGCCCTCACTCCCTGGCCCCATGTGTCTTCAGGGCCTAGAGTCATCTCCCACACAGGGCTGCTTGTTTTGTTCCCCACGATGCAGGCAGGTGTGGGCAGAGAGGGTGAGGGTCTCCTGCAAAGTCACGTAGCTACTCAGTGGGCCCCGATCGAGACTGGTTCCTTACAGAACACAGCAGGAGCTTCATAAATGCGCCTTCCCAACGCTCGCCCCCCGGCAGGCCCCAGCTCCATGCTCGCTCCCACTGTGAGGCAGAGCACCGGGTGGGGCTGCTGCCCCACCGCCTCAGAGGTGTGGAACCCGAGCCGGGCCCTGTGCCCAGAGCTGCTGCTTGTCTGCCTATAGCCGGGGACCTGGCTTTCCATGTGAAGTTTTCTCTACACATACACACTCTATATATACACACACACCTTGACCTCAGCAGTGGACAGGGTCTGCCGAGGAGCGTGTTGGGCGTGTGCGGGGCAGGAGGAGACTTGGGCAGATTCAAGTCAGCCCCCGCAGTGTGGGTCACAGGCTGGGACCTGGGAGAGTGCACGGTGCTGTCCTGTGCTGGGGAATCCCTCCTGCCCGGGGAGCTCGGGTCTCCACCAGGTTGGGGAGACACCCACACCGCGGAGGGAAGGGGCTTGTTCACAGTTCTTGGGTTTTAGTCACCAGACAGACACATAAAACCAGCCATAGCAACAATGGACCCTGACTACAAAACCTCTTCCTGCTCACTGTGGAGACCCCGGGAAGTTCTGAGAGAGATAAATGGGGGGACTGTCCTCGAAGGCCAGGGTTCCGTGTCTCTGCTCGTTCCAAGGGCTGCAGGGCACAGGGAGGAAGTTCCGTGGGTCATGGGTGACTCACTGCCGCAGCTGGGAAGCGTTTTCACAATCCTAACTGTTCCAGAACTGGGTGGAGCGTTCTGAGCCCCAGTCCTGGGACCCAGCCACGCTCCTGGCCCTCTGTGTGGCCGGGCCTCGGCCCCGCCCTCCACGGGACCACTGTGGGGTAACGTGGCCCTCGAATCCTTACAGAAACTGTCCTCGGAGAGACCCAGCTCCGACGGGGAGGGCGTCGTGGAGAATGGTGTCGCCGCGTGCAATGGGAAGGAGCAAGGTGAGTGTCCGCCCCGCCACAGAGGACAGACGCGCGGTTCTGCGCAGCACAGCCGCCGGGCTCCCCTCACAGGTCACCCTGTGTGTCTCGCGACACAGCCCTGGTTGCCCCTGCCATCCGGACCCTGGCTGTCTTCACTCCTCCCCAGGGGCTGTGTTGCCCCTGAGTCCTGCTCAGGCCCTGCTCCCAGTGACTCGACACCACCCGCTCCCTGCTCCCGGCGCCCCGCGTCCCAGATGTCCCTGTGGATGTTGCGATGGACAGCCTTTTGGGACTTGCTTGTTTCCCTGGCTACGTGCCGTCGCCGGGGTCAGACTTGCCTTCTCCTTGTAGCCTTCTCAGGGAGGCTCAGGCTGGAAAAGCACCACTGAGCAGAATTCGCATCCTGGATCAGCATCCCGGGATTCTCTCCCACTTAGCAGCTCTGGCAGTCCCTCTGCCAACTTTATTTCCTGCTGACTTACCCCTGCGTTTTATGAGCTCTAGTGTAGGGGTTTTGAGTTTTGTTGTTTATTTGTTTTTGGGTGCTGGTCCTGGGGCTTGAGCTTTTTTGTTCAAGTCTAGTGCTCAAGCCACTTTTAGATTTTTTTTTTTTTTTTGG
>NW_012267287.1:2853918-2868411 GCF_000151885.1 Dipodomys ordii
AAATGGTTAGTTAGACACTTATGTGGTAAATATATCTCAGGTAGTTTCAATCTAGCAAGATTATTATTTTTTTGGGTCTGGTTGTGGGGCTTGAACTCTGGGCCTGGGCACTGTCCCTCAGCTCCTCAGCTCAAGGCTAGTGCTCTACCACTTGAGCCACAGTGCCACTTCCCGCTCTTTTTGCTTATGTGGTGCTGAGGAATTGAACCCAGGGCCTCGAGCATGCAAGGCAAGCGCTCTACCACTGAGCCACCTTCCCAGCCCCAACTTCTGGTTTTTTAGTGGATAATGAGATAAGAATCTCACAGACTTTATTGCCCAGGTTGGTTTCCAACCTTAATCCTCAGATCTCAGCCTCCTGAGTAGATAGAATTAAAGGTGGGAGCCTGGCCAGTGTCTATTTATTTGTATTTTTGATGCTAATCCTGGAGCTTGATCTCCAGCTGAGGGCTGTCCCTGAGCTCTTTTGCTCAAGGCTTGAGCTCTACCACTTGGAGCCACAGTACCATTTCTAGTTTTCTGGTGACTAATTGGAACTAATGATTCTCTCGCAGACTTTCCTGCCCCAGCTGGCTTTGGACAGCGATCCTCAGATCTCAGCCTCCTGAGTAGCTAGATTATAGGCGGGAGCCATGAGCTCCCAGCCAGCATCTGTTTTAAACTGGGCTGGGTAGCACTACAAACTGCATCGTGAAGCTACCTCTTTTGGCCTGCTATCTCGTGATCTTGGGTAGCACTTCTAGGCCTGTAGCATCAGCACAGTTAACATGGTACAGGTCACGGGACTACTGCCCCAAATGTCCCCGTGTTCCCCATGGTCACCTCTGCCTCTGAGCACCCTGGCCTAAGAGCTGCCCAGCTGGCCCTGCTGCCCGGAACTGAGGGGTGTGGCCTCTCCCTGGTGGCAGTGGTCGGGGATTGCTGGGCGGGGCGGGCTCTGGCATGGCCCCTCCTGTCACCGGGCCAGGCTCCCCTGTGTGCAAGGACTCCCGCTGGGTACCTCGCGCCAGGCCGGGGGCATCTGGGCAGTTGTGTGCACGTGGTGTGTCCTCGTGTTCCCCAGCCAGCTGCAGGCGTGGGATTGCAAGGTCCCGTAGATTCACAGTGAGGACGGCCTCTTCTGTTCCGTCGTTCACTTGCAGCTGAGGCTTTCCTGGCGACTTGTGATCTTGCACACCTGCAAGGTTTTGGTAACGAAGGCCCTTGCCTGCATCCACGTCAGGTCTCTGAATGCACGTCCTTTATCAGACGTGTGTTTGGCACAGATCATCTCTAGGCTGTGGCTAGACTTCCCTCTGAGTGTGCCCAGTGGGTGGTGGAGGGCGCGGTGCCTGACAAACCAGGCCTCTGTGCTCTGCTTGGACCTGTGACCTCGGCTCCCTACCTGGAAAGCACTGCTCAGACAGTCTGACCTGCAGGGCTGGAGTTCATGCTGGGGGGAGGGGGTCACTCTGTCTGCTCCCTGGTTGCGGCTTTCCGGCTCTGTCTGACCTGAGTGTATTTTAGTCCTGTCACCCAGAAGCACTGAGTGGAAGGTATTATCTGTGCCTTCCATGGGTGAATTATGTATAATCAAAACAGGAAAGTGCTTTCTGAGTTTCGCCCTGCAGTAAAATAACATGTAATCTCCACGTCCTTGCTTGGCTGTTTTGTTTGTTTAGAGTTCTCTTGTTTTGAGGTGGAGGTCTCCCTGTGTTGCTCACTTGAATGGGGGCTCCCAAGTAGCTGGAATAGCATGTGTGCATCACCATGCTTGGGCCTGCTTCGCCGTGGGCGTGGAGTGGGTACTTCTTTGTTGCTGTGTTCTGTGTTATTTCACCGCTGCACATCTGTGTGTGGGAGTACAGTGTCTGAATGCGCACCTGTCATATTATCTGCACTGAGAATTCTCCTGTTCCCTGTTACTCCTCTCCTGGGGCTTGAACTCAGGGCCCGAGTGCTATTCCTAAGCTCTTTTATGCTCAGAGCCACAGCTCTCCTGGCTTTTTGTGGGTTATTTGGAGATAAGGGTTTCATAGACTTTCCTGCTTGGGCTGGCTTTGAACCGTGATCCTCAGACCTCAGCTACCTCTGAGGTAGCTGCGCACTTACCCAGCCTTACTTTTAACGAGAACGCCCTCTGTGCTTTGGGACGTAAAGGCAAGCTGGGTCAGGCCTTTCCCCGGCCAGGGCTGTGTTCTCCGCTCCACGGCCCACGTACAGCAATTGCACCTTAACTTCCCCCAGCTTCCTTCGGGCTGTTCTCCCCGGACCGCTTCTCCGTGGTGGGGTCTTAGCTGAGCTTCCAAGCTGTACCTGCTTGATCGTGCCTCACACAGCGTTCTCTGGCCGCCAGAGGAAGCCTGAGCACCCTGGTTTTGTTTGATGTCCGAGTCTGGTGAAGGTAGCGACTGATCTGGGTGGAGCCTCTCCCTGCTCCAGGGGGATCCTGTGTCCCAGATGCAGTGCAGAGTCAGGTCCTGGTGCCAGCCCCCTGGGTGCTGAGTGTCTCTGCAGAATCGAGCGTGCTAGCTGATCTGTCTGCGCATAGCCTCGGGGGGGGGGGTCCTTCCCAGCCGACGTTGGAAGATGCACACCCTCACTCTGGAGAATAAGGAGCCTCGGGTTATATTTAGGTATTTGTGGGGTGCGTATGGGTTCACGGTGTGCGGTGCCGGCCGCCCCCGCCGCTCCTTCCCACCTCGCCTGTCGTGTGGACGGTCGCGCACCTTCAGAGTTGAGAGTGGTGGACTTGCACGGTATGTGGAGGTTCTTGGTATGAGAGGTTCTTGGTGCTTCCTTCTCCTGTCCGTTCTGCGTTCTCCTCTCACTCGGGGAAGCAGAGGTGTTCGTTGCCGAGGTCAGAGGTCAGAGTCCTGGTGGGCAGAGCCAGGCCAGGGCTGCCCTGGTGGGTGGGCACCTTTGTGGACCTTCCAAACGAAGGCTCCCTGCAGGAGCGGCTGGAGGGGCCGTGCCCTGGCTTAGTGTCCAGGGCTTCTTGAGGCCGTGGTCTGCTGTATGGTCACAGGAGCGCGCCAGGGCTGCGGAGCGCTCAGCATGGCGGCCGCCACAGAGCCACGGCTGTGATGTCTGCGCAGAGCTCCGGGCGCTGAAGCTGGGGGCCAGGCGGCCGCAGGGCTGTGTGCTGAGGCCTCTCCTCCTCCCTGAAGAAAGATGTCCCTCAGTCCTGTCCTCACGCAGCCTTGAGAACCTGCAGATCCTTCCCGCCCCAAACGCAGACCTGCAGCTGCGGCCTGCCTCACACACCGCCTTCTCTCATCCTCCCGAGGACCTGCCTGGCCTCAGCTGGTCTCCTGGGGTCTCAGTCCCACCCCACAGGACAGGTGGGGAGTGGAGGAGAGCATCTCCTAAGACAGGAGCGACACCCTCTGGTCTTCTGGATGGAGGTTGCAAGTGGACGATCAGGCTGACAGGGGGGCTGTGGCTGTGTCCTAACTGAGGGGGGTCTGTACCTCTGTCCTGACTGAGGGGGGCTGTGCTTCTGTCCTGACTGAGGGGGCTGTGCTTCTGTCCTGACTGAGGGGGGCTGTGCTTCTGTCCTGACTGAGGGGGGCTGTACCTGTGTCCTGACTGAGGGGGGCTGTACCTCTGTCCTGACTGAGGGGGGCTGTACCTGTGTCCTGACTGAGGGGGCTGTACCTGTGTCCTGACTGAGGGGGGCTGTACCTCTGTCCTGACTGGGGGATGGGGGGCGCAGCAGCTGTGTCTCTATGCTGTTCAGACAGGAGCAAGAAAGGAGGCTGCAGCTTCTCCCAGATTTTCCAAGAAACGTGTATGCTCAGGGTCTCTAATTCCTCAAAGGGTTTGTGTTGCCCCAAAGCTGGCCCGTGCAGGGTTGGGGTGCTGGGGGAAGAAGGGGGGGTGACGCTGGCTTGACTTGGATTCAGTCGCAGCCCAGGGAGCCCCTGTCGCAGAGGAGGGTCCCACAACACGGGCCCTGGGAGCCTGGGCCAGCTCACCTTGTCCACAGGTGAGAAGCTGTGGCCCTCCACCCCACGCCGCAGCCCCAGCTCGCGTCCTCGCTCCACTGGGTGCAGAGGAAGCCTGAGGGCAGGACGGGGCGGGAGGGGCTGAGCCTGGGCTGAGCCAGGGCTGGGCACCGTGGCGGCGACACGCCTCCATGGCTGGGTCAGAGCTCCTGTGAGCCCGCCGCCCACCTGGGTGCATCCCGTGACACGCATCCTCCCAGTCAGGCTCACCTTATCTTCAGATGCTCAGCAGAGCACTGCTAGAGCACCGCCGTGCGTGACGTTCCTAGGTTTATGCACCACCTGTTAGTTCCCAGCTGAGCCACATCTGGAAGTCAGGGGCTGGCCCAAGAGCACCCGACAGTGCAGGGAGGAGCAAGTGTCTACGTGGATGAGAGCCCCAGGGAGGCGCCAGTCCCCCCACAATCGCCTCGTGCTCCCGGGTCCCAGTGCAGCCCCTGCCAGCATGGCACCCAAAGTGAAGAGCGCGTGGTGCTGATACACTCTCTTCATGTCCCCCGTCAGCGAGCCTCCACAGCTAACTTGTTGTTGTTGACAGTGAAGAGGAAGAAGAGCTCCAAGGCAGAGGCCAAGGGAACTGTCTCCAAGGTCACCGGGAAAAAAATCACCAAGATCATTGGGCTGGGGAAGAAGAAGCCGTCCACTGACGAGCAGACCTCCTCGGCCGAGGAGGACGTGCCCACCTGTGGTAAGACCCCCCAAGACACCTGGCTTGGAGGAGGGGCCCCTGGTCATGGGCTGGCTTGGAGGAGGGGCTGCCTCGTCGTGGGCTGGCTTAGAGAAGGGTCTGCCTGTTTGTGGGCTGGCTTGGAGGAGGGGCCTCCTCGTCGTGGGCCGGTCTGGGGTGGGACTCTCGACCTAGCACTGCAGCCGGCTGAGCTGGGGAAGGCTGGCGGCAGCAGTGCCATTGGGAGGAGAGAAGCAGGGCACTGGCACCATGTCCCTTCCACCCCTCGCTCTGCCAGGAGGACAGGACCCAGCTGCAGGCTGCTGCTCAGCCGAGGCAGAGCTATGACAGAGTGAAAAGGTCCTGGAGGCCTCCACGTGCCCGCTGTGGCCTCGGCCTTCTCCGACACTCGGTGACGTGGCTCACCCTCCCTCTTACAGCCCTGAGACAGGTCGGGAGTTTTTTTTTTTCTTTTTCTCATATGGTGACTTGAACTGAGGCCCTGGGCATTGTCCCTTAGCTTTTTCACTCAAGGCTGATGCGCTACCATTAGAGCCACAGCACCACTTCCAGCATTTTGGTAGTTAATTGGGGACAAGAGTCCTGCTTGGGCTGGCCTTGAACTGCGATCCTCAGATCTCAGCCTCTCCTGAGTCTGTCCTTCCATAAGGACCAATTGCAATTCAGAGACTGCACAGACCCTCCTTGGGTGAACAGGGCACGGACACAGCGGATGGTGATTGGGAGCAGGGCTGGCCCAGCCCACGCACAGACGCCTGTGACTCAAGCCACCTACCTCCGTGTCTCCAGAGCGCTGCTCACTGACACTCGGCTGTGTTCTGAGCCCTAGCAGCGTGTCCCAGGGCATGTCCATGGTGTGTGCTTGTGCACGCGTGCGCTTCCACCAGCCTCTGTGCATACCCGCCTCCTCCTTTCCCCCAACCTAAAGCTGTCCCCAGCTCTGCTAGGCAAGGGTGAAGAGCGGCTCCAGGCACACAGGACCGTAATTGTTTTCAGCCAGCTCGGTGGAGTGGGAGGGGTTCAGGCAGAGGAAAGAAACTGGGCTCAGGCCCAGGGCACCAAGCCGAGCCTCTACAGCTGCAGCCTCCACTCCGGGGATGCTGAGCAGAGTGGCCGGCTGGAAGGGCAGAGCAGCTGGGCAGGCCGAAGACGCCGAGGTGCGCGTGCGTGGGCCTTGCCGGGGAGGGCAGGCTCCCCCCAGGGCTCCTGGCACTGGTTGCTCAGACTGTGCCTGGCTGGACCCCCTGCTCTGCAGCATCAGCCGTGGCTGTCCCGTGCCCGGCCTCCTTTGAGGAGTTACCATGGATTCAGTCAGCTTCCCACACAGCCCCTGGTGGTGACCAGACACAAGCGAGGTCTCCCCCACCACAGTGTGAGTGCTGTGGGCCCTGCGCTCACGGGTCCTGAGGACCACTCCACACCCACGAAGCTGTTGGGTCCGGACTGCACCCCGTCCTCCCATGGTCTAGGCCAGCACCCCGGACTATGTCACCCAGGCTTGTGTGGGTGTGTTGAGGCTTGAACTCAGGGCCTGGGTGTTGTCCCTAGTTTTTTTTTCCCCTCAAGTCTGGTGCTCTGCCACTTCAGACATGGCGCTACTTTCAGTTTTTCACTGGTGAATTGGCGGTGAGAGTCTCACAGTCTTTGCTGCCCAGGCTGGCTTTGAACCCAGACACTTAGATCTCAGCTTCCTGAGTAGCTCACATTACAAGCATGAGTCGCTAGTGCCTGGCTCACCCAAGCTTTTGAAACCAACCACAAATTGCTAAGCCCCATGCAGGACCACAGGAGCTGTGTCAGGAGCGGCCTAGACGGTGGGCTTGGCGGGTTCTGCATGATCTGGTGGACATCTCCCCTGTCGCATGGCTTCCAGTGACAGCATAGGCTTCTTACGCAGCACTCTGTGTGGTTCAGGTACCCCCCCCCCCAATCAACCCAGGAGCCCATATTGGGCTGGCACACGAGGCCCTCTGCCCCAGAGGCCGGGGGAGGCAATAGTGAGCTTGGTGGCCCCTGGGCGGTGCGTGATATGACACATGGTGTCTCACACTGCCCCTCCCGGCCCCACCCCTGCCAAGACAACTCCAAGGTACTCATGGGGATGGAACGGCTCTCAGAGGTAAGGTTTGACCTCTGGGCACACTCTGTCGGGCAGCTATGGGTCCCCTCTCGGAGATGAACAGGCCCTAGAAGCTGCCTGCCTGCCTCTCCACAGCTGCCCGAATCTGAGCCACTGGCAGCCAGCTGCTGCCTCTGCAGGCGCTTTTGCGTGGTTTATTTACTCTCAGGCCTGTAGGTCAACTTTAGGGTTCTGCTGAAATGTTCTTGTAACATGGCTGAGGAAGTTCTTGCTTTAGAATTTGGAGCAGAAATCATTTCAAAATATTGAACCAAGGGCACGGAGGCATGGCTCAAGTAGCAGAGTGCCAGCCTTGAGTGAAAAAGTCAAGCAAGTGTAGGAGGCCCTGAGCCCAAGTCACAAAAGCCACATTAAACGGAAATTCCAAGGTTTTAGGCTACAGTGAATAGCACCCTGTAGTACCCGGGACCAAACAAACTGCACACAACCGGAGCCTCGGGCCGGTGTGGCAGGTCTGGGGCGGAGTTCGCTGGGAGAGCCCTGCTGCGTGGGTCGCTTGACTCGCCCCCTGGTGGCAGAGGTGTGCTCCAGCGTGAAGGACTCTGGGTGGAGAGGATCCTGAGATAGTGCAGTCCCTGTACATCCCCTCTCGGGTGCTCTGCCATCTCCCTGCCTGGCCCCTCCCTTCTCGGTGTTTTCTCCCCAGAGGATGGCTGCTTGGGGTGCCCGGCTTTCTCAGGTAGTGAGGCCCCCTGGGCTGTGCGGGGCAGAAGGGGAGCAGTGGCCGAGGAGGGCGTGCTGTCCGAGATGTCCTGTCTACGCTAGCAAGTCCACTGTCCAGGGCTGTATTCTTTATTTTCCCGTTCTTAAACTGAACATGCCTGAAGTGTTAAAACCTGGCGTTCCCTGGTCTAAATAGGGCAAACCTCTGTGGCTGGCACATCAGGAAGCCCAAGCTCTGGTTGGTGGGCGGTGCTCGGTGACCCCGCCCTGCAGGACCGTGTGGGAGGGGCTTGGAAGCCCCAAGCCCAAGTCCGCCTTCCCATGGCTTCGGCCCTGCTCGGGTGTTGGCTGCTCCTGAGAACAGCCTGGCCTCCCGCAGGCCTGTTCCGTGGTTATCCTGTCCCAGCCTCTAACGCTGGTCACCCACCACCGTGTTCTCAGGGCCGCACGGAAGCCCTGGCACGAGAGCTGGTCCTTGGAGCTGTTGGGGCTCCCGCCAGCACCGTTGTCCACCCTGTCCCTTTGGAGCTGTCCTCTTCTTCTTTCTGGGAACTTGCTGTGTGGGGTGTGTTTTATATCCACGGCCACGCCAAGGAGGCCAAGCCAGGGAACTGGCAGGACCCCTCCCCGTCTGTCCCCCGGGAGGCCACCACGCGCTGTCCCTGTCCCCGCAGGCTACCTGAACGTGCTGTCCAACAGCCGCTGGCGGGAGCGCTGGTGCCGGGTGAAGGACGGCAAGCTGGTGCTCCACAAGGACCGGACGGACCTGAAGACCCACGTGGTCTCCATCCCGCTCCGCGGCTGCGAGGTGACCGCCGGCCTGGACTCCAAGCATCCGCTCACCTTCCGGCTGCTCCGCAACGGGCAGGAGGTAGCCGTGCTTGAGGTACGTGTCCCAGGGTGCGCGGGCCCCCAAGCCGTGTGACCCCTCTGGAGCATGTCCCGGGGTATGCGTGGGCCCCCAAATCCGAGTGACCCCTCTGGAGAGTGTCCCGGGGTGTGCGGGCCCCCAAGCCGTGTAACCCCTCTGGAGAGTGTCCTGGGGTGCATGTGGGCCCCCAAGCTGCGTGACCCCTCCGGAGCATGTCCCGGGGTGCATGTGGACCCCCAAATCAGCGTGGTCCAGCACCGGAGCTGGCCATCTTCCCACACACCACCGGCTCTGTTACCCGCTGCCCTTCTCCCAGTTCCTCTCGGGTTTGGAGAGAGGCGGGCGGGCCCCACAGCCCCGAGCTGCCAGCGTTGGCCATATTGGCCACGTTGGGTTTGCTGCTGCTTCCCTCTGCTTGCACGGAAGTTACGTGACACAGTTCCACACGAGGACATCTGTCCCAAGTGCGGGAACAGCTTGTTGAAAACTTCCATTAAACTTCTTTGTTCCTGGCTGCCTTTGAGCTGTGCCTGGAGCCCCTTTTTCTCTGTCCTCTGTTCCTCATGGAGCGAGTGTTTGGGGGCCACCTGACACCCTACAGGTAGAACCACAAGCCAGACTTCTCATGGGTGGAAGAGTAGACCCTGACTTCGTGTGCCAGCATCACATTCCTTGTGTGGCTGCTTCTCGTTATAATAATACAGAGATGCACACGCATGCGTGTACATGGGGACCTAGTGACTCCCGCCTGCTAAAGCGTGGTGCCACTGAGCCATAGCCCAGCCCTAGTCCACACTCATGACTTGATTTTGGGGAAGGACAGAAACCTGTGTGCATGCGTGTGCATTTGGGGGGTGTCTTGGAAGGTTACAGATCTTCTGGCACATATGAGGTCTGGGCGTTTAGAGTTTGATCTGGGTGTACGTGCAGACAGAGGCAACACTTCGTGGGTTAAATAGGTTTTAGAAATACTAATCGTTAATTGTTACATTTTATTTAGCTATTTTTGCGTTTTATTGTTATTATAAAAGTGATGTACAGCTGGGCACTGGTGGCTCAAGCCTGTAATGCTAGCTACTCAGGAGACTGAGATCTGAGGATCATGGTTCAAAGCCAGCCTGGGCAGGAAAGTCCATAAGATTCTTTATCTCCAATTAACCACCAGGAAACTGGAAGTGGTAGAGTGCTTGCCTTGAGCTGAAGAGCGCAGGGACAGCGCCCAGGCCCAGAGTTCAAGCTCCATGACCAACAACAACAAAGAAAGTGATGTGCACAGGGGTAGCAGGCACGTAAGTCAGGGTGTGCCTGTTGTGGTGGTGCTAGGGTTTGAACTAGGCCTTGCGCTGGCTGAGCCGACGTCCTGCCACCGGAGTCGCGAGTCGCCCTTTTTGCTTTAGTTATTTTCAAGTAGGTTCTTTGATTTTTGACCCAGGAGCCTTGGGCCGCAAGCCCACAAGCCTCTGTACAGCCGGATGACAGACACCCACTGCCACGCACAGCTTATTTGTCCAGATTCCCCGGGTAGCTGCAATTACAGGCCTGAGTCACCCCATCTGGCCACATTTGTGCTTTTTGAAAGTGCAAGTTGCCGTGTCAGTTCGCTGTGATCTGCAGCCCCAGACTCATGCTCACTCTCTGGGATTCACAGTCAGATCTATCCCCATGCCCTGCCCCCCGTTTGCCACTGGCACGTTCTCAAAAGGACTGGTACGTGGTATGGAAAAGAAGGGTCCGTTCAATGTATTGATCACTTTTTCAACTTCCTTCTCTTTTACTTTCTTGTTCCAGTGCTAGGACTTGAACTGAGAGCCTTGCACTGTTGCTTGGCTGTTTTTGCTTGGGTGTGATGCTCAACCCCTTGTGCACAGCTCTACTTCTGGCTTTCTGCTGGTTAATTAGAGATGAGAGTCTTATAAACTTTCCTGCCCGGGCTGGCTTTGAGCCATGATCCTCAGATCTCAGCCTCTTGAGTAGCTAGGATGACAGGCGTGAGCCGCCGCCGGCGCCCGGCCTTAGTGAGTGTAATCTTAGGGATATATTTCAGACTTGCCACCATGTTGAAGAGGGCTCCACAAGGCCACCTGGACGGTGGGCAGCATCTTGGCTGGGGAGGCACAGCCGACATGGAGGTGATTTTGTCCCCTCTGCCCAGGAGAGGCAGCCGGGCCACTCTGGCAGGTCGCGTCTGTGTCACCGTCCACAGCCAGCCTTGGTTGACAAAGGAAGGAGGCTTTCTAACCCCCTTTCCCTTACTGAGACGTCACTGCAGATATGAACTTCCTGTCTCACCCTGCGGCCTTCCATGACTCATCAGAATTGCTCAGATTGTCTTCACCCAGGGTGACTGGGACCCTGGCTTTCCCGGTTAGACAGACAGACAGACAGACAGACAGACAGACAGACACACACACACACACACACACACACACACACACACGGGTAACTGGGACCCTGGCTTTCCCTGTTCGTTACCCCCCCCCCCCCCCCACACACACACACACCGGCTGGGTTGCTCCCTTCCTGGGACAACATGGTAACACTTCTTGTGCAAGCGGTTGTCTGTGGTTGAAGAGAACACGCTGTTCCTGCACAGGCGGCGTCTTCGGAGGACATGGGCCGATGGATCGGGATCCTGCTGTCTGAGACGGGCTCATCCACGGACCCGGGAGCCCTGCACTACGACTACATCGATGTGGAGATGTCGGCAAACGTCATCCAGACTGCCAAGCAGACCTTCTGGTGAGACCCCAGGCATTAGACAGAGCAAGCGCAAGACCTTCTCTTTGCTGTGGTGGTCCTCTAGATTTTGCTGAAATATTTGGTCACTTCTTCCCTCTGAGATGTCCTGTAGTGCAAGGCTTGGCCAACTTGCTGGGTAAACGACCCGGTAGTAAACACTGATTTTGTTGGCCAGATATCGGCAGTTAGTTACGTGCACCCAGCTCCACTGTCGCAGGCAGACTTAATACATAACAGAAAAATGGATGTGTCTGTGTTTCAAGAAAACTTTATTTGCAAAACAAGCAGAGGGCTGGGTTTGGCCTGTGGGCTGGAGAGGAGGAGGTGCACCACGTAGAAATTGTTCTGCACGTTGCCGCAAGAGGACTGAGGTGTGAAAGCATCTTTCTAGTGTTCTGAGTTTGAATTGTGGCTTTGCAAAATGGTGCTTTGTGCAAAAACATTCTCCCGAACTGTGGTTATTTCCTTAAGAAAATGTCAGGAACCTGGACAGCAGCGGCTAGGTGTGGTCCACAGATGCCCAACAGGGTGTCTAGGACCCACCTTCCCGATACCTGCACTGTGACCCCCAGGGTGTCTGGGGCGTCCCTGGTGTGGTCCGCGCACTGTGACCAGAGCTCGCAGCAGCAGTTCAGAGGCACTGCTGGACCCAGGCTGACCTCAGTGCAGCAGACGATGGTCTTTTTTTTTCTCTGGGGAACTTAGCCGAACTTGGCACCTACCATTCTGAGACTGCTGCAGGCAGCTGGGCGTGGCTCATACGGTAGTCAGCCAGGTCTGGACAACGGGAGTTCTGGGCCAGCTGGTGGTGTGGGCATCAGGGTGGCTGGGCCTGCGTGCTGTCCCTGAGCTCCTCTTGCTCAAGGCTAGCACTCTAAGCTTGAGCTATAGCTCACTTCTAGCTTTTTCTGTGAGTAATTGGAGATAAGAGACTCAAGAGCTGGCTTCCAACCATGATGCTCAGATCTCAGCCTCCTGAGTAGTTAGGCCAATAGGCGTAAGCCACCAGCGCCCTACTTCCTCTTCATTTTCTTCTCCCTCTTGTGTTCTTCCACGTTTACTTCTGTGTACCTTCAGTGTGCCAGAAGCCGGTAGCTAGGGGGAGAGGCGTGTGCATGCCGTCCTTTGCCAGCAGGGGGCAGTGGTGCTTTCTGCCAGGACAGGCTCAGAGCTCCAGGGTGTGCTGAGAGGCCGTTTTCACCTTATCCCCTAACTCCTCTTAACACTCCGCTTTTTTTTTTTTTTTAATCTGGGAAGACACAGAACTAGTAAGGGAGAACTGCTTTCCTGTGTGATTTTTATCCCTGGCTGTGTTGGAGCAGAAGATCTGTTTGCTCCAGGCTCTTTCTTCCCTGGGAGCCAGGCTGTCTGCTGTCTGTGCCGCCAGCCTCACGGGCAACTTGTGTGTGGAGGCACCTCACCAGAGCTGCACAGGCCTCCAGCGTCCTGCAGTGGACCCGCAGATGGGCAAGCTAAGACACACTGCGGGGAGAGAGCCAGGGGACAGGCAAAGGGGAAAGGGAGGGGGCTGCTGGACAGCGAGGCCGAGACACAGGGTGCTGGTCCTGGGGCTTGAATTCAGGGCCCCGGGCTGTCCCTGAGCTTTTGTAATCAAGGCTGGAGTTCTGTCACTTGAGCCACAGCTCTACTTTCAGCTTTTTGATGGTTAATTGGAGAGAAGAGTCTCGGATTTTCCTGCCCAGGCAGGATCTGATCCTCCTAAGTAGCTGGGGTCACAGGTGTGAGCTACCAGTGCCTTGAAGTTCTGAGGCTCTTATTGAGCCTGACCATGGCCAGCAGAGGAGCAGGAAGCAGGGTCTGCGGCGTTCTTTGTGGGAGCAGCATTTTGGTTTTCTTAGGTGACTTAGGAGTCAGCTGGTCCACTGTGTGAGACCCAGAGGCACATACTGTCCTCCCCTCCCCCCCACCCCTGCCCATAAGCTGAGCACTCTACCCCGCCCCCCACGCATGCACGCACGCACCATGTACCACCACCAGCCGTAGGGCGGGGGTGGGGGCTACAGCACACCTCGGTCAGTCCCCAGGCTGGGGACTCTGTCCCAGCACTGCAGGTGACATCTGCAGTCAGGTGCCCTTTGAGTCAAGTATGCACCAGCTCACAAGATTGCAGGACACCGGCCTGCCGGTGTGTGAGGATGGGCTGGAGCCGTGGCTGGAGCGCAGGGGAGGGCGGGGGCGGGGCAGGCCCGCGGGCCCTCCCCGTGTCCCCCTCAGCTGGCGCCCTGCTCCGTGGGGTGATGACCGATGTGGCAGCAAGCCTTCAGACTTCCCTGCAGCCTGGGGGGGGCGGGCAAAGATCTCATAATGACGACAGAAACGGTCTGGTCACCTAAGGAATTCCAGGTTGGGGGCGCTGGGCAAGGGCCTGGAGACCCAAATGCACATCTGGTCGCCTCACGGAGTCTCATCTGTGAAGGGTGTGGTGGAGCTGCTGGGCGCTGGGCTGGCTCGGCTGCGCCAGGCTCAGACACATCTGAAGAGTGTAGCAAACAGTCCTAAGAGCTTTGCAGAAAGGCCCATGTCTGTCAGCCTTTTCAGGCATGTGTGCGCAGGGCAGCCCCTCTGCCGACTGCTGTGCTGCGCATACCAAGTCCCCGTCCCTGTGGTCAGGCCCGGCGTCCGGCCTGCCCTCCCCCGGGCAGACGCCGGCACCCCTGGGCCTCCCTCCGCCGTGAGCTGAGGAGGGGGCGAAGCCACCGCCCCCAGGCCCTAACCGCCTGCCCTCCCCCACCCCCGGGCCCTGACTGCGACCCTCCCCCCCACCCTGACCGCCCCCCCCTCTCTCTGCAGCTTCATGAATAGGCGCGCCGTGTCCACCAGCCCATACGTGGGGAGCATGTCCAACGGCTACGCCCACCCCAGCGGGGCCGCGCTGCACTACGATGACGTCCCCTGCGTCAATGGCGCGGTGAGTGCCTTCCCGCGCCGCCGGCCTCCGCCCGGGGCCGGCACCTTCCACCAAGCAGCTTCTCTGGTTGGCCAGCAAGCCCGGCTCCGGGGCCCTGGCCGCTGCCACCTGCAGGGTTCCTGGACGTGGGACGGGAGGGCAGCAAGCCCCCACCCCGAGGGTCCCCTGGCTCTGGCCATGTACACTGGACACCCAGCCCAAGGTATCTTCTAAACGGAGGCATGTAGCGCATTGAGGGCCAGATGTTTTAGGCTCTTCTTTCCTTACTGCTTTGCTTCTCACCTCCCCAGTATTCTGAAGTCTGTTCCTGCAAGGTGTTGTCAGGAAGTCCGCCCCATGGAGGCCTGGGGGAGGGGAGGCTGGAGCTCAGGCGTCCCCCAGGCTCCAGTCAGGGCAGAGGTTCTTCTGTGGCCTGGTCCCTGTGCCACCAGCCCAGCCCTGCCTGCCCCCACCACCCCAGCCCTGCCTGCTCCC
>NW_012267287.1:2868917-2874048 GCF_000151885.1 Dipodomys ordii
CCACCCCAGCCCTGCCTGCTCCCACCACCCCAGCCCTGCCTGCTCCCTGTGTCGCCACCCCAGCCCTGCCTGCTCCCACCACCCCAGCCCTGCCTGCTCCCACCACCCCAACCCTGCCTGCTCCCACCACCCCAGCCCTGCCTGCTCCCACCACCCCAGCCCTGCCTGCCCCCACCACCCCACCCCAGCCCTGCCTGCTCCCTGTGTCCGCCTGCCCTCCGCGCCGGCCTGTGTCAGCAGGTGAACTCCTTGGTGGGCTTCCTTTGCACTTTCAGACCCAGACCTGGTATTTAACGTGCTTCCCATTGCTCACCGGGATGGAGTCAGAGTGCACACATGCACTTCTAATCTAGAAACTTGGGCCACTGTGTCCTGAGTTGTCTGTGTGACTTCACCCTCGGTGTCTGAGGAGAGCAGTAGTCTGGTCTAGACTGTTACTAGCGCTGGATGAATACACCCGAGGTCCTCACGGAGCGCTGGCACCTGTTTATCCGCGCTGCTTTTAGGTTGCAGAGTCCCCAACGTGCCCAAAACAGACACGCTGAAGTGATCACAAAGCCATAAAAACCTTTCCTATTTTTGCCATAAAAGGCTGTAATTACAGTCTGGAGAAAGGACTGCTGCGAGATATAAAAATAGGGAAATGAGCAGAACACATGAATTAATATTTCCTTTTTTAAGTGCTTGGCAATTTAAAGCCTAAAATACCTTGGGGGTGGTTGGTGGAGTGGCGGCTTGCTTTGTACCAGTGTCTGCCCCTGAGTGCCTTTGTCTGCCGTGGCTCGCCTCTGCTTTAGTCCTCTGTTGGGACCCTGCCCTGCCGGTGCTGCTGCCCTCCACCCGCCTTTCCCATGGGGCTTCAAATGCCTGAGGGTGTGACCTGGCTCTCCACGCTTGAGCGGGCTGTGGGGAGCCTCGGTGGGCTCTGAGCCTGGCCCCCCAGAACTGTCAGAGGCTCAGCGGCAGCCTGGCCTCCGGCCGTTGGGGGCTCTGCCCGGCGCGCCCCCTCGCTCACTGTGTGGCTGACCTCAGCCTCAGCTTCCTCCCCTCCAAGGCAGGCTGGAGCTAAGAGAACAGCGTGAGCAGAGCATGGGTGTAGAGGCGTGGGTGGGGCCATCCCCACATGCACCATCACCACCTCTCCTTATTTTCTGTCACACTCTCCAATCTCAAGGCTCAGATCAACATCTCCTTTCTGCTTTGAAGAATCAGCAAAACAAAACACGTTCTTATCCAGTGACCTAGGAAAGGGTTCTGGACCAGTCTCTGTGTGTGTGTGTGTGTGTACATGCACATGCGTGCGTGTGTGCATGTGCATGGGGTCCCTGCAGGTGGCGTGTTCAGGTGCTGCTCTCATTTCTGGTTGGCGCCGGCCTGGCTGGGCCGGGTCACTAACGACAGCTGTGTGTGTTGCAGTGGGACCCGGAGGATGGCCTTCCTGGCTGCGGCAGCCGAGGCCTGGGAGAAGAGGCGTTGTACGACAACGCGGGCCTCTACGATAACTTGCCGTCTCCGAGAATCTTTGCTCGCTCCTCCCCTGCTGACAGGAAGGCTTCTCGGCTGTGCTCTAACCACTGCAAGGCCCCGGCTGGCGGCCTGCCCCGCTCCCCCTCTGTCACTAACACCTCTTCCGTGGGGAGGGTGACTGTCGGGCTGCACACGCAGGTACACGCATGCTCCCCCATCCCCGCGCCCCTCAGGAGCCGTGCCGCAGGCTTCCTGGGGTCCTGGGGCGCCTGGGCTGGGCCCTTCCCAGCCTCCCAGGGTCCAGCACCTGTGGGCTGAGCGCGGCCCCGCTCTGTCTGCCTGTAGCCCGAGCTGGGTTCTAGATAAAGAGTCAGAGGCTGAAGGAAACCACTGAGGGAAAAAAAAAGTTAGGTTCTTGTGTCTTAATGTTGTGTCTGTTTCCACAGCTCAAGGGCAAAAAGCCTCCCGTGGCATCCAACGGGGTTCCCGGGAAAGGGAAGCCCCCCAGCAGTCAGCAGAAAAAGGCAGAGTCCGCAGCAGGCGTGAAGCGGACGGCCTCCAGTGAGTTCTGGGTCTGCTCTTCCCCGGGTCCCCCCCTGCCCATCCGGCATGGCTCAGGCAGTGCTGTCCGAGCTGCCCGCCAGCAGAGTCGGTCAGTGCGCATGTGCCGTGCCACGCTCCTGGCGGCATGGAATACCGAGAATACCCTTCTCCCCAGCCGAGCCTCCAGCACGGTGGCTGCAGCAGCCGCTGCCTTCCATCTGGCAGGGGACAGGCGCGGTTACAGTACAGTCTGCCTGACTTGGCAGTTTTCCTGTGTGGACAATGTGTTGGGGACATAGCGGAGGTCCCTGGGACCTTGCAGAGCCTCCTAGTTCCCCGTGCTGTGCCAGCCCCCCTGACCAGCACGTTTGGGTGGGGGGGGGAAGGGGAGGGTCTCCTTTTCCAGGCAGCAATCCCAGGAACCCTCGCGGAGAAGCGAGGACACTCAGGCCAGGGACGGAGCTCAGGTCGGGAGGTGGCTGTCCTGGTCAGGAACAGCTGTGGCACTGAGGGACGGGGGCTGGCAAACTTTGGGTAACAGGCTCCGGATTCCAGCCTTGTTAGAGAGGAACTCATGGGGGGGAGAAGCAGTGGTCTTCTCTGAGAGCATTCCATGCTCGTGTATTGAGTGGTGGCTCGTCTTAGAGAACGTGGCCAGCGCGTCTCCTGCTCCCGACCAGCTGCGGGCTTCCTCTGGCTGAGCCCACACAGCTCCCCGCTCTGTGGTCCCCTCTGACCTGAGGGCCAGGCACCCCGCACGGCCTCTGCAGAGCCAGCTAATCCCCCGCACTGTCCGTTCAGATGCAGACCAGTACAAATACGGCAAGAACCGGGTGGAGGCCGATGCCAAGCGGCTACAGACCAAAGAGGAGGAGCTGCTGAAGAGGAAGGAGGCGCTGCGGAACAGGCTGGCACAGCTCCGCAAGGAGCGGAAGGACCTGAGGGCTGCCATCGAAGTGAACGCCGGTAGGGCACTCCCCCGCCCCCCGCGGTGGGGATGGGTGTCATCCGTCTGTCTCCTGGGGCTGGGCCCTGCTGGGCAGCCCACAGCAGGCACCCGTGTGATGGACGGCCCTGTTGCAGCCCAGGCCCAACCCCAAGCTGTCAGCTCGAGCCCCAGGTCCCAGCCACAGGGAAGACCTCTGCCCACCATCTCGGCAGGCGCTGCCCCCGTGTGGGCGGAGCAGCCCGTGTCTGCAGGAGGGGTGGTCTCTGCGGACACGCACCTCCCTCAGGTCCCCACAGCGCAGACCTGCTTTCCACTCCACGAAGGGTCTGGCCACGGCTGAATCCTAAAAGGGATCGGGGAAGAGGGTGGCCAGCGGGCCGGCTGAGAAGGTCAGCTAGTAAGGCCCAGCTATGGGGAAGGGGTCCCAGGCCATGCATTCCTGCTCTGCAGGGGTTTCTCACAGCCTGGCCTCAGTTTCTAGATGTATCTCCCCTGGGGTGAGCCCCGCTCCAGACTTAGACCAGGCCTGTCCAGTTCTAGGTGAGCCCTGGTCCAGATCTATACTAGACCTGGTTCAGGTCTAGGTGAAACCCGGTCCAGATCTAGGCGAGACCCTGTCTAGATCTAGGTGAAATCCAGTCCAGATCTAGACAAGATCCAGTCAAGACCTAAGAGAGACCTGGTCTAATGCTAGACCAGACCAAATCCAGTTGTAAATGGTACCTGGTCCAGGGCTAGACAAGAGCCAGTCCAGAGCTAGGTGAGTGAGGCCCAGTCCAGACCTAGGTAAGACCTGGTCCAATTGTAGACCAGACCCAGTCCAGACCTAGATGAGACCTGATCCAGATCTAGGTGAGACCGGGTCCAATTCTAGACAAGACCCAATCCAGATTAGTCAAGACCCAGTCTAAATCTAGGGGAGACCTAGTCTAGATCTAGGAGAAACTTGGTCTGGTTCTAGATGAGACCTGGTCCAGTCTGGGTTCTTCCAGCCGAGGATATGAGGCCAAAGCTTCTGGTTAGCTTAGTACTCCCCACCCCCATCCAGGCTGAGGCCCTCACACCACTCGGACCAGTGTGCAGACCTGTCCCGACTGCTCACTGGGTGGTAACTGGGGTGGAGAACAGGAGGGGCGGTGCAGGGCAGGGTGAGCTGGCGGGAAGTGCGGGGCACAGGTCTGGAAGCAGTGTGGAGTCGGGATGGGAGCCGCCTTTCCCAGCCTGGTCTCTAGTCTGCAGGGCAGCGCTTTGCAGAAGAGCTCCCGGATGTTGGGTGTGGACAGAGTGCGCAGGTGTGGGTGGCACTGGCGGGCCCTGTGTGTGTCTGCCGCCCTTGGGGGGCAGCGCGTGGCCTGGCCCCCGTGGCAGGTGAGTGGATGGGAAGCACGCACGTGCCTCCTCGGGACCTGTCGGTCAGCAGCACCCTCAGATGCACCTCGTGCAAGCCGTTGCGCTGGGGCCCCCGCAGCGTGCCGTGGGGCCTCACACACCGCGTGTCCCGTCTCCCAGGCAGGAAGACCCAGGCAGCACTGGAAGACAAGCTGCGGAGGCTGGAGGAGGAGTGTAAGCAGCGGGAGGCCGAGCGGGTCAGCCTGGAGCTGGAGCTGACCGCCGTCAAGGAGAGCCTCAAGAAGGCCCTGGCCGGCGGCGTCACCCTGGGGCTGGCCATCGAGCCCAGGTCGGGCACGTCCAGCCCGCAGGTGAGCGGGCGCTGAGGTGGGGCGCTACGTCCCAGAGGCCGGGCCTGCTCCCGGCTGGGCGTGGCCGTGGCGTCGGGCACACTGGCCTCCTCACCAAGACCTTCAAGCGGGGGGATGCCGGGCCGGGCCCTCTGCGTGGCTGACAGCAGGCCAGGGTCTTTCCCTGTGGGACCAGGTCCTGTCTCCCAAGCAGCAAGTGAGGCACGGCACACTGACGTCACGCCTGGCGCGGGGTCTGTGTGGGATGTGATCGTGGGCTGACGCTGGTCCAGGGTGGTGTCAGTGAGGCCTTCCAAGGCCAGCCCGTGTGCAAGGGCCAGCGCCGAGCACAGGAAGCAGACAGCACTCCCTGCCCCCCCAGCCTCGGCCTGCCTCCCCCTCACCCCGTCACCGCCCTCCCATGCCTTGGCCTTCCCCTCCTCCATCACCCCCTCCCATGCCTCTGTCTTCCTCCCCCTCCCCCATCACCCCC
>NW_012267287.1:2886319-2887437 GCF_000151885.1 Dipodomys ordii
GGTGATGGAGGTCACTGGGTGGGGGTGATGGAGGTCACTGGGTGATGGTGGTGATGGAGGTCACTGGGTGGGGGTGATGGAGGTCACTGGGTGGTGGTGATGGAGGTCACTGGGTGATGGTGGTGGAGGTCACTATGGTGATGGAGGTCACTGGGTGGTGGTGGTGGAGGTCACTGGGTGGGGGTGATGGAGGTCACTGGGTGGTGTTGGTGATGGAGGTCACTGGGTGGTGGTCTTGATGGAGGTCACTGGGTGATGGTGGTGATGGAGGTCACTGGGTGGGGGTGGTGATGGAGGTCACTGGGTGGGGGTGGTGATGGAGGTCACTGGGTGATGGTGGTGGAGGTCACTATGGTGATGGAGGTCACTGTGTGGTGGTGGTGGTGGAGGTCACTGTGTGGGGGTGGTGATGGAGATCACTGGGTGGTGGTGGTGTAGGTCACTGGGTGGTGGTGGTGATGGAGGTCACTGGGTGGGGGTGGTGATGGAGATCACTGGGTGGTGGAGGTCACTGGGTGGTGGTGATGGAGGTCACTGGGTGATGGTGGTGATGGAGGTCACTGGGTGATGGTGGTGATGGAGATCACTGGGTGGGGGTGGTGATGGAGGTCACTGGGTGGTGATGATGGTAGTGAAGATCACTGGGTGGAAGTGGAGGTTACTGGGCAGTGGGGGTTTAGGGAGGGACTGGACTAGGAGCAGCACTTTGTATGGGAGCCAGAGGAAGAACTTTTCCTGGAGCAACTGCAGGTGTCTTGTTTTTTTTTTTGTTTGTTCTGTGTTTTTTTTGGGGGGGGTCCAGTTGTGGGGCCTGAACTTTGGGCCTGGGCGCTGTCCCTCAGCTCTTCAGCTCAAGGCTAGCGCTCTACCACTTGAGCCACAGCGCCACTTCTAGCTTTTTTTCTGCTTATGTGGTGCTGAGGAATCGAACCCAGGGCCTCATGCATGTGAGGCAAACGCTCTACCACGGAGCCCTTCCCAGCCCTCTTGTTTTGTTTTGTGCCTGTCCTGGGCTGTGAACTCAGCACCTGAGCATTGTCCCTGAGCATTTTTGCTCTTCTGCTTGAGCCACAGCTCTGCTTCCAGCGTGTGTGTGTGTGTGTGTGTGTGTGTGTGTG
>NW_012267287.1:2888330-2894625 GCF_000151885.1 Dipodomys ordii
CAGCCTTCCTCCCCCTCCGTCACCCCCCTCCCGCGCCCCGGCCTTCCTCTGAGGGCTGGCCACTGTCTGTGGCGGTCCTGCTTGTGTCCTCCTTCTGGTCACCCGTCTCTTCTTTGGAGCATGCTGCGTTCAGGGCTAGGAGGTGGGTGACTGGGTGGTTGGGCTTGTTCTAAACCGTGCAAGGTCCCCGTTCCGCCCCTCAGGGTGAGAAGGGGTGGGGTGTGATCCTTTCGGGAAAGGCTGTGGGGCACGGCTCACGGCGTCTCTCGCGGGCAGTCTCCCGGCTTCCGGCACCGGACTCTGGAGAACTCGCCCATCTCCAGCTGCGACACCAGTGACACCGAGGGCCCGCTGCCCATCAACAGCGCCGCCGTCCTCAAGAAGAGCCAGCCGGCCGCGGGCAGCTCGCCCTGCCGCGGGCACGTGCTGCAGAAGGCCAAGGTGAGTCCTCGGGCCTCCCAGGGCGCAGGGCAGCTCGGGGCGGGCGCGGGCGGCCTCCCTCAGGCTGCCCCGCACTGCCCGCTGGAGGCTGCCAGTGAACGCGACCCAGACCTCAGGCCCGCCGGAGCCTCTGGGAGCCAGAGCTCGCCCGGCTCAGCCCGGGGCTGGGCTCACGGGTCGGGCCGAGTGACCAAGTAAGTGAGCTTCACAGAGGGAAGAAGGGCCTCCCTCCCTCCACGGCCCTCTGCCAGGGTCTGGGGACACCCGAAACCTCCTCCGCCACCACGGGGCCTTGTCCTGTGGCGGGGTGGCACCCACAGAACCTCGTCCTGTGGCGGGATCGCACCCACTGCCTTCCACGCCCAGCCTCGGCGTCTCAGAAGTGCGCGGCCATCCAGGCTTGGAGCCGCGCTGGGACTCCGCGGTGCGAGTCCCGATGGAGGCCTGGTCCCTGGTCCCGAGGCCGCCTCCTGTGCCACTCCGGGCCCTCAGGGCGTCCCCAGCGGCAGGGAGGGGAGATGTGTGTGCAGGGCACCCTGCAGGGGACACTCGGGGACATCCCAAGGACATCCTAAAGATGTGCACAGGTCAGGTGCTGTGCTGGCGCTGGGCTGCTGGGCCAAACGCACACCAGAGCCACAGGCGGCTCTGCCATCGGTCTGAGCCTCGGCACTGGGAACACGAGGTGTCTGTCTGTCTGTCTGTTGCCTTCCTTCCTCAGGTGGGCTGTTTGTCCACACCTCCCGCTGTGGACACCTGCCCTCCACCATGCGTTTCTTTTTATTTTATAAACCAGCACTGGGGCTTGAGCTCAGAACCTCATCCCCGCCTGGCTTTTTTTTGCTCAAGGACGGTGCTCTACCATTTTAGCCACAGCTCTACTTCTGGCTTTTTGCTGTCATGGACTTTTCTGTTCTAGCTGCTTTTGCAATGCAGTCCTCAGATCTCAGCCTCCCGAGCGGCTAGGATTACAGGCCTGAGCCACTGCACCCATCGCTTCCTCTGCTTTAGAATAGGCACAGATACACAGTGGAAGTGCTGGGCCCAGGCCACTGTGTTCCGTCCTGGGGAACCTCTGTGTCATGGTGGGTGCCAGCCACTCGCCGGCCTTGAGTCCTGAAAGCTGGCCAGCTGGCGGCCGGTGTGCGGGCTGATGCGGCTCTCCTTCCCCCCAGGAGTGGGAGCTGAAGAACGGGACCTAGAGGAAGGCCAGGGCCCCCGGCCTCACCCAGGGACCCCGCCCCGCCCCCGTGCCACAGCCGCGCTATCCAGCCGCCAGCCGGATGCAATGGCGATGGACTGCCGATGCCAGCGGCTCACGCGCGGCCCTCTACGGTGCAGCCGTGCCCCTGAGAGAGCTTCCTAGTAAGACTGGGGTCCAACTTCATCGTCAAAACGCAGAAGCAACCAAGGAGTGACCCGTGTCGTATGAGGCTCCTGTGTCGAATGGAGAAGTCACAGCCTCTGACCCCTCTGCCACCTTGACTGGCCGCCGGCCTCGGGTCCTCGTCCACCCAGACCTCAAGCCCACACGGCAGTGTCTGCACCCGCTGCCCGGCCCTGGGGACGCGGTGCGAGCGTTGTGTTGGTCCGGTGCTTTGTCCGCAGGACCTGAGCTGCCATTCTTTTTAACCTGTGTGTCTCTCAGCCGCGTGGGCGCCGTGGGCAGCGCAGAGACGCCGTGGCCGGCCTTCCCGCCGCAGCGTTTGCATTCTTGCCTCGCGTGTGCCCGTCCCCCTCGGCCCGGGGCCCCAGCCCTCCCCCACCGCAGCCTCCAGCCTGAGGCTGATGTGGAGGCCACAACTCCCTTGGAAAGAAAAAAGCACAGGACTCACAGCCATGGCCTGGGCCAGCTTGAGCCCCAGAAGGGCCGTTGAGAGCACCCCAGGCCACGCGCCCGCCTGCACCCCTGTGCACAGACCCAGGCCCCAGGTCTCCCCAGCTCCTCTGCCTGCCCTCCGTGCAATAGCCCTGGGCCTCCGGTCGCTGTAGACACGCACAAGGCCTGGCCCTGCCTGTGCTCTCCAGAGGGTACTTGCCAGAACTTTCCATGGCTGTGCCTCTGCAGCAAGTGTGGGCTTCCCCCACCCCCACCCCCACAAGCAGAGAACCCAGCAGTGCTCCACACAAAGCCAGCCATTCGCCCACAATCCAGAATGTTCTTATTGCATAGGAAGAGGTTGCAGGACAGGCACCTTCAGGGCCTGCCCAGGCAGCCTCCTGTCCATGCCCACGTCTGTCAGGGCCAGGTCAGTTCCTAGCACTGGCCTCCAGACCCGCTGCTGCCTTTGGTCTTCCTTAGAAGCAGGAGAGCGCCCCGGCTGGCGCCCTTGAATTCACTGCAAAGCCATTTGCCACGAAGCCCCTTGGCTCCCGAGGGGTCAGCGGTGTCTGCGGCCCTACCCGCAGGGCACTGCCACCAGCATTTACTATGGTCCCCGTACAGAGACGCCAGGCAGGGGCCAGGTGGCCCCCAGGCCTGTGTTCTCACCAGCCCCGGGAAGAGCTCTTCCCACCGCCTGGGCTCTGAGACCCCTGCGGGCCGGTGAAACCCTGCATCCTTGCCACCTTCAGGCCGACTGGAGCTAACCAGCCCCAGGCTCCTAGGCCATGCCAGTCGGCAAGCTGCTTTGCCAGGAGAGCCATCCTAGGCTTCCACTCTTACTGAAACAACAGAGCGTGTCCACCGGCGGTGTGGGGCGAGGCGGCGCAGGTGAGCGCCTGTGGTCTGGGGGTGGGGTGCTAGAGCCGCCTCAGGCTCCCCACCCGCGTCGGCGCTGTCAGGCCCTGCCGAGCGAGCGTTGGGCCTGGCTCCCACGCTCCTGACGCACATTTAAAACCCGTCTGCTCATCCACTGCTGTCACGTCACCAGTCATCTTGAAGGAGCTCAGCGGGCGAGACACATCCTGAGCCCTGTGGCCCGCAAGGGCTCCTGCGCCCAGCTCGCGCCTCGTCCCTGCGTCCGTGCTCGCGTCCGTGCCCGCATCCGCCCGCCCGCACTCCCTTCACATTTCTAGATTGGATCAGAAAGTTCATTTAGTGCATTTGCTTCAAAGTAAGTTATTTATTTGTATATGTTCAATAGCAGAGTTTTAATTTATATGTGTACATATGAAGCGCGCCCAGGGTCCCTGCTGGGTGCTGATGGTGGTCTCAGTGACCCTCCCACTGTGTGCCTGGGCGTGGCCCTGGGCAGCCAGGGGCAGAGGGCAGACCAGCGCCACTCTGAGCCTTTCCATGGAAGGACCGCCCTGCACCGCCCTGCGCCGAGCTGTCACTCCACACCCCTCCTTACTTGGTGCTCGCTCCAGTCACACTTTGGAAGGATGCCCTTGGCGTTTCTTATGTCTTCTAGGAACTCCCCAGCTTGGGCCCAGACTTGGGCTCCCCCTGTCACTTTGCTTCCGTGCACTGCACAGTGACTAATATGTCACAGTGGTCTGTATAGGCCTACCATGTGGAATCTTCCAGAACCCTTCCTCTGGGACCCATGTGACACCCCCCCCCCTTTCAGGGCCGCAATCTCTCCTGCCTGCTCCCTGCATGCCCCGGGCTGCCCAGCCCAGATGTCTGCAACATCTGTCTCTTGTTTGTCCCCAAGTTACTTTGGGCTGTCGCCAAGTCTCCAAGCCCACTCCAGCAGGCTGGAGGTTGGCTGCCCTTGCTAAGCCTGGGCTCGGGCCGCCACCGCCGGAATCTGCATGCAGGACTTCAGGGACAGCTTGGCGCGGGCCGGGCACGGGCCGTGGGCAAAGCTTCTGGTCACGCTCCCTTTCCAGAGAGCGAACCTGCCACCCCCTCCCTGGGGAGGTGTAGCTTCAGCCGTGGCCCCCTGCTCCCGGGAGACAGGGGAGAAGCCACAAGACCTTCCACCCCTGCCCGGCACCGCAGCTACCATGAAAGGGGCAGGAGAAGCATCGGTTGTGTGCGGGGGGGGGGGGCTGCGCTGCAGGGGGGGCATGGTGAGCGGCTGTGTGTGCTGAGCGGCTGTGGGGGCACGGTGAGCCTGCCGCCTCCCAGCGCCGCCCGCGGGCGCACACCGCAGACTGGTGACGTGATGAAAGCTCTTGCTTTCCCTTCCTCTTTCCTAAAGTAAATGTTAGGTGGGAGCAGTGATTTCAGATCCGTGAGGCGGCCATTTTGTTCCCGTTGTTCCTTCCTTAATCCTCTGGGCACCGGGTCCACACTGTGAAATAAACTGACCATGAAGCCTCCCTCACAGCATCCGAGCCGCGGGCGCCCGGCCCTGTGTGGCCAGCATGGGCCCAGGCCGGAGGGAGGAGGCCTGCCGCAGCCCCGGCAGCCCCTGCGCCCCGCGCTCGCCCCGTCATGTCAGGGTGGGACAGTGACACTGCGCTTCCCAGGGACCAAAGGTGTTTTGAAGACGATAATCTGGTTAATTAGCTCTCCACGGAGAAGGGAAACATTCTGCATTTGAACACCAGCGTTTCCTTAACAGCCCTTCAGAATTCATTGACCATGGCTAGCTGTTGTAAAATGTCTTCATAGTAAGAATGTAATTATTTCCTGATTGTATTTAAAAAAAAAAACCTAAAGTCATATTTAAAATTCTCTTTGAAAGGAGCTGGCAAAGAAACAGGAGAGATTTTTTAATTATTATTATTATTTTATTATTATTAAATACGTTGCTAGAGCCCATTAGGAAAAAACGTGAATATGTTTTGAGTGTGTTTCTCACTATATTTAATTCATAAAGGACAGAGTTTTATGAAGAGATCGCCATGAGACGCTGATTTTCAGCCTTGGCCCCGGTTTGTAGTCTGGCCTTTACTACTTGAGTGTTCTACAGTTTCACACGTGTAGCCTCTGACTGGCGCCCTGTGGCGCGACCCACCTATTTGTGTATTCTTAATAAAACTGCCATGTGGACCAGGCCTTGGTGTCTACCTCAGATGACTGCTGCTGCATACTGCCATGCCATGGAGGTGACGGGGTGGTGGTGGAAATCACGGGGGGGGGGTGATGGAAATTGCGGGGGGTGGAGGTCACTGGGTGGTGGTGATGGTGATGGAGGTCACTGGGTGATGGTGATGGAGGTCACTGGGTGGTGGTGATGGAGGTCACTGGGTGGTGGTGATGGAGGTCACTGGGTGGTGGTGGTGGTGATGGAGATCACTGGGTGGGGGTGGTGATGGAGGTCACTGGGTGGTGGTGACGGAGGTCACTGGGTGGTGGTGATGGTGATGGAGGTCACTGGGTGGTGGTGATGGAGATCACTGGGTGGGGGTGGTGATGGAGGTCACTGGGTGGTGGTGGTGGTGATGGAGGTCACTGGGTGGTGGTGACGGAGGTCACTGGGTGATGGTGGTGATGGAGATCACTGGGTGGTGGTGATGGAGGTCACTGGGTGGTGGTGATGGAGGTCACTGGGTGGTGGTGATGGAGGTCACTGGGTGGTGGTGGTGGAGGTCACTGGGTGGTGGTGATGGAGGTCACTGGGTGGTAGTGATGGAGATCACTGGGTGATGGTGGTGATGGAGATCACTGGGTGGTGGTGGTGGTGGAGGTCACTGTGTGGTGGTGGTGGTGGAGGTCACTATGGTGATGGAGGTCACTGGGTGATGGTGGTGATGGAGATCACTGGGTGATGGTGGTGATGGAGGTCACTGGGTGATGGTGATGGAGGTCACTGGGTGATGGTGGTGATGGAGATCACTGGGTGGTGGTGATGGAGGTCACTGGGTGATGGTGATGGAGATCACTGGGTGGGGGTGGTGATGGAGGTCACTGGGTGGTGGTGGTGATGGAGGTCACTGGGTGGTGGTGGTGATGGAGGTCACTGGGTGGTGGTGATGGAGGTCACTGGGTGATGGTGATGGAGATCACTGGGTG
>NW_012267287.1:2897055-2910047 GCF_000151885.1 Dipodomys ordii
TTTTTGCTCTTCTGCTTGAGCCACAGCTCTGCTTCCAGCGTGTGTGTGTGTGTGTGTGTGTGTGTGTGTGTGTGTGTGTGTGTGTGTGTGATTGTAGATAAGTCTCCCTGACTTTGCTGCTGCAGCTGGCTTTGATCCAAGATCCTCAGAGCTCAGCCTCCTGAGTAGGCTTACAGGTGTGAGCTGCCGGTTCCAGGCTTGCAGTTGGTTTTTAAGTGTATTTTTGGTTCCCAGACCTGAATACTCAAGAGACACAGCCAATGCCAGGTCAGTGCCAAGCATTTGGGCCGACCTGACTTGGCTAGGAGGAAGTCCGCCCAGCAAGACACTCAAAACCCTGATGCGCTTCTTGTGTGCAGTTAGGAAAGACTTCCAGGATTGTAGGCGGGGTTGCTCACAGGCAGCAGGGGTGGGGGCTCTGTGAGGAGAGGGGTGGTGAGGCGGTGGGGGGGGGTGAACCTGGCCTTGGACGCCATGGTGACAGGTGCCACCTTCCCTGTCCAGAAGCACCCAGCAGAGTGGAGCTGGCTGCCTCCCTCCTCCTAGCGGCCATCCTAACACCCACGGGCCGCCTGCCTCCCCTCAGGGCTGCCGCCTCCCGAGTGACGCATACTGCCCCGGCTCCAGGCAGCTCCCCCCGCGCCCACCTACCTACCCCCCACCCTCTGTCTGCCTCCTTGTGCCCCCTGCTCCCCGTGCTCGGCTCCCGGAGGACCGGGCTGGAGCCAAGCCCGCGGCGACCCCAGCTGGAGCCCACAGCACGGCTGGGTAAGCAGGTGGCCCTTGGTTGTGTGGCCGGAGAGGAAAATGGGGGCCCTGGGGGCCACGTGGCTGTGAGCAGTGCGGCCGGTGGGGGGGGGGCAGTCAGGAGGAGGCGGCGCCTCTGCCCACAGCCGGGAGGAGACTCGCGGGCCACAGCGGCGTGGCGCACGGCCGTGGCCATCCTCGCCTGGCCAGCACGGACTGGTCCACGCGTGCGTGCATGGGCTTGGAGGAAACCCCCGCGGGTGTGTGCAGTGCTGCACCCCTGCGCTCACAGCCTGCTCCATTCATGCCGAGGCCCGACTAGATCTTGGAGTTCTGCGTGGCCACGGGCGGTCTTCAGACAGGAGCTCGTGCGTTCAGGGACACAGGGTCTGTCCGCTCGCCAGAACGCACTGAGATGATTTCGTGGGCAAGTTTGTGCGCTCAAGGGGCCTGGTGTGCGGAATGGAATGTGGCAGAGGCCAGAGAGCAGCCGTGAAGCCCCTCCCCGCGTGGGGTACGCTGGGCTGGCCACACCTCCTGTTGGTAAATCAAGAGTCTCTGGGAGTTCTCAACCAGGCCCAGCTGTGATCTGTGACCCTCTTGGCCTCAGTTTCCTGAGTAGCTGGGATTAACAGCGGGGGCCATGCCCGGCTTCATGAGACAGGCTTACACCTGTCTCCCCTCCTCCTCTCCCTCTCCCTCCCTCTCTGTCTTCCCTCCTTCCCTCCCCCCCCCCCACACTTCAAATACCGGTGGCTCAACCGGCCTGCGGTCACAGCTGGGCTGGGGGAGCTGTGAGGCGGGGATTGGGAATGGACGGCCAAGATGAACTGACTGGGATGGATGTCGATCAGGTGTCTCACACCCTGGCCTGCTGGTGCCCAGCCCCCACCTAAGGGAATGGCGGCTCTGGTCTCACCAGACAAACGGAAGGAGCTGACCACATAACCTGGAACTTTCTCCATAAACCTCAATAACCAGTTTCCCAGGGCCCGTGTTGTGCATCCCATGACCACAGCCACATCTGCAGCCCCCACAGAAGCCCAGGTCCTGCCACCCCCAGCCCTCCCTCCCATCTGGAGAATTCACTCTGCCTTGGCTGACAAGCCCTTCCTCTGGGAGGCCAAGTAACTTTCTGCCCCTGGTCGCAGTGACCCGAATCTGGTGACAAGCCTGTGCCTTTGCTGTCCGCCTTAGCCTCCCCCCCCCCCCACGGCTGCGTCCGCTCACCCAGACTTCCACGTCAAAACACACCGTCTTCAAAATAAGGCCAAGTGGGTCACGTCCATTGAACCTTTGTTAAAAGCATCACAAATGATTTATTGGTTTTTAAAAAGGAAAAACGAGGAAGAACGCGTTGGTTGTTATGTGCACATGGCTGGAGGTGCCCAGCGTGCGGAGTCTGGTCCCCGGGGGGCGTGGGCACCTGCGCGGGGTGCAGGTGGCGCGGGGCGGGTCCTGGCTGGACCCCACTCACTGGGGAAGCGACGCTGCTGGACGCCACGCTGTGCCCAGGCTCTGTACCCACACGCCCAGATGGGTGGGTTGGTTTTTTGAAAGAAATAGTAACATAAAATACAAGGGGAAACGCACACGTAGCGAGGGGAAGCCCTGATGGAACAGCTTTGAGAACTAGTGGAGTGGTCACCAGCGACCCCCCGAGGCTCCCGTGCGGCCTGGGACCTGGGCGCCGACGGCTCCGTGCGCATCTCCAGAGCGGGTCTGGGCCTGGGGCAGGAGGGGGCGGCCGGCGGCTGGCGCTGGCGCCAAGGCCCTTCCTGGCATTGGGCCCTTTTAACCCAGCCCCTCGCCAAGGCCAGTCTGGGGGCCCAGGAGCCTCGGGCCGTTCTGGGTGGGCAGGGGGAGCGCCTGGGGCGCCCTGCCTGGCTGTGCGCCTAGTTTCCGTCCATCACAGGTTCACTGTGACGAGTACCTCCATGCCAGGAGCAGCCACTCGACCAAGGCCAAGCGCTCCAGCGATGCTCTGGGGCGGGGGTTCACCCCTGGACCTCCCCAACAATAGGAAGAACAGGGGCATGACCCTGGAGCTGGCAGGGTGGAGGCTGGCCCGGTGGAGGCCTGGGAGGATGGAGAGGAGGGGATGGCGGGGAGGGAACTGACTTCATGATTCAAGGCAAAAGGTGAAGTGTCCTGCTGTCTCTGTGCAGTGCTGCACTCGGTCCCTGGCCCCAGGCAGCCGAGCCGGGCCCCCAGGCTACCTCGCTGTGCTCTTGCTGTGACTCCCCTCTCCAAGTGCCCGGGTTCACCGTGAGGAGCCGCACAGCTCTGCCCATCCATGCGTCCCTGGCTCCGCTCTACGCGGGTCCCAAAGCTGGCAGGAAACCTTCCAGAGCCTGTCAGGCTGGGAGCCGTCCTGGAGGGGCTGAGGGCACCTCCTACTGGCAGCCTGCGGAACTGCAGGAACAGGGCTCCTTTGCCCACCACACCACCTGGGGAAAACTAGAGGAGCTCCGGTGGTACAGTAACAGTTAAACGTGCCCCGAATGCAACGGGCTACCTGGAGAGGTATTTACAGGATCTGCAGTTTAACAGGAAGAGGAGCACTGGAGGGCACCGGAGGGTGGTGTTGGGTGGGTCTGGCTTACGGGACTCTGGGAAGCCCCCAGCCTCAGGAGCCTCAGGGCAGAGGCTGCAGACCTAGGGCCCGGCCAGCCCGGCAGCCTCACCCCACGCTCCGGACAGAGTGGCCTCTGCTGGGAGAAGTCAGGCCTCAGCTGGGCAGCAGGGCAGCGTGAGCGGGGTCCAGGGCCAGAGGCAGGGACGGGACATCGGCGGCACCATGGGCCTGGTCCGGGTGGGCGGTCAGGAGCGGCTGGGGAGTGTCTGCTCCCTGGGCGGGCACGGCGGGAGGAGGCGGCCTTCCCGAGGGCTCGGCGGGGCCTCCCAGCCGCACCTGGGCTCCTTCGTCCTCCGCGGGGAGACGGTGGTCCGGGCATCAGCTGACCAGGTAGCTGTGCATCTCCCGAGAGTTGATGCTCAGGACCACGCCCGAGTGGTTGCCTAGGCAACAGAAGACGCGTGGCTGTGAGCACCGTCTGCCAGGTGGGGACGGCGCGAGGCAGGCCGTGGGGGGACGCGCGCGGAAGCGGTGAGTCGTGGACACCCGCGGTGGCATCGGCTGTGCGGGGTGCGTCCTCCGTGGTGACCGTGGGGGGGCGTGCAGTGCTGGGGAGCAGTGGCCCGGGCACGGAGGTAAGGCCACACTGACCTGAACGGGAGCCCGAAGGCATCCGCAGCAGGGGGACGCGGGAGGGGCTGACGCCCCGCCCCCTCCTGGCAGCACCTGCTGCTGGGGGGTCTGGCATGGTGAGGACCGGGGCGGAGCCAGAGAGAGGGGGCGTGGCCGTCAGCCCGAGACGAGGGCCTGGGGCCCGGGGCTGCCCACCCGTCTCCGTGAGCAGGGCGGGGTGCAGAGGCTGTGCGGCGCACAGCGCTGCGGGCTGTGTGCGAGGTACTCGGGGAGCAGTATTTTTGCTGGCAGTGGTCTTCATCCCCACTCTGGGGCTGCCTGGTCTGGCAAGTCCCCGGGCACTGATTCCATAGAGGCCCCAGCCTCCCTGCTCCAGGCAGACACGGGGGTCCCACAGCAGGGCGGGCCGGGTCCTGTGGCCCTGGAACCCCAGGGAGTGGGGGGGTGCCCTGCGGAGCCTGAGCAGGCCACGCGTCCCAGCGCCTACCCTGGACGGTCCCCTGCGTGTCCTCACTGTGGCTCACGGGACTGGTCATCTCCTGCTCCTTCTCGTTGTGCATCTGGGCGTACACGGTTCTGCCCGGGCGTTTCCTGCAGGGCAGAGGCGGCTCCCAGCTCTTGCAGAAGGTACTAGCACCCAGCCCGCAGAGGGCCAGCCCCAGAGCCTGGTGCCCACACGCCCCTTGGCCAGCACACCATGGGTGCCCTCTCTGGGCTCTGCAGAGCTGGTATGGCTGCTCCACTTTGTCTTCCAGTACCC
The DNA here is from genome assembly GCF_000151885.1 of Dipodomys ordii. NCBI lineage: Eukaryota > Metazoa > Chordata > Mammalia > Rodentia > Heteromyidae > Dipodomys > Dipodomys ordii. The sequence goes on from NW_012267287.1 coordinate 2,901,774, forward strand.
AGGCCGGAGGGGAGAGTGACCCACACCCAAGGTCCAGCCCTGTGCCAAGAGGACCCGGCCAGCCCTGGCCCGCACTCAGCCTCAGCTGCCCCGTGCTGGCACGGGAGCTGAGGGTCAGGCACGGGGCCCCTGCTTTCCAGCAGTGACAGGGGGTTGGGAGCTGGGCACTAGGACCCCACTTCCTAGGGGCCACAGCGGTCAGGTGGGGGACGAGCGGATTTCCTGCCTGGGCACCTGGCAGAGGAATGGGTGAGACCTGGTCACGGCGTCTGAGGCCCGGGCAGCCGGGGAGCTCGTGCCTCAGGGATTGGAAAGCGGGAAAGGCCATGGCCTGCCCCGGGCCCCCAATCTGCCACCCGGAAAACTCAGGCTGTCCCCTGAGGTCCCCTCCTCCGGGGGGGCGCCAGGTTAGCTGAGGCTCTGCTATTCTTTCTCAGACCCCTCCTTTGCCCCCTGCCCCCTGCCCCCCCCATCCAGGTAACAAGGGGGACAAGTGTGGACGCGCCCGGCCAGAGCAGCACCTGCCTGTGCCCAGCCATGGGCCGAGGGGGCCAGCAGGGAGGGGTGTCCATTACCCTCTACAAGGACACGTGCATCGAGGCCAGCAAATAGGGGTCCCCAGGGGGCGCCCAGTGCCTGGGCCCTGGGGAGGGTGGAGGAGGCGGCCCCTGCTGTGGTGAATGGGGCCCTCAGTGGTCCTTGGGGACCAGCACGGTCGGTCTCCATGCATCATTCTGCTCATTCCTCAGATTCCAGGGACGGCCAGGGCGGCCACCATGGGTGCTGGCTCGGGGTCTGCATGCCCAGGCCCCTGGCCTCACCTCAGCACCCCCATCTGAGCACCTGGGGCCCCGTGTGGCGCCTGGCCGGAGAGGCTGGCACAGGAGAGCCGGGAAGCGGTGCTGCCCCCGCTCGCCGGGCCTGCGCCCGCACCCAGCCTCGCTGGCTGGACCTCCCTCGCCCGCAGCTCCCCAAGGCCCGCACAGGAGGGGCTGCCATGTGGAGGGTGGTGACCGTCTGTCCCTGGGGACCCCGGGTGACAGTGCCAGCAAGGGAACCAGCGCTGTGTCCTCCCCCCCCCCCGCAACCCCGCCAGGAGTGCGGCCTCTGCCTGCCCCGCGTCCAGGCCGCACAGAGACGGGGAGGCGGCCTTGCCTTTTGAATTTGTAGAGGATGAACACCACCACCGCCAGCAGCCCGACCACGAAGAGCACCGCCGCCGCCCAGTAGCCGCCGCCGCCCAGCCGCTGGGAACCTGCAGGGAGCACAGGAGGAGACAGCCATGGCAGGGCTGGTCAGTGAGGACAGTGAGGGGCAGTGAGGACAGTGAGGGGCAGTCAGGGACAGTGAGGGGCAGTCAGGGACAGTGAGGGGCAGTCAGGGACAGTGGGGACAGTGAGGGACAGTGGGGACAGTGAGGGGCAGTGAGGGGCAGTCAGGGACAGAGCAGGGCAGCTGCAGCAGGGGTCCCAGCTTGGAGAGGCTGCTGCGTGTCATCTAGCCTGTCCCCGCGCGGGTGGGGAAATGCACCCTCGCGGCCTGGGAGGCACCAGGATGCTCCTCTCGGGCGGGGCCTGCAGCTGCTGACCTGCTGGGAGCATGGGCGGAGCCTACTCCTGCAGAGCGCCCGGCTCTCCCCCCCTTCGTGCGCATGCCCGGGGTGAGCTGCCTGGGCTCCCTGTGGACGTGGGCACTATAGGGAAGTGGCCATGGGGACCAGCAGCAGGGGTCATCTGGAGGGGACGTCAAGCCCCGCGGGTCTGGCCAGAAAGCCATGCGTCTAATTGGAGACTGCCCACCGGAGGGTCGCCCGGCGGGTGACGGAGGGCCACCCATGGGGCCTCAGGGCCTGGGTGCCTGCCCAGCCTGCCCCCAGGCCCAGCCAGGCCTCCCACCTGAGTCTGCCCCCCCCAGGCCCAGCCAGGCTTCTCACCTGAGTCTGTCTCCCGCAGGGCCACCAGGACCCGCAGCCCGCCTCGCACGGGGAAGCTGATCTTGTGAGCACTGAGCACCTGCTGGATGGCTGCGACTCTCTGAAAGGGGAAGGGAGGGGTGCTCAGGCCGGGAGGGGGGCAATCAGGCCAGGAGGGAGGGATGATCACTCAGGCCACGAGGGAGGGGTGCTCAGGCCAGAAGGGAGGGTCAGGGCCCTGACCCCTGCAGAGGTCAAGGGCTGGAGAGGGCCACGGCCTTCCCAGCCTCGGTGTCCTCGTGAATGGGCAGGGAAGCTGCCTGTCACCGTGAGGACGGGCAGGACATGGCTGGCCCCGGTGTGTGTGCGTGCATGTGTGTGTGCGCGTGGGGGGTGCGCGCATGTGTGCGTGTGTGTGAGCATGTGGGGGGTGCGCGTGTGTGCGTGCGTGTGCGTGTACATCTTCACGCCCCGCCCGCTCCGTCATCCTGCAGGGGAAGCCGCTGGCTGGAGGCTGCATGGCGTGTGGCTCCCGTGGCGAGGGGTTTCGGGGGACGGGCTGCGCGTCTCCACTTGGGCCGCCGCCTGCTTTCCAGTTGGGTTATTTCGTGGGCTGCCTTCGAGCTGGGGTCCTGGCCTCTGACGTGGCTGAGTTGGATGTGGGGCCGCCGACCCTCTCCCCTTGTCGGAGCCTGGCTGCGCAGCTTCTTGGCTTGATGGAACTGCGAGTGTCCCCGTGTGCCGGGGTCCTGTGTGCCGGGATCTCTGTGTGCCGGGATCCCTGTGTGCCGGGATCCCTGTGTGCCGGGGTCCTGTGTGCCGGGGTCCCGTGTGCCGGGGTCCCCGAGTGCTGGGGTCCGTGTCCTGTGTGCCGGGGTCCCCGTGTGCCGGGGTCCTGTGTCCTGTATGCTGGGGTCACCATGTGCCGGGATCCCTGTGTGCTGGGGTCCCGTGTGCCGGGGTCCTGTGTCCTGTATGCTGGGGTCACCATGTGCCGGGATCCCTGTGTGCCGGGGTCCTGTGTGCCGGGGTCCTGTGTCCTGTATGCTGGGGTCACCATGTGCCGGGGTCCCTGTGTGCCGGGGTCCTGTGTGCCGGGGTCCCGTGTGCCGGGGTCCCCGAGTGCTGGGGTCCGTGTCCTGTGTGCCGGGGTCCCTGTGTGCCGGGGTCCTGTGTCCTGTATGCAGGGGTCACCATGTGCCAGTGCCGGGATCCCTGTGTGCCGGGGTCCTGTGTGCCGGGGTCCCGTGTGCCGGGGTCCCCGAGTGCTGGGGTCCGTGTCCTGTGTGCCGGGGTCCCTGTGTGCCGGGGTCCTGTGTCCTGTATGCAGGGGTCACCATGTGCCAGGGTCCTGTGTCCCGTGTGCTGGGTTCCCGTGTGCCGGGGTCCTTTGTCCTGTATGCTGGGGTCCCCGTGTGCCAGGGTCCTGTGTCCCGTGTGCTGGGTCCCCGTGTGCCATGTGCTGGTGTCCCATGTCCCGTGTGCTGGGGTCCTGTGTCCCGTGTGCTGGGATCCCCGTGTGCCGGGGTCCGTGTCCTGTGTGCCGGGGTCCCCATGTGCCAGGGTCCTGTGTCCTGTATGCCGGGGTCCCCGTGTGCCAGGGTCCTGTGTCCTGTATGCTGGGGTCACCATGTGCCGGGGTCCTTTGTCCTGTATGCTGGGGTCACCATGTGCCAGAGTCCTGTGTCCCGTGTGCTGGGATCCCCGTGTGCCGGGGTCCGTGTCCTGTGTGCCGGGGTCCCCGTGTGCCAGGGTCCTGTGTCCTGTATGCCGGGGTCCCCGTGTGCTGGGATCCCCGTGTGCCGGGGTCCCTGTGTCCCGTGTGCTGGGTTCCCGTGTCCATGTGCTGGGTTCCCATGTCCCGTGTCCTGGGGTCCCGGTATGCCGTTGTTTGCGGTGTGGGCACTCGGTGGTGTGTGCGCGGCGGCAGCGTCTCTCTCCTTGGCGGCTGTCAGGAGCTGTGCGGCTGTCAGGAGCTGTGCGGCTGTCAGGAGCTGTGCGGCTGACTGGCCAGGGCGCTGCTGGACTGTGTCCTCCCCAGGGCATGTCAGGATCTTGGCAGTGTTTGGATCTGCTGCCTTTTGACTTTGGCCACCCTGCTGGGGCTCGGGCCCTCAGTGCTGCCGCAGTGTGGATGCTGGCCGGTGTGGATGCCACGGTGTGGATGCTGCGGTGTGGATCCTGGCTGGTGTGGATGCTGCGGTGTGGATGCCGCGGTGTGGATACTGCAGTGTGGATGCTGCGGTGTGGATGCTGGCTGGTGTGGATGCCGCGGTGTGGATGCTGGCCGGTGTGGATGCCGCGGTGTGGATGCTGCGGTGTGGATGCTGGCCGGTGTGGATGCCGCGGTGTGGATGCCGCGGTGTGGATGCCACGGTGTGGATGCTGGCCGGTGTGGATGCCGCGGTGTGGATGCCGCGGTGTGGATCCTGGCTGGTGTGGATACTGTGGTGTGGATGCCGCGGTGTGGATACTGCAGTGTGGATGCCGCGGTGTGGATGCTGGCTGGTGTGGATCCTGCGGTGTGGATGCCGCGGTGTGGATACTGCAGTGTGGATGCCGCGGTGTGGATGCCGCGGTGTGGATGCCGTGGTGTGGATGCTGCGGTGTGGATGCTGCGGTGTGGATCCTGGCTGGTGTGGATGCCGCGGTGTGGATGCCGCGGTGTGGATGCTGCGGTGTGGATCCTGGCTGGTGTGGATCCTGGCTGGTGTGGATACTGCGGTGTGGATGCTGGCCGGTGTGGATGCCGCGGTGTGGATGCTGCGGTGTGGATCCTGGCTGGTGTGGATACTGTGGTGTGGATGCTGCGGTGTGGATGCTGGCTGGTGTGGATCCTGGCTGGTGTGGATGCCGCGGTGTGGATGCTGCGGTGTGGATGCTGGCTGGTGTGGATACTGCGGTGTGGATGCTGGCTGGTGTGGATGCTGCGGTGTGGATGCTGCGGTGTGGATCCTGCGGTGTGGATACTGCGGTGTGGATACTGCGGTGTGGATGCTGCGATGTGGATGCTGGCTGGTGTGGATGCCGCGGTGTGGATACTGCGGTGTGGATGCCGCGATGTGGATGCCGCGGTGTGGATGCCGCGGTGTGGATGCCGTGGTGTGGATGCTGGCCGAGGCTGAGCTCTTGGCTCCAGTCTTCCCTGCCATACTCACCTGGGCTTCCCAGCATTCCTTGTGGTTTTAGTGGAGGCCATGTGACCATCCCCAGCCAATGGTGTAGGAGACGATCCCACAACCTCTCCTCCCCCTCCCCAACCCCCCCATCAGACCACAGCGGGGTGGACAGGAGCCTCCACGGGGTGTGTCAGTGTCCTTGTTTGTGGGTGTGAGCCCATGCCGGGCGGAGAGGGACCTGCGTGCCCCGGGCCGTGGGATTTGCCTTGTCACTGGAGAGGCTCCTCTTCCTTGTGGGCCGGGGTGGGGGCAGCAGCACGTACAGGTCGGCCAGGGTGGGCAGCCCGGGCTTCACCACGGTCAGCAGCAGCTCCTCGGGGATGCTGGTCTCCTGCGGGGACAGAGGGACACGTGCACGCGTGTCCTCACGGCATCCCCTGTCCCGGGCCCTCGAACATGGGTTCCTAAGTCCCGCTCATCTGCCCTCATCCCATACACGCCACACGCGGCCCCCGAGCCCAGGCGTGGCCTCCACAGGCCTCCCTCTCCAGACCTGCCCCTCCCGCCCCACCCCTCCATACGCTGCCCGTGCTGAGCTCCTACTGCGCCTCCTATGCCCAGAACAACTGCACCAGCATCATTCACAGGATGAGAACCATGGTCGGGGTGGGGCTCAGCCTACACACCCTCGGGGGACCGGGAGGACTGACCCCTCTCCACCCCACTGCCCTGCCCCCGTCTGTTGGCTGTGAGGCTCCTGAGCGACTCGGTGTGCTCTACTCCGACCTTCCCTGTCTCCGGGCTCTGGCTCAGGGGAGGTTTAGTCGGTAGGTTGAGACGGCTGTAAGGGCATGTCGGACTGTGGAGGACCGCGGCGGCGTGAACAGCCGGTGCTCTGGATGGGCTGTCTTCCTTTAGAGGCGACGCTCCGGGCTCGGTGCCACGGACGCCCCGGCGGCGGGCCCCGGGGAGACGGATACCTTGGAGAGCATCCGGGTGACCACCAGGCCCACGTCCTCCCGCCACTCCGGGGTGTTGGGGTTGTAGCTGTCCAGGTCCTGGGAGAACTGCAGGGACACCACCTGGAACTGATCTGGAAAGAGGCAGGGGTGGGCTCCGGTCAGTCCTGGCCCGAGGCTCTGGCCCCGCCAGGATGGGCCTGGGTGCAGGCCTCCGCGGCCCTCTGCGGCAGCTCGGGGCGGCAGGGCCGGCTCAGCGTTTGGAGATGATGCGTCCTCCCCAGGCACGGCCGGCCGGCTGGGCTGCTCACCCCCAGAGGCCGTTACCATGACCCGACAGTGGGGTGGGGGCGGGGGAGCCTGGTCTAGGGGGCGCAGACGCAGCCCACAGGGTGTAGACGCCACCTGCTGGCCTCGTTCCTTCTGCTTCGTGGGCTGCAGCTGGACCGGCCCCCACCTTAAGAGTCCATGACTCAGAGCTCTCAGGTTGAGGCAACAGGAGCCCCAGAGCTGACCATGACCCCCCGCTGGCCTCTGAGCCTCTGTGCCCCGCCTGTGAAGGGGGAGGACCCAAGGGACCATGTGCATGAACTGCGCAGTGTGACCGGGTATGCGGGCGTGGCCACAGCAGCCACGGCTCTGCAGGACCGACGCGGTGCGGGCACCAGGCCGGGCACTCACCCAGCACACGGACGACCCTGGAGTCCTGCAGCACGGAGCTCCCGCACGCGGCCTGCACCGTCACACGCACCTCCCCCGCCTCCGCGAAGCGCGTGGCCACCCGGTTCTCCAGGGAGATCAGGGGCTGCGGGCACAGGGGGCGCAGGGCTGGCAGGGGCTGCCGTGGCCACCAGGGGCAGTGCCCAGCCCTGTGCCCGCCAGACAGCCGGCTGCGGGCACAGGGGGCGCAGGGCTGGCAGGGGCTGCCGTGGCCACCAGGGGCAGTGCCCAGCCCTGCGCCCGCCAGACAGCCGGCTGCAGGGAGGCTGCTCAAGAGCACCTGATTCAGAGGAGGGGGAGGGAGGGAGGGAGGAAGCAGGGAGGGGGGAAGGAAAGAGAAAAGGAAGGAAGGAAGGAAAGGGAGGGAGAGAAGGAGGGAACAAGGGAAGGAGGGAAGGAAAGAGGGAGGGAGGGAAGGAGGGAGGGAGGGAGGGCAGGCAGGCATCCTTGCTCTGGGTCTTGAGGCCCAACCTGAGGACAGTCGGCCTTGTCCTCTCGCCAGGCGCTGTCTCTCCCCCTCCCTCCCTCCCTCTGCCTCTCTCTCTCTCTTCCTCTCCTTCTCTCTCTCTCCCTCTCCCTGTCCCTCTCTCTCCCCCCCTTCCCTTTCTCACTGTCTGGCTGTTTACACAGCACAGGCCAGGCCTCTCAGTGAGGCCCCCAGGGTCTCTGTCAGCTCCTCCCTTGGGGTGCCCCGCATGACTGCTCCCCATAGACCCTTCCCCGGCCTCCTCCCCAGTCCCCTCCCCGGCGCCCCAGGTACCTTGCCAACCTTCGTGGCCCTGGTCACGCTCCGCTCAGGCCGGCCACCTTGTTCTACCTCTTTTCCCCGGGAGGCAGGGACCCGTCTGATCTACCCTGTGCCCGCAGAACACGTGGACCCCGAACGGATGCCCAGGGAAGCCGGCCCAGCCCCTCGCGGTGACTGCGGAGCGGCGGGGACGGTGCCGCCCGCCGAGGGCTCCGTGGGACGGCGCCCGGATGGAGTGGGAGGCGGCGGCGGGGCGCACCTGCAGGCTCTGGGCGATCCACCAGTAGAAGACGGTGAGGTTGGGGTTCGGGGGCAGCAGCACGGCCGTGAGGTTCACCTCCTGGTTGACACCGGTGACGGGGACCACCTCCAGGTAGAGAGCCTGCAGCGGGGCTGTGGGGCAAGGGGGCAGGGTTCAAGGACAGCGGGGCGCCCGCCTTCCACCATCTAGTCTTTTCTTTGTTGGTCCTGGTGATCAAACCCAGGACGTGGTGCGGGCTGGGCAGGCGCTCTGCGGCCGAGCTGCAGCCCGCACGCGCCTCTCGATGGGTGCTCTTGGTGACCAATATCACCCGTGTCAGTGACGCCTTCACCACTGACCCCCCATCACCACCAACACGACCCCCGCCACCACCATCATCACCACCATCATCACCACCACCAACATGACCACCACCATCACCACCACCAACACAACCACCACCAACACCTCCACCACCATCACCACCACCACCAACACGACCACCACCATCACCACCACCATCACCATCACCATCATCACCACCACCAACACGACCACCACCATCACCACCACCA
>NW_012267287.1:2910713-2912101 GCF_000151885.1 Dipodomys ordii
TCCCCGCCACCACCACCATCACCACCACCACCACCACCACCACCATCATCATCACCACCATGACCACCACCACCATCACCACCAACACGACCACCATCACCATCACCACCACCATCATTACTACCACTACCATCATCACCACCACCAACACTACCACAACCACCACCATCACCACCACCAACATGACCACCACCATCACCATCATCATCACCACCAACACCTCCACCACCATCACCACCACCAACACGACCCCCGCCACCATTACCACCACCACCACCACCAACACGACCACCACCACCAATACGACCATTACCACCATCACCACCACCACCAACACGATCCCCGCCACCACCACCATCACCACCACCACCACCACCATCATCACCAACACCATCACCACCACCACCATCATCACCAACACCATCACCACCACCACCACCACCATCATCATCACCACCATCATCACCAACACCATCATCATCACCACCAACATGACCACCACCACCACCATCACCACCACCACCACCACCATGACCCCCGCCATCGCCACCACCATCGCCACCACCAACACGACCCCTGCCACCATCACCACCACCGCCACCAGCAGCAGCAATATGCTCCCCAACACTGTCACTGCTGTTACCACCACCACCGCTCCCATCGCCCTCACGAAAGCCACCCCTGCGACCCCCCAGTCCTGTCCTGCCCAGACCACTGTGTGCAGTGTGAGTGCCGGCCTCCCCGCCCACGGCCCGTCATCCCGGGGCTCCCGTGCGCCCCAAGACCAGGCCCCGCTGGCTCCTCGGGGTGACGGACTTACAGTTGACCTGGACAAAGATCACGGCCTCGTCGTGGCCGGCCGCGTTCTCTGCCCTGACGGACACGCGGTAGACGCCGGGGCTGTCGTAGCGGTGCCGGATGGGCTCCCCGCTCAGCGTGAGGTTCACGTACATGGCCTTGAAGTCGTCCCCGAGGTCCACCTGGTACCTGGTGGTGAGTACGTCGCCCTGCGGGACGGCGGGGCGCTCAGCCGGGGCCTCCGCTGGGCCCGCGGCCCGAGTGGACGGGCGGCACCGCGCAGCGCCTTCCAGGGGCACAGCCGTCTTCCATGTCGGAGGAGCCGCCTGGCTGTGAGGAGGGCCAGGCGCTGGCGACAGCAGAAGGCGGTGTGGGGGCAGATGGGCCGTGGTGGGGACCCGGCGCCAGAGCGTGTCACAGAGCCCGGGGAGCACGGCTCTCACACGGGAGGAGCCCGGGGAGCACGGCTCTCACACGGAGGAGCCCAGGGAGCAAGGCTCTCACACGGAGGAGCCCGGGGAGCACGGCTCTCACACGGAGGAGCCCGGGGAGCACGGCTCTCACACGGAGGAGCCCGGGGAGCACGGCTC
>NW_012267287.1:2912486-2916812 GCF_000151885.1 Dipodomys ordii
CGGGAGGAGCCCGGGGAGCACAGCTCTCACACGGGAGGAGCCCGGGGAGCACGGCTCTCACACGGGAGGAGCCCAGGGAGCACGGCTCTCACACGGGAGGAGCCCGGGGAGCACGGCTCTCACATGGGAGGAGCCCGGGGAGTACGGCTCTCACACGGAGGAGCCCGGGGAGCACAGCTCTCACACGGAGGAGCCCGGGGAGCACGGCTCTCACACGGGAGGAGCCTGGGGAGCACGGCTCTCACACGGGAGGAGCCCGGGGAGCACGGCTCTCACACGGGAGGAGCCCGGGGAGCACGGCTCTCACACGGGAGGAGCCCGGGGAGCATGGCTCTCACGGGAGGAGCCCGGGGAGCACGGCTCTCACACAGGAGGAGCCCGGGGAGCACGGCTCTCACAGGAGGAGCCCGGGGAGCACGGCTGTCACAGGAGGAGCCCGGGAGCACGGCTCTCACACGGGAGGAGCCCGGGGAGCACGGCTCTCACACGGGAGGAGCCCGGGAGCACGGCTCTCACACGGGAGGAGCCCGGGGAGCACGGCTCTCACACGGGAGGAGCCCGGGGAGCACGGCTCTCACGGGAGGAGCCCGGGGAGCACGGCTCTCACACGGGAGGACTTCTGCAGTGCCGCCAGGCCTGTGGCCAGCAAGACACAGTGTCCCTCACACAGCGCCGTTCCCAGCTCTCCACTGCCCCCGTGTGGCGCGGGCCGGGGCGCGGGCGGCGAGGGCTTTGCTGGAGGAGCTCCCAGGGCCGAGCCTCCCCGCAGCATGGCTCACCCCGGGGCTCGCGGTCACCCCTGATCCCCGAGCCAACCTTAACCCTGTACCTCACCCGGTGAGGACCACACGCCGCCAGCAAACCCGCTGCCCACGCACGTCCCACCTGCCGGCCTGCACAGCCGGAGCGACACGCGCACCTGACTCGCACCTAACCTTCTCCACAAGCACAGCACACACACGCCCCAAACTCACGAGCACTGGAAGCCCCAGTGGGAGGCTTGGAGACAGGGTCGTGGCTCACAGAGATAGTTAACGTGGGGTCACACTGGGGCAGGCAGGGACAAAACCCAATGGCTAGTGTCCTCCTAAGAGAGGTGAGAAGCCAGGCACAGGTCCACACGCCCGGAGTCCCAGCCACTCGGGAGGCTGAGACCTGAGGATCGTGGTCAGAGGCCAGCCCAGGCAGAAATGTTCCCAAAAACTTATCTCCAATTAACCACTAAATAGCTGGAAGTGGAGCTGAGTGAAAAAGCCTGGGGACAACTCCCAGACCCTGAGTTCAAATCCCAGGACACGAGAGAGAGACACACAGAGAGACAAAGGAAGGGAAGGGAAGGGAAGGGAAGGGCTGTGAACCCCAGCAGGGGGCGGCATGGAGAGGTTGATGGCAGAGCCAGGCAGCCCCAGCCCAGAGCTCTGGAAGCCAGAAGAGGCAGAGCAGCGCTGTGCTCAGAGCCCCGATGGTGGCCCTTTGTGACAGTGACCCAGAACCTAATGTATATGCCGCTCTGTTCCCCGGTTTTCTAGGTTTCAGGATCGAGGCTGAGGTTGCTCCTGCCCAGTGCTCCCTTCACAGGGGAGGAGGCCCGGAGGGACTGAGCTGCCCGCCGGGGGCTCACCCCGGCAGCATGCGCGTGGGGTTTAAGGAGCCGGGCAGCCTTGGGGGAGGGAGGGGCCACTCACAGGGGTCCCCAGCCACCATGCATCTCCACGGGTTTTCTGGATTCCTGTGTGTGTGTGTGTGTGTGTGCACCCGCACATGTGTGCCAGTCCTGGGTCCTTTAGCTTTTTTGCTCAACTGGCACTCTACCATTTGAACCACAGCTCTTCTTTTGGCGTTTTGCTGGCTAACAGAAATGAGCGTCATGGACTTTCCTGCCTGGTCTGGCTTTGAACCGTGACCCTGGATCTCAGCCTCCCGAGCAGCTGGGCCCACTTGTGACCCCCCGGTCGGTGCCCACCTCGGATCCCACTCCTCCATGCTGCGTGGGGCTAGTTTGAAGTTGATGTCGGTTGTGGGGTGTGGATGAAATGTGTGTGTGGGGGGGCTGTGTCCGCCCAGCAGCTGCTCTGCACCTGTGCAGAGGTGAGCAGAGACCCACGTGTGCACGTGCCCCTCCCGGCCCCCCCCCATCATCAGCCCTGACTCCCAATCCACCCGTTCCCAAGCCAGGGGCGGGTGAGCGTGGCTGTGTGGCTGTAGGTGGCGAGGTACGGCGGTCTGCGTGTGTGAGTCCCTGTGAACATGTTTTGCACGTGTCTGTGAGTTGGTGTGGAGTGTGTGGTGTGGGTGAACGCGCCGGCCTGCTCCTCTCTCCCCGGAACCCCTTCACCGCCGAAGACAGCAGCTCCCGGGGCCCTGCCCTCCCCGTGAGACCTTCCTTCATTTCGGTACCGGTGCCAGTGCTTGAACTCGTGGCCTGGGCACTGTCCTTCAGCTTTTTTTTGCTCAGGTGGCTCGTGCTCTACTCAAGCCAGTTTCGTTGGGGATTTTCGGTGGTTACTGGAAGGTACGGCACATGGACTTTCCTGCCTGGGCTGGCTTCACACCTCCAGCCCAAGATCTCAGCTTCCTGTATAGCTGGGATTCCAGGCGTGACCTGAAAGAGCCCTTCCTAAGAGCCTGTCCTCCCCTCACCACGGACCTCCTCAGGCCTGGCAGGGCTCTTGGTACAGGGCTGGGGTCTGGGCAGCTGGGGCCCAGGGCCAGGGCCTAGAGCTGGCCTTCAGGCCAGTCTGATTGGCTCTGCAGAGGGGAAGCGCGTGCCACATTCTCGGCTCTAGGGGGCAGCAGAGGGCCGTGTTTCAGGGCAGTCTGTCCAGAATCCAGCGGCTGCTGGGTTAGCTTGGGGGTCCAGGCCCCCCAGCCCCGTGCCAGGAACGCCGCGCTCCAGGGTGAATCCCAGGCTGTCTGGAACAGCGAGGGGTCCTAGGATGTGGGGAGCCAGAGCCAGGGCACCGCTCAGGTTTGGGGGGTACAGACTTGGTCTCTGTCCACTGAAGCCAGAGGCTAGCAATGACCAGGCACGCCTCCGTTCCCCCACTTACATGCAGGTTTTGTGTATGTGCCTGACACGGCCATCAGCACTTAGCAGGCTGTGTCCTTCCCAGCCTCAGTCTCCCTGTGTGCGGGGGCCAGGGCCCATGGTTCTGGGTTCGAGGGACTCTGTCCTCACCACCCCACCCTACCTTGGCACTGTGTTTGGAAAGACACTTAACTAAAGCTCATAGAACACAGCCACGCGTGACAGACTGAGCTGATGAGCCCAGGCTCAGGGAGCCCCACTCCCAGGGACATGGGCCCCACCCCCGGCACCTTCTGAGCGTCTGCGCTTCCTGCACATTGTGAGTTCTTCTAAGGGTCACTTCTTGATTTGCTACAAGATCGCCAGTATTTCAATAACCAGAAACATAAGCATGCTATGGATTAAGTTAAAAGACCAGAAGGAAGCTGGCGCTTGTGGCTCACGCCTGAAATCTTAGGCACTCAGGAGGCTGAGATCTGAGGATGGCAGGTTCAAAGCCAGCCAGGGCAGGAAAGTCTATGAGACGCTTATCTGCAATAAAAGGCCCAGAAAAAGCTGGAAGTGGCGCTGTGGCTCAAGTGGTAGGGCACAAGTTTTGACAAAAGAAAATCACAGGGGAGCCTTGGCCCTGAGTTCAAGCCCCAGGATCGGCACCCACACCACCACCACCACCACCACCACCAGCAGCAGAAGGAAATATGAAATTTAATCAATTTAACCACTTCCCTGGGGGAGAAGAATTTAAGTGATGCTTGTATTTTCTACCTTTCACGTATTTCCCAAACATTCTACAACAATCATATATTAATTTTAAAATCAGAAGAAAACGTAGCATTTTGTGCTAAAGTAAAAATAGAAAGAGTAGGAGGATATACACACATATAAAGAGAAAGAGGTAGAGCTGTGTACACGCACACGCACACACACACATATCGCATACGTACAGGATTGTGGCTGTGTGGTTATAAATAACAGTTTCTTTAACTTTGTTTTTGTTAGGATTCCAAATTCACTAAATCAATCTAATTAGAGGTTTACCAAATTTTTTGCTGGCTACAGGAGTGAGTCAGCGTTGTATCAGCCCGGTAAACACGGATGCACACGCGCGCACACGTGACATACGGGCACACACACACACACACACACAGGGAGAGGCCATGCCCCCCCCCGCTGTCCCACACCCTCCCTCCATCTCTACCCCACGCTCTCTCTGACTGCCTCGTCTCAGATGGTGGGGGCCTGAAGCGAACTCCCCCACACCCGTCCCAGGCCAGCCCCTGTCCCCGGCCAGCCCCCGT
>NW_012267287.1:2917500-2918486 GCF_000151885.1 Dipodomys ordii
TCCGGTACCTGGGCGGGCGGGGCGGGGGCGGGGGGCGTCACACCGGGGGCCGGTGGCTCTGAGCACCAAGGCTCCATGGACCCGCCACCCATTCTCCAGCCCAGAACACGAGGCCCCGGAGGGCAGCATGCCACGGGGGACAGTGCGCCAGCCCTTGTTACTGTGGCCCGGGGGGCGAGGCGAGGCCCTGCTGACCGCTGTGGTCTCGCGGTGTCCCAGGGAGGGCGGTGCCTACATCAGCCGAGCTCCAACCCTGGCCTTGCCCTGGACCGCGAGGCCCCGAGTTCCATCTCTGTGTGACCTTGGGGGAGCTGGACTGTGTCCCCGGATCCATCAACTCGCCCACCTGACCCTGTCTCCCAGTCTCCCAGCTGCCTGGGGGGGGCAGTCTAGGGGTCAGGCCTTGAGCTGAGAAGGGCTTCACCCAGAGCCGGCTCCAGGCAGCAATCGATCCCCCCCCAGGCCTGACGCACCGACCTGCAGGATGCAGGGCCCCGCGCAGGCGCGGCCCAGCCTCTCCCCACGGACGCTGCACTCAGAGCGGCTGTCTGGACTGGGAGCGCGCAGGGCAGAGGCGGACCATGGCCGCTCACCCCAGGCTGCTGGTGTAGGTCTGGCCCAGGGCGCAGTCCTCGGGAGGTGACAAGGGGTTGAACCAGAAGTTGGCGGAGCACTTGTCAGCTGCAGACTCCAGGGAGGGCGTGCGCTCGAAGCCGTAGTCACTGCGAGGAGAGACGGCATCAGAGCCGGCCGGGGGAACGGTGCCCGGGGGGGCGCCCAGGCTCCCAGCCGGGGGGACCCAGGGGTGGGGGGGAGCCTGGAGGGCGGCCTGGGGAGGTGAGCGACATCTCAAAGGAGCCGTGCAGGGCAGGCCAGCTGCCAGGAGGGAGAGTCGGGCGCAGGAGGCTGCAATGCAGGGCCTGAGCTGGACAGGGAGGGGTAGGTGGGAGGGATGGGGGGACAGGAGGGACAGGGGGACGGGAGGC
>NW_012267287.1:2919027-2921463 GCF_000151885.1 Dipodomys ordii
GGGGAGGGAGGCCGGCAGGTAGGCTGGAGGCCCTGCAGCAGGCGTCCTGTGAGCGTGAGGCCGTGGCCTGCCTGGAGAGTTCGTACTCACCAGAGGAAGTCGGAGTCCCGGCACTGGCACACGCGTGAAGTGAGGGCCGACGTGAAGCTCCGCCCCTTGACACACCAGGATGTGGACTTCCTCTTCCGGAAACTTCTCTGCTGGCCCATAATGCAGTGGTCACCCTGTAGCAGGGGACCAGGATGAGGGACCGGCCCGGAAGGGGCTGGCTCTCCACCAGTTTGTCCTGACCACCCTTTGGGCAACAGAGGGGACAGGAGGGGAAACTGAGGCCTGGAAAGGGACTAGGCACGCGTGAGGCCAGGATGAGGCAGCTTCCCTCTTCCGTTGCCTACCGCCGCGTACCAACTGTGCGCTGGCCTGGCTGGGCCCTGAGGGTCACAGGACTGTGGGATCCATGACCCCAGGAGCTCCCGGTCGCGGGGGGGGGAGGGCGTGGGACGGCCGCAGCTTTGAGGGCCGTGTGGACTCTCGGCAGGTCCAGGGGAAGGCTTGGAGCACCCAGGGCCGGGACAAGCACAGGGCTGGCAGACTGCCTGATCCAGCTGCAGTCAGGTTCTGGAAGCTTCTCCTGCCTCCCTGTTAGCCAGTTCCAGCGAAGCCCATGAAGCCGCCTGGTGCGAACATGGCACCTGAATCCCTGCCTCCTGGGTGAGCCGGGGAGCCGCAGCCTGCATGACAAGGCCCTCGGCCCAGGGCAGCTGCGGGTGCCGGGAAGGCTTGGACAAGCCCTGTGTGGGGAGTCTGTGAGGGGTCCCCGGGGGAGAGGCTCCTTGGGCTGGGGGCGCCGTGGGCAGCAGAGCAGCCTGTGCGGGGGTCCCCCCCCCCCGCACACACACCTGGAGGTCCGTGAGGTTCCAGGAGCTGTAGTCCTCATCTCCACACGGCCTTGGGAAGGACGGCCGGAAGTCCACCTTGACCAGTTCCCAGTCAGAGCGGAAGCTGATGTGGCCGAAGACCCTGGGGAGGCAGGAGGACGGGGCGTCACTCCAGGGTGGCCTTGTCCCTACTGTGCGGACACCCCCTCCCAGCTCAGGGCCCCACACCGCAGCCCACGGTGCCACCCTGCCTCTGAGTTAGGGCTGTGATGACCTCCACAGGCCCTGGCAACCAGAATGACTGCTGTCGGCTTCATTGGCGCGGGCCGTCCATGGCCCGTCCCGGTAGACAGGCACAGGACGGGTGTGGGATGGGGGCTCTGGACAGGCATGGGACGGGCGTGGGACGGGCGTGGGACAGGGGCTCTGGACAGGCATGGGACGGGCGTGGGACATGGGACAGGCATGGGACAGGGGACTCTCGACAGGCATGGGACAGGGGACTCTCGACAGGCATGGGACAGGCATGGGACAGGGGCTCTGGACAGGCATGGGACGGGCGTGGGACGGGCGTGGGACATGGGACAGGCATGGGACAGGGGCTCTTGACAGGTGTGGGACGGGCATGGGACAGGCATGGGACAGGGGCTCTTGACAGGTGTGGGACTGGTGTGGGACAGGTGTGGGACAGGGGCTCTCGACGGGCGTGGGATGAGCGTGGGATGGGCATGGGACAGGGACTCTCGACAGGTGTGGGACGGGCGTGGGACAGGGGCTCTCGATGGGTGTGGGACAGGTGTGGGACAGGGGCTCTCAACGGGTGTGGGACTGGTGTGGGACGGGCGTGGGAAAGGGACTCTCGACAGGTGTGGGACGGGCGTGGGACAGGGGCTCTCGCCTCCTCACAGCCACTGTGGCCGTCCCATGGCCCTTCATGCTGGGCCTAGCACTGTGCTCTGTGGGGTGATTCGTGGCCATGCTCTATGCAGTGATGGGTGGCTATGTGCTGTGGATTGGTGTCTGTGTTCCATGGAATGATTGGTAGCTATGTTCTGTGAAGTGATTCATGGCTGTGTTCCGTGGAGTGATTGGTGACTATGTTCTGTGGAGTGATTGGTATCTGTGTCCATGGAATAATTGGTGGCTGTGTGCTGTGAGGTGATTGGTGGCTGTGTGTTGTGGAGTGGTGGCCATGTGCTGTGGGTGATTGGTGGCTATGTTCTGTGGAGTGATTGGTGGCTATGTTCTGTGGGGTGATTGGTGGCTGTGTTCTATGGGGTGATTGGTGGTGTGTGCTGTGGGGTGATTGGTGGTGTGTGCTGTGGAGTGATTGGTGGCTGTGTTCTGTGGAGTGATTGGTGGTGTGTGCTGTGGAGTGATTGGCGGCTGTGTGCTGTGGGGTGATTGGTGGCTGTGTGCTGTGGGGTGATTGGCGGCTGTGTTCTGTGGAGTGATTGGTGGCTGTGTTCTGTGGAGTGATTGGTGGCTGTGTTCTGTGGAGTGATTGGTGGTTGTGTTCTGTGGAGTGATTGGTGGCTGTGTTCTGTGGAGTGATTGG
>NW_012267287.1:2922242-2941307 GCF_000151885.1 Dipodomys ordii
GCCGGGTGACAGGGCAGCTGTGGCTCCCGTGGTTCACACGCACGGCGGGCCGGCGTGGAGCCGGGTGACAGGGCAGCTGTGGCTCCCGTGGTTCACACACACGCACGGCCGGCGTGGGGCCGGGTGACAGGGCAGCTGTGGCTCCCGTGGTTCACACGCTCACACGGCTGGCGTGGAGCCGGGTGACAGGGCAGCTGTGGCTCCCGTGGTTCACACACACGCACGGCTGGCGTGGGGCCGGGTGACAGGGCAGCTGTGGCTCCCGTGGTTCACACGCACGCACGGCCGGCGTGGGGCCGGGTGACAGGGCAGCTGTGGCTCCCGTGGTTCACACGCACGCACGGCCGGCGTGGGGCCGGGTGACAGGGCAGCTGGCCGGCCGGTCATTCGCCCGGTGCCTGTCCTCACACAGATTTCCCCCAGCGACACCCGGTCCTCCCCTCCAGAGAGCGCTGGCATCTGGCCTACTGCAGATCCGTCCTCGCTCTCATTTCACAGAGGAAAACAGAGGCCGCGTCAGAGACACCCCAGCAGGGCAGCACCACGGGCCACCCAGAGGCATCTGCATGGAGCCTGCCTGGGCCTGGCAGGTCTGTCTGGGAGCCATGGTCAAGGCGGGCCGAGCGGGCACCCCAGCCTCCCGCTGGCCCCTGTCCTGAGCTCAGGCAGAGGAGGAAGCCTCTCCAGTCCTGCCGTGTGCCCATCCCCAGCCTCAGCCCACGCTGTAAGAAATATCCGTGATCTGGTGAAGCTGGGCACGCTCAGGGAGGCCAAGGAGCCCAGCGGCCGCTCTCCAGAGAGCAGGAGAACAGGCCGGCTCCCCAGCGTGGCCCGGGAGGGCAAGGTCACCTGGGGTGTGGCCCAAGGCCACCCAGCCCCGCACGGGGGACAGCTCCGAGGCCACACTGCTCTGGAAGGCAGTCGGCAGTGTGCGCCACGGAAGAACCGTGTCCCATCAACACGACGGTAAAGCCGGGCGCCGGCGGCTCAAACTGTCATCCCAGCTGCTCAGGAGGCTGAGATCTGAGGATCACTGTTCAAAGCCAGCCCAAGCAGGAAAGTCCGTGAAACTATCTCCAATAAACCACCAGAAAACTGGAAGTGGTGCTGTGGCTCCAGTGGTAGAGCGCTGGCCTTGAGCTGAAGAGTTAAGGGACAACGCCCAGGCCCTGAGTTCAAGCCCCACGACTGACATAAATAAATAAATAAATAAATAAATACAAACAAACAAATAAATAAAATGACTGTGACTAGCCTGGGCATGATCTGTGGGCTGGCATCATGGGGAAATGAGAGAGACAGATAGACAGACAGACAGAGACAGAGCTGGAGACAGAGCTGGAGGCGTGTTCTGAATGAGGGCTCCCACACAGGTAACTTTCACTGAGTGCCAGCCTGAGGCCGGCGGTCTTCTACAGTTTGGATTGTTTCTGTGCTGCCGGCATTGGAAGGCCGTTTGCAGACGGCTCTGTGAATAGCTCTGTGGGGACCGTTCTGAGGCCTTTAAGAAACCCACAACAGAGCATCACCTGGCTGTGAATTCAGCCATTATGGACGGAGCGGGCGAGAGCGGCGGGGGGAAATGAAGGACACAGCTGTGCCGGGGCCTCAGCCCTGGCCGTGCGACGGGGAGCGGGCAGAAGGGCTCGGCAGGACCTAGACACACACAGACCACGGCTATGCAGCGCGCTGGGCCCAAACACCCTGTGTCAGCGGGGGAAACTGAGGCCCGAGAGTCAGCTGACTTGCGTTACTGTGTGCAGTGAGGCCGGCATTGCTGGCAGCCCCCGCTCCCGTTCCCGCTCTGACGCAGGGGCCGGGCGGGCTCTGTCCTGTCCAGGCTGCAGTCGGAGCCCCGGGCACGGCCGGCCCAGCGGCCCTGGCAGCAAACCTCTGCCCTGACCTGTGACTTCAGTCCAGGCGACGCCCCTCCTCCTGCTCACCCTTTGACCTCCCAGGCTGGGGGCCCAGGCCTCCCCAGGGCAGGGGGGGGCAGCTGCAGGAGCAGCATTGTGGGCTCCTCTCCACGGGGGCAGCGCTGGCCTCCGGAAGCCCGAGACCGGCCTGCCCCAGCAGGTCCCCACGCCATGGCACACAGGAAGAGGCGCCGCATGGAACCGTGTCTGGCCAGCCTCTGGGGCTGGGTCCCGGCTCCTGGGCCTCTGGGGCTCTGACCAGTGGGCACTGCTGGTGTCAGGCAGGGGACGATCACTTACTGTCATCGGCAGCCTGACCGGTGCCAGGGGCAGCGGTCCAGAGCCCTCTGCCGGCCGTGGCTCTGCCCCTTGCACTGCAGGGATCCTGGGCAGGGCCTGGTGGCCCCCAGCAGGCTGCGGGGGGCCGGGGCGGGGCGTGAGGAGCCCCCAGCCCCAGGAGGAGGCCCCCACCTCAGAGCCCGGCGCTTCCCGCCCCCGCCCGCCGCAGGCCCGCACGCTCACGTCATGACCAGCGTCTCCTCGCCGGGCTCACTCAGCAGCCCGTCCACGAACACCGAGGTGCTGGTGAAGTTGTGCGTGCTCCAGGTGAGGCCCTCATCCACGCTGAACCTGTGTGCGAGGCGTGCAGTGTGAGGGGTGGGTGGCCGCCCCCCCTCCCCTGCCCAGGGGACTGGTCTCTGGGGCCAGTCCCACACCTGGCCCGTGCCAGGCCCCCAGCACCGCCAGGCAACCCCACCCGCCCAGCGCTGTCAGTCAGCCCGACGTGGGCCAGCTGCGGGCGTGGGCCAGTGCCGGCCTCCGGACCATGGGTGGCGTGGCGTCGTCATCGTCCCGTTCCTACAGCTCTTCCTGACTGAAGTGACGCTGGCTTCCGCCTCTGCCTCCCTCCCAACCCCACCTCCCCGCGGGCCTTTCTCCGGCTTCAGGCTGCTGTCAGAACTCCAGCCCGGCGTGCGCCACCGGCTCCCGGCCCGCCCCATTTTGCCCAGCCAGGCTGTAAGGACTGCCATGTGGTCTATATTGCCCACTGCCCACCTCCAGGACCAGGAATGGTTCTGGGGAGACCTGTGACCCCACAACCCCGCCCCAGCCCCCCCTGCTCCCGCCCCCCCGCCCCCCAACCCGCCCACTGCCTCACTTGAGGATCTTGAGGGGGATGGAGGTGTCCTTGATGGCCGCGATCACGCCGCCGTGGTCCAGGTAGAGGACGTGGTGCTCCTCCTCGAACACCTGCGGGCACAGCGGGGGCTGAACGCAGGCGGGCGGCCGGGGCCTCAGGGAGGGGCACGGCAGAGCCAGGCCTGGGCAGAGCTAGTCTGAGGGCCCGCCACACCCCTGAGCACCCCTCCTCCAGGAGGGCGGTGAGCAGCAACTCTTAGACCTGGACGTGAGGGAGAGATGCGTGGGAAACGGGGGTGGGGCTGGGTGGGAGGGACTCCCGTGTGGGATGCGGCCTGGAAGCGCGGGCGCTCCCCGGGGTAGAGACACTGGAGAAACACTGAGGCGCAAACTCCAGTCTGGCATGGGCACCACACAGGCGCAGGCTCCAGGGTGCCCTCTGACCCTGGGTGGGCGGGGCTGCCCTCACCGACCCTCATTTGCCCCTCCCCCTGTCCCCAGAGGACGCCCCCTGGGGGTTAGCTTCCTGCCTACCAGCACCCGGGGCTGGTGTGGTCCTTGCTCACGGCAGGATGCCAGGTGCCCCCTGCTCTTCAGTGGACATCAGGCCCCAGGCTGGATGCCACCTAATGTGGTACCGTGGGTCCTGGCCACACCACCGCCCCTCCCCGCTCGGCATGCCTCCTCTTCACGGCCTCTCAGGCCTGTGGCTCCATCGCAGAGCCTGGGCCCGGGCTGCGCCCACAGTCCTCCCGTCACCTCTGCCGAGAATGTGTGCCCAGGGCCCTGGGTGGAACCTGTGCCCCCCTTTCTGACCTGCGTGTGAGCCTTTAAGGCTCTGCTCCTCCCGGGGAGCCCCCTCCCTGCCCCCAGGGGCTGGCAGCTGGCTTTGGGCAGCTGGGGCAGAAGGGCAGTGCTCCGGAGCCTGGCCTCTCCCCGGATGGCCCTGGTGTGCTGAGCCCCAGGTCCCCCTGACAGGACTCTCAAGCTTGCTCTGTCCCCTCCTCCACACAGGACAAGTGACAGGGCCTGGCTGGCCTCTGCCCACAGACGGGTATCACCAAGCCACATCCGGGGATCCCGGAGAGGGAGCTGGGCTTTTGAGTCCACAACCCCGTGCCTCAGTGGGTCACCGGGCAGCGGGAGAGGAGACCCACACCCTGTTTCTGGGCAGCGTCTCCCTGCCTGTCTCCTCCCTCCCAAGGCCCCCCAGCCCCCTGGAGGTTCACATTTGCCATTCTGACTCTGCAGGGAGCTCTTGCTGCTCACGGTCTTGTGGGCCTGATGAGGCGGCTCTGTCCCGGGCCCCTCCTGTTCGGTGCCACCTGCTAGCACATCGCCACACATCCCTGTGCTTTTAGCTACTCTGTCATCCGCCTGGATATCTGCTCTTCCACTTCCTCCTCCTCTGGGTAGACGCAAAGACCCGGCATGGACCCCTCTGCCTGCCCCGATGTGCACATGTGCGTGCCCACACACACGCAGGTGCCGCGTCCTCTGCCACCTCAACCCCATCACCGGGCAGGGAGCGGAAAGGCCGGGCGCCCCACCCTGCCCCATCACCGGGCAGGGAGCGGAAAGGCCGGGCGCCAGCCTTGCAGTGTGCCAACCGCTCCTCCAGCATCACCCCAAGTTTGTAACCCCAGCAAGTTGCTCTGTGCACGTGGCCACCAGCGCACTTCATGATGGGTCCCTAAAAGTGAGCGTCTGGCTGCGTCTTCTGGCTGGGGCTCGGGGTTGATGGACAGACACGGCCTTTCCATACTTCAGATGTGCTTCGCCATGCGCAGTGAAGAGGAATGCTATGGTGAAATACACCTTTTGCCCTTTTCCAAATTCCTTGCACACTGTTAGGAAACTCAGGCCCCCACCGCGGCGGCCGTGCGCGCAGTGTGTTCGGCATTAGCCTGTGCGCACTGGACACACGCATGCGTGCGGGAGAGGCTGGCCTGGAACAGATGACCAGACCCTTCTCCCAGCATGCAAGAGCCATCCCAGGCTTCAACGTGCCATCAGGCCAACACCTGCACATCTCCCAGCATCCTGGGGCAGGCTCAGCATGACCCCCAGCCTCCTCTGCCCTGTGTCCTCCACTGTCCACCCATCCGCACCTGTGGGGACCAGAGGTCACCCGGGCCCCACCCTCTGGCCCTTGGGCCTCCTCCACCTCTGTGCCTTCCCTTGTCCCTTTCCTCTGGTGCCCTGGTGGCATGTCTGACCACAAAGCATGCCTTGGATCTGCAGTGCCCACCTGGCAGAGCCCTAGCTGCTAGGGGCCCCTGGTTGGCCATTGGGCTGGCAGGAAGGTAGGCCCCGCTTCTGTGAGTGGAGGGGTGACGGCCCGGATGCAGTTCCTGGAGCGCTGGTGGGTTGGGGGCGCAGCAGGGCCCAGGCCCCTCCCACCCCCTTACCTGCCGCCAGGTGCGCCCACAGTCCGACGTGATGTACATTTCCTCCTTGTACTCCACCAGCTGTGAGCCCAGGTTACCTGGACCAAAGGAAAGGGGGGCAGCTGCGTTCTTGGAGGGAGCTACCTTCTCCCTCCCCACCTTCACCGTGGGCAGAGTGAGGGGCCCTGCCTCCTGGGTATTTCCACGGCCAGAGCATGGCCTCCTCTTCTAACAGGGGCCTGCTGAAGCTGTGGGGCACAGCAAAGGCCAGCCCTTCCCCGGGAGCCAGACCCAGGGCTCCAGCTGTGGCTCAGGTTTAGAGGGAACTTGAGCCTTCACAGCTGCCTGGAAGAACACTCTGACAGGTCACAAGACAGGACAGTCACAGCCACCTTGGGAGCTGGTCTGGCCTGCCTGCTACAGTGCCCATCCACCAATCCATCCATCCACCATCCATCCATCCATCCATCATTCACCCATCCACCCACCAATCTATCCATCCATCTATCCACCAATCCATCCATCCATCCACCAAGCCATCCATCCATCTAATATATCTATCCATCCATCATCCATCCACCCACCAATCCATCCATCCATCCATCATCCATCCATCTATCCACCAATCCATCCATCCACCAATCCATCTATCCATCCATCTATCTATCCATCATTCATCCATCCACTCACCAATCTATCCATCCTTTCATTCACCAAACTATCCATCCACCAATCCATCCACCCACTACCCACTCATTCATCATCCATGCATTTGCCTACCAATCATCATTCATCCACCAACCCATACATCTCCCAATCCACTCATCCACCAATCCATCCATTACCCATCCATCTATCCATCCTTTCATTCGCCATTTCATCCATCCATCAACCATCCACCAATCCATCATCCATTCATCCATCTATCCACCAATCTATCCATCCATTCATCATCCATCCATCCACCAATCTATCCGTTACCCATCCATCTACCCACCAATCCATCCATCCACCAATCCATCTATCCATCCATCCATGCATCCACTCACCATCATCTATCCATCACCCATCTATCTATCCACCAACACATCCTTCCCACCCCTTGTCTCATTCCCTTCCTACCTCCCATCTTTCCCTCCTTTACTTTTTATTTCTTCCCTCCTTCCCTTCTTACCTCTCATCTTTCCTTCCTTTATTTCTGTGTTCTTCTTCCCTCCCAACCACCCCTCCACCATTCATGACTCCATTATCATCATCTACCTATCCATCCCTCCATCATCGATGGATTCATCCATCATCCATCCATCCACCCTTCCACCCTTCTACTCAGCCATCACATGCCTCCATCATACATTCACTGTATTTTCTTCTTCAGAATGTTCCAGAAGAGCTGAGGCTCATGGAAAGCCTGTGTTACGGCCCCTGCCAAACACACCATAGTCCCAAGTCCCTGGTGCTACTGGTCTTCAGCCTTGAGGAGGGAGCTCCTGCAGAGCGAGCACCCACCTGCACCCATGATGAGGCCGGGGGCGGTGTCCTTGGTGTGCACAGTGCCTGACACGTAGGGGCTGTCTGCCCAGCGCAGGTGCAGGTGCAGGTGGCACTCCGGCTGTGGGGGAGGGAAGGAAGTGTGGTTAGCACGTGGCAGGAATGGCCTTGGGAGATCAGATCCACCTCCGGGGTTCCAGGGCTGTGTTGCAGCAGTGGAGGAAGTGCGGGAAGTGGGTGCTGGGGCTGACCGTGGCTTGAAGGGTGGCAAGGATGGGCGTGGCCCCAGCAGATACTCTTGGGCATCCTGGGGCGGTGGGAGTGGCGTGGGGGCCAGCAAGGCACCCCAGGCTAGGCCAGTTCTCTACTCTAGAATGGAGACCCCCTGCATCTGGGGGGAGGGCCTCCATCTCTAGGGAGCTTCCTATGGCCTGGGTCTCCACAAGGGGGACTTCTTTTTTTTTTTTTTTGTCGGTCGTGGGGCTTGAACTCTGGGCCTGGGCGCTGTCCCTCAGCTCTTAACCCAAAGCGAGCGCTCTACCACTTGAGCTACAGTGCCACTTCCGGTTTTCTGGTGGTTTATTGGAGATAGGAGTCTCATGGTCTCTCCTGCCCTGGCTGGCTTTGAACCTCGATCCTCAGATCTCAGCCTCCTGAGTAGCTAGGATTACAGGCGTGAGCCACCAGCGCCCGGCTTACAAGGGGGACTTCTTACGATGGCCCCACATGTAGGGGTGAGCCAAGGTATGTGATTGCTAGAACCTACAAAGCTCACACTAACTCCATCCACATCTGTCCATGTACTCATCCATCCATCTTCTCATGAACCTATCCCTTCATCTACACACCTGCTAATCCATCCACCCACCCATCCATCCATGCATGTATCTGTCTGTCCATGCATCCATCCACTAACCTACCTACTCATCCATCTGTCCTCTTCCATCTATCCATCCATGAGTCCATCCACGAGCCTACCTACTCACCTATTTACTCATCCATACATCCATCTATCCATCCACAAATCCATCCATCCATCCATCCACCAATCTATCCATCTATGCATCCATCCATCTACCCATGCATCCACCTCATGTATCCATTCATTTATCTATCTGTCAACTTACTTATCCATCCATCCATCCATCCGTTCATCCCATCCATCCATCCGTCCATCTATCCACCCAGGACTTTATTAAAGGGGGTCGGGGTATAGCTCAGTGGTAGAGCACTTCTCTACTGTGTATGAGGCCCTGGATTCTATTCTCAGAGCTACAAAGGACAGAGAAAGGCATTTGCTCAGTTGCACCTTCGTGGGGGCCTTGGATGTGTCCAGCAGTCCCTGTCGGAGTAAAGTTGGTTGCCCATGAGCCACTACCTCTCTTTCAGGGAGGAGAAAGCCCCAAGGACTAGCTCTGGAGGCCCCACCAGCAGACTGGACCCTTGGAGGAGAGGCTCTGAGGGAGGCCCCCTGTCTGCAGGAGGAGTGGCCTGACCCGCCCTGGTGGGATGGTGGAGGCTCCATGCAGCGGGCGTCTGGATGCCGTGCCTATGGCACAGCCCTGTTTGGTGGCCTGACTCCCCTGGAGGGCCAGGGGCAGCCTGCAGTGCCAAGACCATGGCTGGTCTCCTCGCCTGCTCCTGGCAGGCCAGGCTCCCCCTGGGTGGAGATGGAGGGGCGTCTGAGGCTGCCTGGGTGAGGGGGAGACGCGAGGGCTGGAGACGCATGGGCCGCAGCTGCCCAGGCAGAGGAACTCGGGCATCTGTCGGCTCGGCGGGTGGTGGGGCATCCGGTGAGCCCCACGCAGCCCTGGGCTTCCCTTCCTTGCACGTTCCCCACACAGGGCTGCAGTGTCTGGCTCCTCTCCCCAAAGGTGAAGGTCGGAGGGGCTCCCCGGCCACCCGGACCCCACCTCTTCACCCGTCTTCACCTCTCCCCTAGATCTCCACAGGCAGCGGAGAATCCTGGATGGCTAGAAAGCCTTTTCCATGGGAGATTCGCCATGCTAGAACACTCATGGAGCACTGGACTGTGGAAATGACCCCATTTCACTGTTGCTGGAAAGAGCTGCCCCCCACAGTGCCAGCCAGGGGAAGATTCTTGATCCAAGAACAAGAGCAAACCTAGGCCAGCCCCGGGGCCCAGGGACAACTTCAGGGCGTGAGCTGGTTGGGCGGGGCTGATGGCCGTCCCGCCTGGGCTATGACAGTCCACCGCTTTGCTCCGAACACATTCCCAATTATTCTGGCGTGAGCAGGAGCCCTCGGTGAGGAGCAAGCCCTCTGGGCAGTTTGTCCTCCACGCCCCGGGAGTGGGCAGCTGGCCTGTCCATTCATTTTCCTGCTCTGTGAGCGTGTGCACGCTCTGGCCTGTGTGTGCACACACCTGTGTGTGACGGTAGTGGGGCGTGAACTCGTGGCCTTGAACTCTCATTTGTTTTTTGTTTTTTCACTCAAGGCTGGCACTCTACCACTGAGCCACGTCTGCCATGTCCAGCTTTTGGTGGGTAATCGGAGGTGAGAGTCTCATGGACTTTCCTGCCCAGGCTGGCTTCACACGCTGATCCTCAGACCTTAGTGCCTGGCAGGAATTCTCCTGCTCTTGGACGCACCCCGGGCCGTGCAGGCAGGAAGTGCTGGAGTTCCCAGCTGAGACGCCAGTGGGTGTCCTTGGTGGTCCACGGGCTCATGGGGTAGTTCATTCTCCACGTCCTCCATGCTCCCTGGGGCGCTCTGTGCGCTGCCCGGGCACCACGCTCCTGGCTTTGCTCCTCTGATTAGTTTAAGGCTGGGACATAAATCTCACAAAGGTTATCTCTTCACTGAGCTGTGTAATCACAGACAAGAAGCTATTCTTTGCAAAAATTTGCTTTGACAGATTAATGTGGCTTAACTTTCCTGATGATGATACAAAAATTAGCCCTTTCGCAGAAAATCTGGTCCTGGGTGGCATTTTGAAATCGGCAGGTGATTGAGTTTCCAGGCGGGTGGGTAAACATCGGGGCCCTGCCATCTCCACGGGCCGGTCCCGTGCAGAGCTGAGCGTGGCAGGGGTGAGGAGTGGGGGCACAGCCAGGGCTCAGAGAGCGAGCTGGGCCCTGCTGCCTTAAAGCCAGCCGCAGCCGCTGTCAGGGCCAGCCAGGGCCTGATGTAGATGCGGGAGGGACCAGTCCTGCCGTGGTGGTTTTGGCATCGGAGAAGCCCAGACTGTGGCCGGCAGGGTTTGGTGCTGGGCAGGTTCACATCAACTCAGGGACTCCTGTCCTGTTCATTCTGTATGTGAGCAGCTAGGCCCGAGCCTGGCCAGTGTGTGTGTGTGTATGCACGCATGCGTGTATGTGTGTGTGTGTGTGCGCACGCCTACACACACACTGCTCACACCCCCATATACCATGTGTACACACACACATACCCTACACACCACACATACACACACCATGCACACACACAGAGGCTGGTGTGTATTTGTTGGAGAACACTGGGGTTGGAGGGGAGGAGGAGGAACCAACAGAGCCGAGGCCCGCCTGCTGGGGTGGGCGCTCCCACACATGGGGCCACTGCAGCCACGGCCGCCGAGCACCGAGCTGAGAAGGCTCCCGCTGTGCGGCCGGCTGAGCACACAGCAGCCGGGCTTGCCCATGGCCGGGACCCGCTTTCCTGCCCTCTCTGGTCCCCTCCACCTGCTCCGTGGCACGGGCCGCCCTGGGTCCTGCATGGAGCCCGGCGGTCGTCCCGGGCAGTGTCCGGGGGTGGCCCCCCCCACGGCTGGCGCTGTGCGGCGGGGGCAGGGCACCTACCGGCTGGCAGTTGGTGGGTCTCCCGTTCATGTCGGTGCTGGGCGGCCTCAGGTAGTCCCAGTCTCGGCCCTTGTTGTAGGTGATGAGCGTTGTCACCTTGCCATCAACCTTCTGGTTTGCCAGGAAGACTCCTTTCACCCCTCGGACCTGTGACCAGCACAAGGAGGGCAGAGCGGCCTGAGTGACCCGAGGCCCGCGTCCCTCCTCCCCACGCCCCCCCCACACCCCACTGCCCGGCCTCCCCTCAGGGCAGGGGATGGAGGCCCGGGCACGGCCTCCCACAGGAGCCCGGACCTCTGTGCGGCTGGCTCCGCCATCCCAGGGCCTGGCCGTCCGATGAGGAGAAAGCCCTCCTCCCCGCTGCCTCCCTGGCCTCTGCTGCCAGCCGCGGCTCAGCTCCTTCCCACGTGCGGCCCGGGCTTCCCACGGAAGCCTCTCAGCTCACTTCCCCCAGGAAACCCCCAAGGAGAGGGATGGGGCCGCTCACCCAGCCTGCCCTGGCCAGGGCCCCCACTGCCTTCAGGGCTCG
The DNA here is from genome assembly GCF_000151885.1 of Dipodomys ordii. Taxonomy (NCBI): domain Eukaryota; kingdom Metazoa; phylum Chordata; class Mammalia; order Rodentia; family Heteromyidae; genus Dipodomys; species Dipodomys ordii. The sequence goes on from NW_012267287.1 coordinate 2,933,503, forward strand.
CTTTCTCCAGGAAGGGCCGAGGCCCGAGGGACGCGTGCAGCCCGAGGCCTTCTGCACGCTGTGTTTGGCAGAGGACCCAGACCTGAGTGCCCTGAAGCCACCGTGAGGCCGACAGGCACAGGACGGGCCTCTCCCATCCCCGTCCCCGGGGAGACGCTGTGTCTGCCCCTCTGAACACGGCATGGCATGGCTTCTTCCAAAATGGCTCAGGAAACCGGGCACACAGGGTTGTGCGGTCACACAAAACGTCCTAGCTGAAGATGACGGACGGTAAAGCTCAGAGAAACGCTGCCAAGTTACGAGCACTCCTGTGGAGGGCACTGGGATGAACGAGCACCTCCCGCTCGAGTCTCACAGCTCTGCAAAGCCCATGATGTCTGTCCCGCTGTACAGGACTTGCAAGGGCAAGAGGCGGACAGCAGACCAGTGATGTGCTGGCCGAGAGGAGGGCAGGTGGACAGACAGACGGATAGGTGGGTAGATAGGTGGGTGGGTGAATGAATGGGTTGAGGGGTGGCTAGATAATAGATTGATGCAGGTATGTATGTGCATATCTGTGTATATTTGTATGTGTAGACAGCGGACGGATGAATAGATGGATGATGGGTAAATGATAGGTAAACAGATGAGTGGTGGATGGTGGGTAGGTGGATGAATGGGTGAGGTATAAGGTGTGAATAGGGGTGGATGGATGGGTGAGTAGAAAGGTGAATATCTGGGTGGGGAGATGGTTGGATGGACAGATGAAGAGATAATGGATGGATAATAAATAGATGAGTGGATAGGTTGATGGATGGATGGATGGAGGAATGGCTGGATGGAGGGATGGATGAGTGGATGGATGGATAGGTAGGTAGGTGGATGGCTGGATGGAGGGATGGATGAGTGGATGGATGGATAGGTAGGTAGGTGGATGGCTGGATGGAGGAATGAATAGGTGGATAGGTAGGTAGAGTTGGATGGACGGAGGGATGGATGGATGGGTGGATGGGTAGGTGGATGGATGGAGGGATGGATGAATGGGTAGATGGGTAGGTGGATGGGTGGATAGGTAGGTAGAGAGTTGGATGGATGGAGGGATGGATGGATGGGTGGATGGGTAGGTGGATGGATGGAGGGACGGTGTATTATTTTCCTGTTAATGTGTAACAAAGCCACCATTTTACAGCTCTAGAGATCAGCAGCATGACCAGGTCTCTGAGTGAACATCAAGGGTCAGAAAGTTCGTGTTCCTCTCTGGAGGTTGTTGGGGAGAATGTATTTCCTTCCTTCTTCCAGCTTCTTGAAGCTGTTTGTGTTCTTTGACTTCTAGACCCTTCCCTTTACCTCTGGGGCTGCGCCCAGCTTTTCCTACCCCCTCATACTTGTCCTCTCTCTGGCCCTCTTCTTCTGCTCCCTCTAGCGCTGCCGGGACCTCCAGAACCCCAGGGGTTCTTCAGACTTCCAGGCAACCTCCCCATCTGCCTGCTGGTGCCCCAGTCGCGCCACAGCCATGTCCCCCGTCAGGTGGTGCTGCACACAGACTGGTTCTGTGGTCATTTCTGAGGGGACATCATTCTGCTTAGCAAGTCTCCCCAACCCCCAAAGATGCCCACAAGTCCCCCCTGCCCCATTCTAAGGTCCCCCACGGCCCCATCTCATGACAGCATTATTTCGGGACGGATCAAGTCCCCTCTACATGTCCTCAGCTCAGAGTTCCACAGCTCACAGCTGAACTGCTCCGAGGGGTCACCTGTGAGCTGTGGAACCAGGGATCAATCGTCTGCTTCCAGGACAGAACGCTGGGCCAGGCGTTCACAGGGGACGCGTTACAGAGCTTGGCGGCAGTGGGAAGCCAGAATGGCGTGTTCCTGAGCCGATTTTACAACCCAGCCAGGAAGGGGGAGGTCTGGAGACGTGGGGACGATGCTGTGGACGTGGCCGCCCTGCGGTCCTCGTGAAGGGCAGCTGCGTGCTTGTGCGTCCGCTTTCTGCCCACAGAACCTGGGGACCTCACTGCCTTTTCCTGTGCCATGCTCTCTCCCCCTCACTGCACACGGGCGGTGCTTTGTGGGCTGAATCTCACGTGCGGAAGCTGTCCCGCGCGACGTTGTGACTTCAGCTGAGATTACTGAGAGGGAAACACACACGACCCACAGCCGGAGAGCTTTCTGCGTGACCGCGGGTTCTGAGGGCTGAGTCTCTGAGGTTTAAGCAAAGGTGATTTCATTAGTGCCTCTCCCTGACAGGGAACATCCTAATTTTAGCATCCTTTGTGATTGGCCAGGCCGGGGCTTTCCACACAAAGCGCCCCGATGCCTTGCTGTGCCGCACGCAGTTCTCTCTTCTCTCCTTTCATCTGCGCAGCGGGCAGGGGCCGGGCCCTGCTGTCAGCACTGTCCCAGCCCACTGCCCTCCGGAGGGCTGGAGCTGCTCCCCGCCACGCAGACACGGAGGGCCTGGCCGTGGCCTGTGGCACGTCCTCGCTTCCCGCCGCCAGCCTCGCCCACGGCAGCCTCTGTGCCCCCGTGCGCTCACCAGCTCGCCAGGCCGTCCAGCACCGTCCAATCACACATCCGCCAAGGCCAAGATCAACTCCACAGCCACAGAGTCACAGGCAGCAGCGGCGTCCTCCTGGGCCCCACATCTGTCAGCATTCTGCCATGTGTCAGGGGCACACACACACACACACACACACTTGTTCTCTTGTTGTGTAGGTCCGACATGCATCCCACTGGCTGGGTGTCCACACAGCTGGGGCACTGGAGGCTCCGTTCCCAGCCTCTTCTATCTTCTAGGCCCCTCTGGTTTGGGTCTCCTTCCTCAGTTGCAGGCCTGGGTCTCCAGGTTCCCTGGGGCCGCACTGGGGCTCTGATCCACAGGGCAGCTGTGACAGTGACTTCAGACCTGGCTCAGGGACTGGCTTGGACTGTGCACTGGACGCTGTGGGGCCGGCCAAGGTGGGCAGCGCCGGCCGCAGGGCCCCTGCACCATGGATGGGGGCTCTCAGGACACGGAAAGCTCCGTGGACAGAGCCTGCGTGGGTCCGGGTGCACCTCAGTGCTTGTCCCTCTGTTCCTGTGGCGGTCACAGCCTCAGACACTACAATCCACACCATAAAGATCAAATGGACAGAAAGAAGATAACGGGGCCCATGGATGGGACCCCAACAAGGCCGGCAGGTGAGAGGACCTGGCACCCGTAGGAAGGCTGGGCCCCTCAGTGCCGGGTGGGGACGCTGGCTCCCATCTGGGCTGGGGCACATAGTGCACCCCCGGGGTTCGCTCCAGCCAGAACGGCGGCCTCTGTCTGGACCGGTCTCCATGGAAACACCTGGCCGTGAGTCACGGCCACCTCTCATGTCCCAGGGAACACAGGAGAGTCTTCAGTGGACTGGGTCCCCACCCACGTGGCAGTGTGGTTGGAGCCGTGAGCGGCGTGTGCTTGGAACACTTCCACGCATGGGTGTCTTGGAGCCTTCCACATTTCCTCTCTCGGAGGCCGGTCCCCGCCCGGCGCCCCCCCCCCACTGTCCACTGACACCACTCCGCCATGGCTCCGCCCCTCGGTGGCTGCTCCCCTCCCGTCTCGGGTCAGGACCCTTGCTGCGGGCGCCCGGCTCCCTGAGTGCCCGCCGGCCCTGCCTGTCCTCTGCCCTTTTCCACACCAGCTCCGCACGGGGTCTGGGTAGGAGGGTGTGTGCGTTAGGCCAGGCGTGCCCACGGTGCGTGTGTCACAGAGAGCCGTGGGCAGAGCAGAGCGGGCACCGTCGCCACCCCGGGCCCCAGGCCTCGGCGTCCCCCGCCCACTGTGCTCTCCCTCGAGCCGCAGCCGGCACCTGTGCTGCCAGGTCACCCCCTGTCCACGGGGCCTCCGCGGACACGGGCCCGGCGGGGGGGCAGGGGGAGGGGAGAGGCCTCACCATCCAGCACCTGTGACCAAGGCCCGCACAGGGTGGCGCTGTGGGCACTGCACTGGCCCAGGGCTTTCCAAGTGGGCAGAGGGCAGAGGGCAGAGGGCAGAGGCGAGCGACAGACAGATGGTCAAGATGCGGCCAAGCCGGGAGCAGGCTGGCTGGCTCTGCTTTCCCGGCTTAGCCGTGTGAGCCACAGCAAAGAGAGGGCGAGGGTGCCCGGCATCCAGGCATGGCAGGCGTTTGGCGGGTGTGGAATGAACCCTGTGGCTGTTAAGGGCACAAGCCGGGGGTACTGCTGCCCGGAGGAGCTCAGGGTGGCTAATGTAAGAACCACTTCTGCTGGGCACCGGTGGCTCCCGCCTGTCATCCTAGCTACCCTGGAGGCTGAGATCTGAGGATCAGGGTTCAAAGCCAGCCTGGGCAGGAAAGTCTGTGATACTCTTATCTCCGATGAACCACCAGAAAACTGGAAGTGGCGCTGTAGCTCAAGTGGTAGGGTGCTCGCCTTGAGCTGAAGAGCTGAGGGACGGCGCCCAGGCCCTGTGTTCACACCGCATGACCGACCAAAACAAAGAACCCATGTCTGCAAAAGTGACCACCAGAAACACTGCCTCTTCCCATCACAGCAGTGTGCGCCCCCACAGTTCATGCCAGAAGAGAGGTTCTCCCTCGGAAGTCATCCGCCACACCTGCCCTGGCCCACAAAGCTAAGGGTCAGTCCCTCTGCAGGGGGCGGGGCGGAGGGCGGGCAGGACAGGATGGGGCGGGGTTTGGGGTGGGGCGGGGCGGAGGGCGGGCAGGACAGGATGGGGCGGGGCTCGGGGCGGGGCCGCGGCGTGCGCACCTCCAGGATGTCAATGACCATGCTCTCCTCCGCCTGCCGCGAGCTGCGCACGTGCTCCAGCACCAGGGAGTAGTGCACGCCGCGCGGGTCCGACTGGTACAGGTTGTAGGTGTCGGCCTGGTTCCACTCCTGCACCGCCACGAACACCTGGTTCTCGTCCGTGCTGATGATCTGCAGGTCCTGCGGGGAGGGCGGCGTCAGGGGGCCGGGGCAAGGTGCGGCCTCCCCCGGAGAGGCCTCCCGTGCATGGCCTCCCCGGTGCAGCCTCCCCCTGGAGAGGCTCCCCTGCGCAGTCTCCCCCTGGAGGGGCCTCCCGTGCATGGCCTCCCCTGTGCGGCCTCCCCCTGGAGAGGCCTCCCCTGCGCAGCCTCCCCCTGGAGGGGCCTCCCTGCGCAGTCTCCCCCTGGAGAGGCCTCCTGTGCATGGCCTCCCCTGTGCGGCCTCCCCCTGGAGAGGCCTCCCCTGCGCAGCCTCCCCCTGGAGGGGCCTCCCGTGCATGGCCTCCCCTGTGCGGCCTCCCCCTGGAGAGGCCTCCCCTGCGCAGTCTCCCCCTGGAGGGGCCTCCCGTGCATGGCCTCCCCTGTGCGGCCTCCCCCTGGAGGGGCTCCCCTGCGCAGTCTCCCCCTGGAGGGGCCTCCTGTGCATGGCCTCCCCTGTGCGGCCTCCCCCTGGAGAGGCCTCCTGTGCATGGCCTCCCCTGTGCGGCCTCCCCCTGGAGAGGCCTCCCCTGCGCAGCCTCCCCCTGGGGGGGCCTCCCGTGCATGGCCTCCCCGGTGCAGCCTCCCCTGCGTGGCCTCCCCCTGGAGAGGCCTCCCCGGTGCAGCCTCCCCTGGCATGGCCTCCCCCTGGCAGTGCAGCCTCCCCTGGGTGGCTTCCTCCTGGCAGCTTCCTCCTGGCGTGGCCTCCCCCTGGCGTGGCCTCCCCCTGGCGGTGCAGCCTCCCCGTGGGCAGCTTCCCCTGGGCGGCCTCCCCTGGGCAGTCTCCCCCCGTATGGCCTCCCTCTGGCAGGGCTTCTCCTGGGTGGGCTCCCCCTGGTGTGGCCTTCCCTCAGTGTACACAGCCTCCCCCTGGCAGCCTCCCCTGGGTAGCCTTCCCCCTGGGTGGCCTCCCCCGGTGCAGCCTCTGCTCAGCGCACAGGGCCCATGGCTGGAGACAGGCCCCTCCACCCTGCTCCGTTTTACAGCTCTGCCCAGGGTGTTGCTCATCCCTCTACCCAGCCCTCTCTCGTCCATCGGTTCTGCCCGCCCGGGGGGTTCTGGGGCCCAGGTGGCCACTGGGGCCTGGTGGATGCTGAGGTGGACGTGCGTGTGCTCACTCACCAGGCTCCTGCCCAAGCTGGACCCTGCCCTGCACCCCAGCGTGCAGAAGGCCAGCCCCCCCCCACTTCCTCCTCCATCTGCAGCTTCCTGACCTGGTACCCGGCTCCCTCCCCTGCCTCGTCCAGGCAGAGGCTCCCAGCCTCGCTCTCCCCCTCTGGGGCCAAGCCAGGTGCGTGGGCTCAGTCTCAGCTCCACATTTCATGTCCAGAAAACGTAAAGCATGAGCGCACTGGGAAGAGAAGGAGGCCTGGCAGAGGGTGGAGCCTCTGGCCTCCTCCTTCCTGCCTCTTGCTCTCAGGCTTGGGCTGTGGGAACAGCTGACCGGGGTCTGAGCAGGCCTGCAGCCGGCCCCGCCGTGGGCACGCTTTGTGCTCCTGGCACTGCCGGTCCAGCCGGGCGGAGGGGACTCGGCGGCCCCGGGGCCAGCGCTTCCGAGAGGCCTGGACCCGTGCTGTGTGTTCAGATCTCTTCACAGAGAAGCCGGGCCAGGTTGTGCCATGTGCACGGTGCACACCCAGCTCAGAGGCCTCCCCAGTCACACAAGCCGGGTCCCCGTCTGCAGGGACGGGTCGGACGCAGCGGGAGCGTGGGATCAGGAAGGTGACGGGGCACTAGCCGGCTGTGCCCGCCCAAGATGGGGCCTGCGGGGAGCACCCTGCGGGAGCAGGCCGGTCTGCACACTCGCTGCCCACCCGCCCCTCCCAGACCTCCCCGTCGGAGCCACGGCCCGCGGTCACCGCCTGCGGTCACCCCAGCTCGCAGACAGCCGCAGCGGATGGCGGGAAACGAAGCCGTGTCACCCGTCACCAGAGGGGCGCGGGGCGCGCCTGGAGGGCAGGACCCCGCCTTTATGGCAGCCAATCCCCGTCCCCTGTCAATGGTCACACAGCCAGGTAAGAAACACTTCCCACAACCTGAGAACAAACGCAAACAGTGATTTGGAGCTGTGGCTGCCGCCTGCAGGGACCCGCGTTACCATGTGGGAACGCGCGTGTCTGGCTCTGCCCTGCAGTTTGTAACTGTGGTGGGGGGGGTCCCTCTGCCGTGAACACGATGCACAAACACCGCTTTTAGTGACTGCACGATTCGCCGCAGTGACCCAGACATGTTCCACCAAGTCCTTCCCGTGAGCAGATGTGAATCTCTAGTCCCAATGTGCCTCGGCCTGTTTGCTAGCGTGGGTTCTGTGGGGACAGTCGCAGCGCTGGAGGCCACAGTGGCTGGGAAAGCATTCTTCCAGGCTGTGGAGTCACTGTCCTGAGAGACGGGGTCAGCCCCCCCGCCCCCCACCCAGCGGGACGGGGGCTCCGGGTCCCCAGCTGTGCAAGGGGCACAGTGTATGGCCTGTGCAAAACCCTCACTGCCTAGAGAGCTGTGACACACAACGCAGCTTCTGCCAAACAGGCACAGCGTTCACTTTCTGCGTTTTCCTGTGTGTGCACGTGCCTGTGTGTGTACGTGTCTTTGCGCATGCGCGCATGGCTGCTCCCAGGGCATGAACTCGGCCTGGCGCTGTCTCTGAGCATTTTTGGACAGAGTTCCTGTGGGTGTCCCGCTGGGGAGCAGGCCGCCGGGAGGCCTGGCCAGGTCACTGCCTGCAGATAGGGGGGACTGGCAGAAAGGGGAGACTTGTGGGGGAGGTCAGTGGGGAGGAGGTCAGTGGGGGAGGTCCGGGGGTCAGTGGGGGGGAGGTCAGTGGGGGGTCAATAGAGGGAGGTTGATAGGGGAAGTTCAGTGGGGGGGAGGC
>NW_012267287.1:2941957-2944214 GCF_000151885.1 Dipodomys ordii
TGAGGAGGGAAGGGGAGGGGGAGGAGGATAGACACCTGGGTCCCCAGCCTGCTCAAGGCCGGAGGACGGGGCAGCAGGCTGGGCCCGCCAGCCCCAGGGGGGTGTGAGGGGAGGTGGGCTCCTCCCACTGGGGCGCCGTGGTCCCCAGGCCGCTGTGCTGTCCCCGCAGGAACACCGATGCTGGGAGCCCCTCACTCCCGCACCGCACCGAGTGCCGGCTCCCGAAATGGAAGCATTAGCTCCTCATTTAGGAGCTCAGCCGGGCCTGGGGCTCATTTATGAAGCCATCGGCTCCTTCCCTTTCCCTTCGTTTTTTTTTCTTTCTTTTCTTTTCTGTTTTAGAGAAGTTTAACAAAGGCCTCATGGACGTTTCCACGGGGCTCAGGAGAGATCTCTAGAACCCCGCCTGGCAGCTCTGGAGCCCTACTGTGCTGACGGGCCTGCTGTGTGCCTGGCACTGGCTGTCCCCAAGAGCGCAGACGTGGCGGGACCGGCGGGCGCCTGGCCACCTTACCTTGGGCAGCGCGTACTTGGGCAGCTTCATTAGGACGAAGGGCCCGCGGCGGTAGGAGACGTAGTAGTTGGTCCGGTTTGTGGACGTAGCCTGGCGGGAGGGAGAGAAGCTCACAGGAGAGGCTCAGGCCAGCCGGGGCCGCAGGGGCCAGCGCTGCGCGCGTCCCGGGCCGGGCCTCCCCTCACCGTGGGGCAGCCCTCCTGGGGAAGGACGGCGCATGGGGCAGCTCTGGGGCCCGCGTCGGAGCTAGACCCCGAGAGGGGGCTCGAGCCCCGGGCTGGCCCGGGAGATGGAGGCTGGGCGGGGCGGCAAGCCCAGCCCCAGGAGGCCCCAGCCTCCTGACCCGCTGCTCCCCTGGGGGCCACATAGCTCCGCCCAGCCTCGGGCACACGCGTGTGCACTGGGGAGATCAAAAAACACGGCAGGATGCGCAGGGTCAGGCCCGGGGTCGGAGGGCGCGGGGAGGTCAGGACGCTGGTGTGCACAGGGCCATCAGAGCATTGTCCCAGGGGCGGGGAGGGGCCAGGCGGGATGGACCGGCCGCCGCCGGGCGGGGGAAGGGCTGCTGCCCGGGGCTGAGCGCAAGCTCCATGGAGGGGACAGGAAAGCCTGGCCCGCCCGTGACCCGAGCAGGACCCCGGGGCCGTGGCGGCGGCTGGTCTGGGCCCCGGGAGCTGGGACCTGAGGCCTCTGCTCACCTTGAAGAAGACGTACTCGTCCTGCACAGTCAGCGAGCCGGCGTCCACCGGGCCCGCGGCCGCGGGCGTCTCCCCGGAGCAGTTGTGGATCACACAGGTGACGTACCGGAACCCTGCCAGAGACGCGCGTCACATTCCTGCGCAGAGCCGGCTGGCCCTGCCATCCACCCCGGACATGGCACTGTCCACTGCCACCGCGGCTGTGGAGCCCTGGGCTGGCTCTGCCCAGGCCACAGAGCCGGGTGGGGGCTGTGTGGGTCCGGGCAGCGTGGAGAGCGGTTGGGCCTGTGCTGGGCTGGGAAGGGCCACACGGGGGTTCCGGCCCAGACCCCAGAGAGGATGCGGGGGGATCCAACCCCTCCCTAGAGAGGGCCCCCCACTGTCCCCCAAGTAGCCAGTTTCCCTGGGGTAGGTTTGCTTGGATGGACAAGGGTGTGGACAGACGGCTCCCTGGGAGGGCCTCACACCCGCGCCTCCGCTCCCGGGCTCACACCTGTGCTCACTCACTGACTCACTCACTGACCTGCAGGGGGAGCACAGATCTCGGGGGCACCGCCCTGCACCCTGCAGGACCGCCCAGAGCCTGGTCTGCACAGCGACCTTGGTCGGCCAACCTCGTAGCCCCCAGGGGCCACGTGGCTGTGGGGTCTGCGGGGGGGGGCAGTCTCAGCCTGGCGTGGGGGGCGTGGGGGGCCTGTCACTCCCAGTGATGGCCCTTCGCCCAGACCCGAAGGCCAGGGCCTCTTGTTCCTCTGTGCATCCCACAGAGGGGGCCACGGGGGCTGCGCTGTCCATGAAGGGTGATTATGGAGGCTGCGCAGCAGAGGCTCAGGGAGGCTGCGGTCACCTCAGGGCCCTGCGGGGGGAGAGCTGTGAGGGCTGTGGGAAGCGCTCCGTGCTCAGGGGCCCGGAATAAATCGGCCCTTGAATAGACTTCACGCTGGAGCACAGCTCCTCCGCTTTAATTCATCTCCACAGGGAAGCGAGCGCATCCCGAATCATGCCGCGTCGCTGAGCAGCCCGGTCAGCCGTGCGGGCAGGGCCA
>NW_012267287.1:2944534-2950406 GCF_000151885.1 Dipodomys ordii
CAGGGCCACGCGGGGCCCGGGTCGGCCGTGCGGGCAGGGCCACGCGGGGCCTCTGTGCCCGTGCCCGCCCCACTCACCTCCACCCAGGTCCTGCGCCTCCATGTGCACCAAGTTGGGGTCGGCGTCCACGCCGGACACAGCCCTGGAGGAGAGAGCCGACGCTGGCATCCGCGGGGCCACGGCCCTTCCGCGCCGAGCCCTCTGGGCCCCACAGCGCCGGAGGCCGCGGTGGTCCAGAGGCCATGGTCTGTGCAAGAGTGCAGGGACCCCCAGGAGTAGACAGAGGCCCCGCCAGTGTCCCTCCGGCCCAGCCCAGGGCTGGGGTGGCGTCCTGCTGTTCCCAGGAAGACGTCCACTCACAGACTTCCTGTTCCACCTCCCAGCACAGCCCGGTTATCACGGCAGGGAGCCCAGGAGTGAAGAGACCTGTCCTGTCACACAGCCCCAGGGGGCAGCTGGGGTTCTAGCCAGGGCCAGATCTGAGCCAGCCAGTGCCTGTCCGCAGCCACTGGTGGCTCCCCGGTCACCCCCCTCCTGCAAGAACATCGAAGCCCAGGCATCTGCGGCTCATGACTGTCATCCCAGCTACTCAGGAGGCTGAGATCGGAGGATGGCGGGCAGGAAACTCCATGAGACTCTTATCTCCAATGAACCACTCAAGCCCAAAGTGGGCTGTGGTTCAAGTGGCAGGGGGCTGAGTGGCATTGAGCAATAAAGCTCAGCACCCGGGCCCTGAGTTCCAGCCCCAGGACTGGTGTTGAGAAAAGGAAGAAGCATGGTGCTTCTCTCTCTCTCCCTCTCTCTCTCTCCCTCTCTCGTTCTCTCTCTCTCCCTCTCCCCCCTCTCTCTTTGTCTCTGTCTCTCTCTCCCTCTCTCGTTCTCTCTCTCTCTGTGTCTCTCTGTCTGTCTCCCCCCTCCCTCTCCCCCCCCTCTGGAGCTCAGGAAGCCTCGGGTTCTCAGGCATTGAGCCCTCCCCAAGGCTCTGCAGGGCTTTTGGGGGGGACAGAGCCCCATTGCCGTCCTGGACCATGTGCCCTGGCCCTGGACACGCCCTGGCCGTACGGTGTTCGGCAGAGCGGAGCTTGAATTCTTATTTCACAGGAGAGAACAGAGTGCTGGAGGCTTCACGCTCCCAGGTCGGGCAGGGCAGGGCTGGGCTCCCAGGTGGGTCTGGGTGACCCCCCGATCTCACACTCCACCCCAGCCACCCCGAGGAAGCCCACACCCCCGCCCCCCGCCCCAGGACTCTGCCTTAGAGAGCAGGTACCGTTCACCCCGACCCCGGGGACAGAATTGACTTCCAGGGCACGGTGCGTCTTTCCCTTGGACATACTTGATAGCTACAACCACGGGGGCAGTCCTCGGGGCGCTCGGGGGTCCCCAGGGGTCAGCACCACGCAGGTCTCTTGTCCATGCTCACCCAGGTTTTCACCCATTTTACAGATGAGGAGCCAAGGCCCAGGGAGGTGAGCACAGATGCAGGGTCACACAGCGCCAGGTCAAAGACCACAGCTTGCTCGCTGTACACGGTGTGGCCCGTGAAAGTGGCCTGGTGGAGGAATGGAGGCGGGGGCGCGTCTCGCCTGCCCTCCGCGGGGGCACGGGTGTGCCCTCCCCCACGCTCTCAGCACGCGGGGGCACCGGTACCTGGGGCACAGCTCTCCACGCCACCAGCATTGAGTGGCCGTCGCCCCCAGCCCCCTGCCCTCAACATGCCCTGTTTTAAGAAAGGTCTGCAGAGTGCGGCGTGCCAGGAGCCAAGGATGCAGAGACCAACCAGTCACAGCCTTTGCTCCCCAGGAGCGCACAGGAGAGCGAGAAGCCAATCAGCATCACCACCTGTCCACCACCTGTCCCCCGTCATAAGTCCACCTGTCCATCCACGCACCTGTCCAACTACCCAGTCATCTGAACTTAGCCCATCCGCTCATGTAAACATACGTGCCTTTACCCATCTTTAACTCCTCCAACCACACAGCCATCCACCCATTCACTCCATCTCCCCATCCATTATCCAGCCAGTCGCCCAGCCATCCGGCCACCCACCCACCATTTATCACTAGTCATCCATCCATCTGCATATCCACCCATCCACCATCCATCCATCCACACACACATCCAGCATCCGTCTATCCATCTATCCATTGCTGGAGGCCTGGTTCAAGCAGCAGAACGCCAGTGGACTAAGCATCATCACATGCATGCATCCACCCATCTATCAACCATCCATCCGTCCATCCATCTGTCCCTCCATTCACCCATTCACCTCCCTGCATGTATCCAGTGCTAAGTATGCACTGTGGACCGGTGCTGGGTCTTGACCTCACCATGATCTGTAAAGTGGTACCCACCCCTGCCCACACCCTACCACCCTTCACTCATGTATTCACTCCTTCATTCATTCACTCCCTCGCTTTCTTATTCACTCACCCACCTACCCACTCATTGACTGATGACCAGACCGAGGCCTCAGAGCCGGGCTGCAGGGTTGATCGCCACAGTCAGATCTGGCCCAGGCCTAGAGCTGCTGCTGAGGGGCAGCATGACCTCGGGTGAGTGCTCCAGCCTCCCCGAGCCTCAGTTTCCCCATGTAGCCTTAGGAAGACCAGGAGGATTGCTTTGAGCCAGTCTGGTGCCTGGCATGTGGTAATGAACTCGGGAAGCACTCGGCGGCGGCGGCGGCGGCTGTGATGACGTTAGTTTGGGCCACCGAGAGGCCCGGTCTGCGGCGGGCACTGGGCAGGGCACCACCTTCCCCGTGCCACGCGGGCCTCCCTCGGGAGAGGGTGCTGTGCAGCCAGTCCACTGCAGCCAGGCCAGGGCTGCCACAGGTCCTGCTGTCCCCTCAGGGACAAAGAGCTCTGCGGAAATGCCGCTAAGACACGCACTCACGTGTGCGTGTGTGTGCGTGTGCGAGTGTGTGTGTGCACGCGTACATGTGCATACGTGCGCATGTGCACCACCGCTGTCAGCACGTTCCGGGAGGAAGCACGTCGCCCCAGCAGCCAGATGCCTGCTGTGGTTATCTCCCACACACAACACCTCTGCGGGCTTGGACAGGACACTGATCTGAGATAGTAGCACGTCTGAGTTAGCGCTGATTACCCTCCCAGCGTCTGAGCGCTGTGTGCTCTCCAGCCGAGAGTCTCCACCAGCCAGGCGGGGCTGTGACGCCCTCAGCCTGACCTGGGACTGGCCTCAGCGTGGACGGACTGCTCAGTCCCCGGCCAGACACAGCCCAGAATCCCACCCCCTGCCCCCCTGAGAATGCCTGGGGTCCGAGGCCCTCTGGCCACAGCTCCCATGCTCCACGGCGGACGTCGGAGCCGTCCGTGGCGGCTGGGCACTGCGGAGGCCACGCATGGAAGGGCAGCCTCGGTTGTCCCCAGAGCTGAGGACATGGTCTCCAGGGCCAGCGCTGACCTGAGGAAGGCCCCGGGGACAGGGGGTGGAGGCAGGAAACCAACCCCTCTCCTGGTTATGAGCGAGCGAGGAGAGGGGAGGGGCGTTCCCAGTGTGCCCCCCCCCCCAGACAAGACTTGGCCCGGCCAAGAGACAAGATCCAAGGTCTGCGTCCACATGTGTTAGAAATCAGTGCTCAGGTGCAACAGAAAGAGGAAGGCATGGAAGCGTACATGTGCGCACGTGTGTGTGTGTGCACGTGTGTGTGCCCGCGTGTGTGCGCGCACACGTGTGGCAGATGGAGAGGATCTGAAGGTAACTGTCCATCTCCAGAGAGAGCCGAGTCAGAAGGAATCAGAGCTGGTGCCAGTGGCTCACGCCGTAATCCCCGCTTCTCAGAGGCAGAGCCCAGGCAGACATATCCTTAAGACTCTCAAAGTAACCAACAGAAAGCCAGAACTGGCTCACGTGTTTGAGGGCTAGCAGGGAAGGAAGAAGCCGAGAGTGTGAGGCCCTAAGTTCAAGCCCTAGTAATGGTATGTGCACACACACACACACAGAAAAAGAAAAAGAAAAAAGGACTGGGGGTCACAGTTTGGCATGGGGCCCTGCGCCCGCGGCCTTGGCTCCCCGCTCCCCGCTGCTGCCTTGCACGGACCTCTCTATGTCCAGTGTCCAGGGAGTGGTCCTGGGAGGCTCAGCGGCCTTGCTGTCCCACTGAGGGCCGAGGGGTCCCCATGGGGGAATGCGGGTGAGGAGCAGGCCCCCCGGGTCTGGTGTGGTCTGCAAGCTCACCTGGGATCCAGCCCCACCTCGCCTGCCCTGGCCCCTCCTGCTGGGCCCCATGGCCGGCAGGGTGGGCACACAGGGACACGAATGTCTCCACAGGGCTGCTCCTTGCTCCGCAGTGGGGGCCAGGCAGGGGAGCCCCGGGCCTGCGACAGGGGGCCGGGTGGAGAAGGAGAGCGGACCCCGTCTGGCAGGGCCAGGGGCAGCTCCAGCAAAGAGAAGTAGGTACACCGTGAGCTGGCATTTGCAGAGCCCCCGCCCACCCCGGGTCACCCCTCTACCTCTGAGGAAGCAGCAGAGGTGCGGGGAGGAAGGCCCAGCGGTAGCACAGCCTGGCCACTGGTGATGCCCCAGGGCTGGAGGTGGACACGGCCAGGACTCTTGACCACTTCCAAGTTCCATCTCCCCAGGCAGACTCAGGGCAGGGGAGGCGCCAGGGCCGGGGCTGGTGGCCTGGGGAGGGGCGGACAGGCTCTCACCAGAACACGCGGTCTTTGGTCACGCGCTCCTGCAGAAGTGTCCACTTCTTCCCCAGGTCGGAGGACACGTAGAGCTGCAGGGCAGAGAGGGGAGGCGGGGATTCCATTAGGACCGGGGGCAGCCCGCGGCCAGGGCTGCAGGAGCGCAGGCGCTGTGACTCCACGGGTTCCCGCGGCCACCCTACCTCTCCTACACTGGCCAGTGTCCGGGGGGACCCCAGAGATCACCGCAGGACAGGTGTCCCTCCCTGCCCGTGCGGGAAAGTGGGCGCAGGCTCATTCAATGATCTTGGCCGCCCCAGCTGGGAGGGGGAGAGTGGACCTCTCCTGGGTTTCTGCAGATGCAAGCTGTTCTAGAAGGTTCTATGCTACACTGGACAATGAAATCCTTGTTCCTTCAGCTTCAGAGCCATGGGTGCTACACCACAGGTGAGCACCCCCAAAACTTGCCTGTCCAGAGGTAGAGACACGGCCTCCATCTGGCTCCCCCTCCCTCCCCCCGCCCTCCACTTGGAAGGGCGCCTTGCCCTCAGGCACGCGGCTCCGCCTCCCCGGCCAATCACACTCTTCCTGCACGTCTCTCTGGGGTCAGTGCTGTCCCCATTCCTGGACAGCCTCCTCTTCCTCCCTCCCACCTGCAGTCCCTGCGTCTGTGCTGCAGCTCTGCGTCCAAGCCCCACCCGATGCTCCGGCCCAGGTCCAAGCCCCACCCGATGCTCCGGCCCAGGTCCAAGCCCCACTCGATGCTCCGGCCGGCCGCCGCAGGCCTCCCCACTGCACGTGGAAGTCACACGTGCCACATGCACCCCCGCCTCCCGTTCTCAGTCCCCTCGGTGTGGATTCCTGGCATAGGACCCCGTAATAGACACCCTCACCTCGCCTCCAGCCTGCCCGGCAGGCCCCGGCTCCCGGCGTGGTGGGGAGGGAAGCCCCCCACTCCAGGGGCTCACTTCCCCCACCTGGGCCTCTTCCCTTCTGCCTGGTGCTCTGCTGGCCCGGCCCCACAGGCCCAGCCCCTGGGCCGAGCCTCCTCTCCGGCCAGGTGCTCAGGCAGCCTGTTTTCCGAGTGGATGCGCATGTTTGACTCCAGGGCAAGAGCTTACAGCCCGATCCCTGAAGGCCAGAGAAGAAGAATTTCCGCTCTGCAGGCCAGGCGTGTGGACAACTCCTCCTGCTGGACCTGCCCTCACTGCGTTCTACGC
>NW_012267287.1:2956401-2970669 GCF_000151885.1 Dipodomys ordii
CACACAGCAGTGACACCAACCCACACAGCAGTGACACCAACCCACAGCCACACAGCAGTGACACCAACCCACAGCCACACAGCAGTGACACCAACACACACAGCAGTGACACCAACACACAGCCACACAGCAGTGACGCCAACACACAGCCACACAGCAGTGACACCAACCCACAGCCACACAGCAGTGACACCAACACACAGCCACCCAGCAGTGACGCCAACACACAGCCACACAGCAGTGACACCAACACACAGCCACATAGCAGTGACACCAACCCACAGCCACACAGCAGTGACACCAACCCACAGCCACCCAGCAGTGACACCAACACACAGCCACACAGCAGTGTTGGCGCAGCGCCGTACCCCCCAGCCCCAGCTGAGCCCTGCACAAGTCCACAGCTCAGGCTCTGAGCCTCTGCTCTGACTCGATGTCTGTCCAGCCTGGCGCTGGCCAGCGAGGCCTGGGTGGATGGGCCCGCCACACAGAGCGCGCCCGGCCTGTGCCATCTCACCTTGCTCTCCTTGGTGTAGGCAAGGACCTTGTCTTCCTGCTTAGGGTGGAAGATGAGGGTCTCCACGAGGAAGGGGATGGGCTGCCTCTGGAAGCTGGCACCCTCATCTGTGCTGAGGAACAGGCTCTGCTCCCGGGCGCTCAGGGAGGAGCTCACGAGGATAAGCTGAAACACAAAGCAGGCAGGGGTTATGAGCCAGCGCCTCTCAAGTGTTTGGGTGCTGCCCCATCCACACACATGGGAACAGCTGGTCTACTCCAACACCCTGCTCAGTGCAATCCTTCCATCCATCTATCCATCCGTCACCCATCATCCATCATCCATCCATCATCCATCCATCACCCATCACCCATCCATCCATTCATCCATCATCCATCCATCCATCCATCCATCACTCATTCATCCATTCATCCATCATCCATCCATCCATCCATCCATCATCCATCACCCATCACCTCTCCATCTATCATCCATCCATCCATCATCCATCCATCCATCCATCATCCATTACCCATCCACCATCCATCATCCATTCATCCATCATCCATCCATCCATCCATCCATCACCCATCACCCATCCATCCATTCATCCATCATCCATCCATCATCCATTACCCATCTATCCATCCATCCATCATTCATCATCCATTCACCCATCATCCATCCATCTATCCATCACCCATCACCCATCCGTCCATCCATCCATCATCCATTACCCGTCCATCCATTCATCCATCATCCATCCATCATCCGTCCATCTATCCATCATCCACCATCCATCCATCATCCATCACCCATCCATCCATTCATCCATCATCCATCCATCCATCACCCATCCATCCATCCATCCATTACCCATCACCCATCCATCTATCATCCATCATCTATCATCCATCCATCCATCATCTATCATCCATCCATCCCTCCATCCATCATCCATCACCCATCCATCCATCCATCATCCATCTTCCACCCATCTATCCATCATCCATCCACCATCCATCATCGATCCATCCATCCATGCATCCATCCATCCATGTATCCATTCATCCATCCAACATCCATTCATCATCTATCCATTCGTCCATCATCCATCCATCCATCCATCCATCCATCCATCTACTCATCCATCATCCATCACCTGTCATCCATCCATCATGCATCCATGCATCCACTCATCCATCTATCTATCCACTCATCTCTCTATTCATCCATCTATCCATCCACTTACCTGTCCACTCATCCATCCATTCATCCATCACCCATCCATCTATCCATCCCCTACTCCCCCACCCCCACCCCCATCCACTCATCCTTCCACCCACCCATGAGGTAACCCAATGCCAGTAATATTGTGTACCACTGTGAACCCCAGATTCAAGGTCCCAGCCATTAGAGAGACTGTCCTGGAGGAGGCTGAGACGGGGCATAGCACCGTTCACATCTGAATCAGGGCTCAGGGCTGACGGGTCCTCCAGGAAGCCAAGTAGGGCAGGGTGGAGGAAGAAGGGGGAGGAGGAGGAGGAGGCCGTATATGGCAGAGAGGGCACTGTCTCAGGTCAACAGTGAGTGACCCAGGAATTCAGAGGCAGGCCCAAGGGACTGACGGAGACGGGGGTGGGGGTTGGTTGTGTGGAACACAGGGGGATTGGGCAAGTAGCAGAAGGTTCTGTTCCTTTTATTTTTGGCAGTACTGGGGTTCTGAACGCAGAGTGTAGACTTACTTGGCACTCAGCCACTTAAACCAGGCCTCAGCTCTGGAGAGTCGATTGGGATGGCTGGTGTCTTATGAAAGTGTGGGTCCTGGGGGGGGAGGATTGGGGGGGCGGGGGGGATGGGAAGGGATGGGAAGGGAAACAAAGGAGGAGGCTGCAATGCTTGGTAAGAAATGTACTCATTATCCTGCCCGTGTAATTGTAACCCCTTCGTACAGTATGTTCACAATAAAAAATAAAATAAAATAAATGCAAATAAAAAAAAAGTGAGTCCTCCCCCTCCTGCCCGCACCTGTGAACGGACCTTGCTTAGACACAGGATCCTGGCGATGTAGTCAGGGAGCTCAGGGTGAGAGCATCCGGGGTGTGGGTGGCCCCAAGTTCAGTGATGACGCCCTCACAAGAAGAGTCAGAGATGCAGAGAGATGGGGGCAAAGAAACTGCAGGGGGGGATTTCTCTGCCAGTCACCCAGGCCCATGGCTGGGCGGGAATGCCAGACACCGGAAGCGGCAGAGCTGGGCTGACGGCTGGGCCTCAAGGAGGAGAAGCGACGGCGCCCGCGCCCCCCCGCGACTGGAACATCACCCCACGCGTGGGCCCGAGCTGTCCTCAGCCCCTCCCCCACTGCATGACCCCCCTGACTGGGACATCCACCCCCATGCACGCCAGAGCTGTCCTCAGCGCCCAGCGGTGGGCTTGGCTCAGCAGCCACTCGGCAGGCGTGTGGCTTCGTGGGCGCCCTGCACAGAGGAAGGCGGTGTCACGTTCCCCAGCACCTTCCCGCCCCGGGAGGGACAGGGTCCAGGAGCCGCTCCTGAGGGAGGCTGGACCGGCGGGCTAGAAGCCCTGGTGGCTGGGTTGATGTGGCACGGCCGTGGCTGTCCCTGCTGCGCCCCACCGCACATCGCCGCGGTGACCGGCAGTGGCAGGGAGTCTGCACGGAGATGTCAGGCACAAAGCTGCTTTGAAACGGGCCCGGGGCATCACGAAGCGCCCCCTCCCCACAGGGCTCCGCCTGGCCACGCCCCTCCCCCACAGGGAGGCTGCAGGGGGAGGAGGGGGCTTTGAGGCATCAGCCACACATCAGGACACCCAGAGAGCCCGGAGAGGCCAAGGCCTGCTGCCCCTGCCATTCTGTCAGCTTCCTGCTCATCGAGCCGCGCCGTGCAGATGCCGGCTTCCACGGGGCTGCTCAGGCAGGACGGGCAGACCCCAGCCACCGCGCTGGGGCCGCGGGCGGGGGGTAGTTGTGGAGCGGGGAGTTGTAGAGCGCCTCCCCGGTTCCCTTGATGACCCTTCTCCTGGTACCTGGCCCGGGTGAGCGTTCACTGATCGTGTGTCTAGGATGTGTCTAGGATGTCTGTGCACAACTCTGGAAGGGAATTCTTACGCTGTTGTCACCCCGGCTTGCTAGGTGGGGACGCTGAGGCACAGAAAGGGAGAGCAGGCTGCTGGGGTCACACAGGTGACTGGGATGGAGCCGGCAGAAGGGAGCATCTGACTGTGAAGCTTTTAGGGACGCTCTGCAGGGCCTGGAGCCAGGCGGGCGGGCAGGTGGGGTGGGGAGACGCTCTGGGGAGGCTGTGGGCTTCGGCCCTCGGCACGGGCACTGCCCTAAGAAGGCCTCCGGGCCCTGCTGTGTCTCCAGAAGACAATCAAGCCCCAGAGCGCCAACCAATCCCCCCGCCAGCCGTCGGATGGCGTTCTCTCCAGGAGAGCCTGCGTGAGCTGCCTGGGAGCAGGGGTCTACCTCCGGAACACAGTCCTTCCCCAGGGACCAGGGCTGTGTCCCGGGCCGGCCTGCCTGGCGTGGGGTGCGCAGGGAGGGCACCGGAGGGCTGCGGGGGGGGAGCACAGCGCCCCCCACAGGGAGGGCTGCAAGCAGGCACGCTCTGCACGTGCTCCCTGGACCAGGGCCGAGGGAGGACACTCCAAGGCCAGATGTGAAGGGACTGCTGTGGGGAATGGATGCTGGGGAGCGGGATGGAAGGCGGCCTGGGTGGCTTTGTCAGAAGGAAGTGTGTGTGTGTGTGTGTGTGTGTGTGTGTGTGTGTGTGTGTGTTTGAACTCAGGGCCTGGGCACTGTCTGTGAGCTTTATTGTTCAAGGCTCATATTCAAGGCTCTACTTCCAGCCTTTTGGTGGTTAACTACAAGAGTCTCATGGACTTTCCTTCCTGGGCTGGCTTTGAACTGTGATCCTCACAGCACAGCTTCCTAAGTCGCTAGGATGACGGACGTGAGCCACTGGTGCCTGGCTGGAATCCACTGTTCAGTTTAAATAACTTTTTCATCTCAGAGTGGTTTCAGATACACGGAGAAGATGCAAAAAGGGGTGGGGGGAGGCGGAGGTCCTCTACACTTTGCATGCACTTTTCCCTACTGCTGGCCTCTGCCTGGCTGTGGCACAGTCCCAGGCCGGGCAGCGGCGGGGGCACACCGGGAAGGACGGCGTGGGGCAGCACGGGCACTGCTGCCGGGACATGGCGGGGCCGGGCCCGTGTGGGGCGCACTGCAGACCTGCTCCTCCTCCCCACGCTGTGTCTGCGGAGGGCAGCCCCCCCCCGCCGGCTTCTCCAGTGGGGTCTCTGCCCAGCAACCGGAGCTGCACAAATTCTCTGGAATGCCTCCACCCGGAGGTTTCTCTCTCCTCCTATTATTTACTTGTTTAATCACTTATTTATATCACGAGGCGCTCATGAATATTTATTTAATACTCCTAGCTGTAACTCAACGCCCGGCTGACGGAGCAGCCAGGCCCGGCTCTCCTTTGCTCTTTTGGCCCCGGCACACCCGAGTGCGGTTTCCTCGCTGCACGCGAGCCAGGGGAGATGAAAACCAGATGTCCTGCCCGTGGCTTTGCCAGGGTCTGCCCACCCCGGGCCTGCCCGCCCGGGGGACACAGCAGGGCATGGTGGCTTACAACCACCAGCACAGCCACTCGGAGGCACAGACCAGGAGGATGGAGGCTCAAGGCCAGCAGAAGGAGAGAAGTTGCTGCGACCTCACCTCAGTAAGTTGTGTGCCTTGAATTCAACGCCAGCGCTTCCCTACAACCCAGTGGTTTCAGCCTCCAGTTGGGCTGTGCACTTTGGGCAAACCAACGCCTCTCTCGTGCTGCTGACGTGCAGTAAAAGCCCACGAGGGTGCAGCTGGACACTGGGCAAAAGCCCCAGGGGCACAGAGAGGCGGTGCATTTGCTCTCCCCCTTTCAGAGAAGACTCTGATTTGCACGGGCAAAAGCCAGAAAAGCCTCATTCGCTCGTTAGGGCTCAGTGCCAAGGCTGCCGAGCCTCCTTGGCCGAGGTGTGGGCCAGGGATGGGTGGGACGGCCCGAAGAACTGGACCCAGATGGAAATCTGGCTGGCAGACCAGAGGAACGCACAGCCCAGGGTCCCCGCCCAGCCTCGCCCCACCCCAGGGTCAGCTGCACCCAGCCCCTGTGCCCACCAGGCGCACTGGGCCTCCACTGCTCCTGGGAGAAGGCGCCGCAGGGCTGGGCTCCCCATCCTGGCTCCAGCAACTCCAATTCCAGTCTTAAGTTCTCAAAGATGGCAGCGTCGATGTGTGGTAGAACCCACAGGGCTTCCTCTTCGTTTTCTGAGCACAAAATCTCAGGCTACTTCAGCAAAACCAGAGGACAGTCCTGCTGTGCCGGGTGGGCCCAGCAAGCGTCCGGCCCGGCCCTCTGCCAGGAGAGCCTTCTCACCACCTGCTTACCAAGCTCATTCCTGCCCGCGGAGGCTCCAGGGCCACCTCCCCAGGAAGCCCTCGGTGGCCAAGCCTGCCTGCCCCAACCTGCATCTCACTCCTGGGCGTGCTCCGCCCAGCAGCCCGAGGATGAGCCCATCTCTGCCTGCCCAGCCCCAAGGGGCGGCCCAGGGCTCTGCTGGAAGTGACCCCAAACAGCGACCGAGAGATCTGGGTTGGGGACCATTTTGGGCCTCGGCGTTGGCAGCGTGAGCCAGGAAAGAGCGGGAGAGAAAAGGGGCAGCAAGGAAGAGATTATTGGAGCAAAGAAAACAAATCCATTAGCGTTGTGCCAGGCGGAGGCGGGCAGATTGCGCTTCCAAATTGGGAACCAGATTCTATTTTAAATGCTGTATTTTTGCCGCTTACTATTCTGGGGGAGACGCACATGGTACCTGAGCGGGGCTTGGGGGGCCACCTGCTAGACACACTGCCGACACTCCCGCGCGATTCCTTTCACCGACGGCTAGTCCATGTGAAGCAACAAGCTCTGGGCCCAGCGCGGCCCGGGACCAGGGAAGCCCTTGCTTTATCGATCACCTACAGAAAACCGGCCTGGCAGCGGCGATTCTCCCTATTTCTCAGATGGGAAACTGAGGCTGGCGTGGCTGAGCGTCAGGCTTGAGGCTGGGCTGCCAGCCTGGCTCCAACCCAGGCCATCCCTTGTCTCCTCACCCCCTTGCCTGAACCTCTCCTGGGTCCTGATACAACTGACTCAGAAGATTCTAGAAAGGGCCTCTCTGCCTCCAGCGACAAGAAATGGCTCCCAGAAGCCTGCAGGGGGTCTGTCCGAACTTCAGGGATGGATATCTGCCCCCAGGCGAGGGGGGGCTTCCCAGTGCCCCCTTTTATCCTGGTCTCCGTGCTTTTAGAGTATTCCGCACTGTTTACCCAGCGGCTACTATGCCAGCCGCGGCCCCAGCGGGGAGAAATGCTTGCAGTCTGTGACTGCCCGTGCTGGCCTGCAGGGGGCAGGGGTGCGGAGGGTGGAGGGAGCCCGCAGTGCAGGGCCAGGCCCATGGCAGGTGGGCCAAGGTGGGGGGGCCTTCAGCCAGGCTCCTGCCCTCTGCCTGGCCAGGGCTGCTCCCCTCCCCACCTTTGCTCTTCAAGGCCAGCCATCCTCTCTCCACTGCCTCTCTTAACAAATGCAAACAAACCGCCCCCAGAAAGGTCCCGTCCCTGCCAGCATGGGCTGCCTGCCACCCATCTCCCCATCCGCTCCACTCTGCGCCGGTGGGGGGGAGGCGCCTTCCACAGGGCCCCAGGGTGCTGTCTCCGGGGCCCCCTCTTCCTCCGGTTCCCAGCAAGATGGAGAGGCCCAGCTGGGGACCTGGGAAACCTGGCTGCATTGCCTAGAGAGGCAGACAGAGGAAGCGACGCGCCAGGACCCTCCCCCGCGGCTCAAAATAGAACAGGCCCAGTCTCGTACGGGCCTGCATGAGTCACAGCGAACAGAGGCTTCTCCCGTCCACCGCACCGTCCATCTTGTCCCCAAAGACAGCTGCGGGGGTCAGTAGCCCTGGAGGGGCCCCGGGAGCCGCAGGAGGGCACTGGCCCACCCCCGACAGTGGTCATGGGGGCTGGTTGCCTCGGGACGTGGCCTCGGGCACACAGCAGGCTGGAGCTGGACCGGGGTCGCAGGTCACGGAGCGGAGACCACCGGTCACCGCGGCTCGGGCAGAGGCAGTGGTAGGAAGTCTCGGGAGGAGACGGGAGGGCCGACATCGTCTCAGAGCCGGGGCTGGGGCGACACTGAGTGCTGGGAGCTGCTGGATGGGTGGCAGGCCAGTGGCGGTGTCTGGGCCCCCAGGGTGGGGCGGGTGCCAGGGCTTTGTCTGGGGGTTGGGTTCACAGACAGCTGGGTGGGAGGCAGGCTCATGGAGACTCATCCACAGAGGACAGTATGGCCAGGGGTGCCGACACCCCCAGGCCTCTCTGGCCTGCGTCAGCCCAAGGGTCGGCTGCCATTTATCTACTTGTCTTTTTTCCCGGGGCTTGAACTCGGGGCCTGGGCACTGAGGCTAAGTTTATATTGTTCAAGGCTATGGTGCTCCACCATTACGCCACAGCTCCATCCCGGCTTCTTTTGTAATTAGTTGGAGACAAGAGTCTCACAAACTTTCCTGCTTGGATAGGCTTCGAACTTCCATCTCAGTCTCCTGAGTGGCTAGGATTACAGGCGTGAGCCGCCCCGCCCCTGCCCAACCACATGTCATTTTGGTGGGAAGACATCTGAGATTTCAGATGGTCGCTGTCCACTGGGCTGCCGCCGGCGGCCCCGGCTGCGTCCCTGGTATCCTCCCAGCACCGCACAGGGGACACAGCAGCGCAGAGCAGGCGGCCCTGTGCCCAGGACCTTTGCTCCAACCCATGACCTTGACCATGACCTTCACACCTGTCCACCGCCTTCCCTCAAGCCCTCCCAGCTGGGCCACCAATGAAACTCCTTCCTGAGCTCTCCTCTGGTTTCTGACCAAGAAGGCCTGACCATGGATGGTTCTAGAACTAGGCGACCAAACACAGCGAGCTGGGACGGGACCTCCATTCCCTTCTCCTACGCTTTACACGACCCCCATCTGAGGGACAGGTGTTGGGTGCAGTTGGTTAGGGATAGAAGGTGCCGGGGACACAGGGTCACACAGCAGGGGAAACAAAGGAGC
This sequence comes from Dipodomys ordii, assembly GCF_000151885.1. Taxonomy (NCBI): domain Eukaryota; kingdom Metazoa; phylum Chordata; class Mammalia; order Rodentia; family Heteromyidae; genus Dipodomys; species Dipodomys ordii. The sequence continues at coordinate 2,965,043 of NW_012267287.1, forward strand.
CTGGACTTCGCTCTTGGGGTGAGGGGCAGGGACCCCTCCATGCGGGGGGGCGGCTGATACTTCTTCCTACTTTCTCTCCTGGCTCTCCTTTCACCTCCAAATATACTTTCTCTGCTCACAGCCCACATTTCCCTGTCCTTCCATCCTCTGGAGGGCAGAGAGAGCGACCCGAGCGGCCCTAGACCGTATCGGCCTTGCTTTCCGCTGGCTTTGCCCGGACCCCAGACCAGCCCGCTCCCCCTCCACCAGTGCTCCCCTCCCCTGCTGCCTTCCAGCCTGCTCCCCCTCCACCAGTGCTCCCCTCCCCTGCTGCCTTCCCTCTCCTTCCATCTGCGAGTTCAAGCTCCAGACCCAGTTTTGGTTTACAGTCGCCGGGATGAAGGTTCTGCTCAGCGGACGCAGAGCCTCGAGCACAACCTAGCACCTGTGGTAGCTGAGCCGCAGCCCAGCTCCTGACCCCTCCCGGGAGGGGGTGCAGGCGCGTGCTGGACCCCAGCACACAGAACCCTCCACCTCCTCCGACAGTAACTAGGGCTGGAGGTGCTCTTGTCTCTCTCTGGACGGGAAATAACCCCCCAGGTCCCCACAGCCATGCACCCCGGAGTCCAGGCAAGGGTAATCACCACCACAGTCCTGCGTCTGCTTGGAGATGTGGGCTGCCAAACATCCAACATAATTTCCCAACCCCTCTCCTCAGGTGCAGCTATGGAATTGATTGCCAGGAGATGGCTGGTTCTGTTTTAATCACTGGCCTGACAGTTGCTGAGATGTCAGGAAACAGCCCCCAGAACATCCACAGATTGAAGGGGGAGATGAGCTTTTCCCCCGGCCTGAGGCTGACTCCAAAACCCAGCACTCGACAACAGAATATAACTCATCACCGGTATTTTATAGCCCCAATCTGGGGCCAATCTCATCCGCGGCTCAGGGAGCCGAGAGGCTGGCCTGGCCTCCTTCCTCGCACAGAATTATTGACGCTCTTTGTTGTTGGAAGAGTTTTCCGCCGAGGCTCTGGGGTGAATACGGTTTAATTGTGTTTTGTTTGACTGTCTGAAGACATTTTGTAGACAATGCTAAGCAGCCTGTTTGCTTGGGCGGAGTGTGGGGGCTGGCTAATTCTCTGGGGTGACTGTGTTTTGGAAGATTGTCTTTTATCAGGGTAGTTGCATTACCAACGTACGATTAGATCAGGGAACAATTTGTTCATTTGTCTGCTTCTAATTGAACAGTAGGAGGCGGGAGGGCCCAGCGCGGCGCCTTTGTGTGACGCCGTTTTAGCAGCACCTTGGGAGTCCGCTGGGTAAAGGTGACAGCCGGGGGTCCTGTAACACTTTCACATCAGACGTTTGTGAGCAGAGACGAAGGCGTGACTGCACGGCTGGTCCATGCGGCTAACACGCTGGCCGAGGTCCCTGGAAGCCATTCTCGTCAACGCCCCGGGCTGGCAGAGAGATCGGGGCTGTGCTTATCCACTAGGGGCCTGTGCATGCTCCGGTTGGAGAACCCCGGAGGCGCAGCGCGGAGGGGGTGCCGGACCCTTCCCCTGACTGAGGAAGCTGAACCCCTGCCCGAGAAGCCCAGTCACCATGCATGGCTCATGCAGTGGGTCACCCCGGCCATGTGGGTCCCCAGGGACGGCCGTCGGGGGCCCCAAACACCACAGCGGCGGCCAGTCATTTCCCCTGGCTTTTACTGAGCAGGTATTATGCACAGCCACTGCACAGATGCCTTCTGCATCATTCCAGCAACTCTCTGTCCAGGAAGTCGCCATCCTGTGACGCGGACCTCAGAGGCTGGAGGCTCCCTGGGGGGCTGTGTGTTCATTGAAGCCATGAAACTGGGAAGGGTCCTGAGGGAGAGAGGGGAAGACTGGGGGACTGGGAAGCGCCCTCACCCCCCCCACACCCATCCCAGAGAGAAAGCAGGAGCCAGAAGATACGGCAGAGTTGTTGGTGAGGGCAGGAGAAAGGAACACTGAGGAAGCCCAGTTCCAAAAGATGAAGCTGAGTCCTGACGACACTGGAACTTCCCCAGCGTCCGCCAGGGAGCGCTGAGCCAGTCCCTGAGCTCTGGTCTTGAGCTTGAGAACTGAAGGTGCCGATCACCTGCTCTTCCTTTCTCCCATGGGGTCCACTCCTGCACATCCTTCAGTGGCCAATGCAAATGTCTCCCCTGTGGCAGAACACTCCCTGCTCCATCCTGCGGCCAATCAGATGAGCAGGTAGACAACACAGTCAGTGGCAGGTGATTGGTAGCTTGGTAGTGAGTGTTTGGATGGATGAATGATGAATAGATGCATGGATAGGTTAACGAATGGATGACAGATGAACGGATGGATAGATGGATGGATGATGAATGGATGCATGGATACAAAATGTAACACCCAGATATCCAGAGGTTTGCCACACCTAATCGTTCCTAGCTCCAGTGGAGGCACACGTGGCCCCTGTCAGGGGCCTGGCTCCTCGCCTTGGCTGTGTGGGGAAGGGGAAGGGATGGCCACTGCCCTGCCTGTGAGGCTGGGGACAGCCACAGGCAAGGCTCAGGGACTCGTGGGCGGGCTGCAAAGGCAGCCCTGAGGAACACGGAGCCACACGCACCGCCCCAGAGCTCTCCTGCCAGAAATCGCCTCCAAAATGTACATTGAGGAGACATAATTTCCACATGGCTGGCTTTAAAACCAAGTAATGAAGTGGTTTTACAGTCCATTTTGAAAACAAGCTCTTTAAGTGATGAGTATAAAGCATAACTCTCTAATAGCCAAGTTCTTCAGTTTTGTGATTTCTGGCGCCTCTAGCCCCACCCACACTGCCCTGGCCCCTCCCACACTGCCCTGGCCCCTCCCACACTGCCCTGGCCCCTCCCATGGTTGCCCTGGCCCCTCCCACATTGCCATGGCCCCTCCCACATTGTCCTGGCCCCTCCCACACAGCCCTGGCCCCTCCCTTACAAACCCCCTTCCTTGGCAAGAGTCCTTTCAAAATCAGATCTCAACGGGTGTCTGGACTTTTCTTTTTCTCGGACAGGAAGCCAGGCCTAGTAGAACCTCCTTCGCTGTTGCACGGTACAGTCCGCCATGGCTCCCTGGGCTTTTCTGCTAGTCATGCTCCAGATTCTGAGATTCAAGCGCTAACTCGTCTCGGCCCGGGCTGCCGGGAGCCTCCTTTCCGACGTGGTCCCTCTGGTACCTCAGCCGAGGGCCATCTCGGTGGTGACCGCACAGGCCGGGCCTCTCCCGGGCTCCGGTCCCACCAGGGGGATGGAGCGGGCGTGTAGCAGACGCTCTGCAAACATTAGCAGAGGCCTCGACAACCGACGGGGAGACATCTGTCCCCAAGCAGCCGTGAGGCGCAGAAGCAAGCTGTCTCAACTGCCTTCCGGAACACGCCGGTTCTTCCCAGAGCCTCCTTTTAAAATTACATTAAAGGAAATTAACAAGCTTATCTGAGGGGGGTGGAAATGGGTTTTAGTACGAAAGGAGACCAAATTCGGAAGAACACTCTCTTACAGCCCAATTTCACTCATAATAGGGTGTCTTTTCGAGCCTGCTAATTAAACAGCATTTTCCCTGAGTCAAAGAACTGAGATTTGGCTCTGAAGGGAACTTTGCAGACAGAATCTGACATGCAGGTCTAGTGGATCCCTATAAAAAGCAACGTGAGTCAAAAGAACGCCGTCTACGCTCCAACAGCAAGGGAGCACTTTGAAGAGAGGAGCCGTCCCCGTATGAAGGCCATGCGGCCTCCCGCGCCCTGTGAGAGGCCTCGGCGTGTTCTCACGGTGCTGAGCGGCTCTCCTGCAGATGTCAGGTTAGGCCGGCCATCTGACAGTGAATGCCCTGATTTCGGCCCCCACCCACACGGCACCATCTCCTATCTCCTGATGGCAGCACCTCGCTGCGGAGTCAGATCTTCCAGGAAGAGAGCTGTCTCCACATGGGTGGAACCCCGTGTTTGCAGGGGTGCAGCCCCAAGCCATCACACCGCTTCTGCCTCTGGGATGCAGCTGGACGCGATGGGGGTGGCTGGGTTTCTGCTTTCCCCAGCCCAGAGGAAGGGCAGAGCCCAGCAGGACAGAGGCAGCACAGCACCAGTCCATTGGAACGCCTCACACGGTGCTCAGTTCCTGGTTAGCCTTCTGTGGACGTTTTGGGGTACCTCGGCAGCGGGGACCCCTGCCCCTCTCCGTAGGACAGGAAGACACGGAATCCCAGAGCTGCCAGGCTCCATGCTATGGGCTTTCCTGTCCCATCTCAGAAGGCAGAATGCACATTTGTTCCTCGCTCTGTTTCCTGAGTCCCCGCAGTGACTGGGGGGCTTCGGCATGCCAGGGAGGGGGATGAATGGCCAGCTCCCGTAGCTCAGGGTGAAAGCCGGATTCTAGAAAGACTGAGGCACACAAAAGATGTGTCCTGGCCCAATGACAAGCAGCGATGGTATTGTGGGAGTGAGCATGTGCCAGGCATCAGGCTGTAGGGCACCAACAGGGATGGCCAGCGCGCTGCCTGCAGGACTGGCGTGGAAGAGAAACTCACCCCTCAGACACTCAGACCAAAGGCCTGCTCACATCCACACCCTCCAACGCGGCGCTGCCCGAGGGCCTCCCCTGGCTTCACCACAGGCTGCCCACGTGGGCTGTCCACAGCCACTCACCGAGGGCCTCGGGGCTGCCTCGACCCCAGGCGAGTCCAAAGCCACGTGCAGCAGTGAGGGCCACGCGGCCGCTCGGGCCTCTTCCCATGAGCAGATCCTAAAGAATGGGGGGGAGGCCGGGTAGGTGGCTCACATCTGGAATCTCCAGCTACTCGAGAGGCAGAGATTTGGAAGGCTGAGCTTTAGGCTCAGGCAGACCTGTTTGCAAGACTCCCCGTCCCCCACCAAGTAATAAAATGCTGGGTGTTGTCGGGTTACGGATAAAGCTAAATAGACTGGAGGTATGGCTAAAGTGGTAGAGCACCTGCCTAGCAAGTGTGAGGACCAATTAAAACCCAAGAACTACCAAAAAGAAAAGAAGGAAGGGAGGGAGGAAGGGAGAGGGAAAAGGAGGGAGGGAGGGGGGAAAGGGGGGAAGGAAGGAGAAAGGAAGGAAAATAACAGTGGAGAAAGACACCCACACATGCATGCACACACATGCACGCACACACGCGTGTACACACACACATACACACACACGCCAAGGGAGAGTCTAGGGCACACGTCCAGTAGCCCGTCCCCAGATCTGCTTCCTGGGTTTCCATCCTACTGAACTCTGATATCCCAGACACCCCCCCAAAACGGGGCAGGGTGGAGTGAGGAGGGAAGGCCGGCCTGCGGCTCTGAGTGTGGCTGGAAGCCTCCTTCTGCATCCCTGGTCGGCTCCTGCCAGCTGTCTGTGCAGTGGAGGCACAGCTGGTGTCTGTTGGACTCTTCCCTGCCCACCCCTCTCTGTGCCCCTCCTCTTTTAGAAGCAAATTAGGGGGCTTCCATTTGGAGTCACTGGATTCTGGCCCAGGGCAGCCTGGAGACAATGGATGGATGGAGTAGCTTGAAGGACTCGCGGTTGGGGGGGGGGGGGGGGGGGGGGGGAGGAGTCGCTCGTTCCCTGGATAGATCCGTCTCCCCTCCTCTCCACCATTCTCTCCCTCCCCC
>NW_012267287.1:2970719-2979147 GCF_000151885.1 Dipodomys ordii
GGGGGGGGGGGCTGCGCGGGCTCGGCTCTGCGTAACATGCTTGGGTTTACGAGGCTCCAGGTGCTTCTCGGCAGAGGCTCTCTCCAGAGGGGCAGAGGGAAGGCTGGAGCTGGAGACGCACACCGTAACCACGACATTATTCATTTAATACCGGGCGATTCTGGAAAGTAAGTTACAGCGGCTCGGCGGCGGAGCTCCGGTGCTAACCGGTAACCGGCTCCCCTGCCGCCAGCACCCGCCAGCGGCTGCCCAGGGCCCCGCCCACCCTTGGCCAGGCTGCGCCTGCCTTTGGAGCCTACTTTAGGGACCACCTAGGCTTGGCCGGGTGCCAGCCTGTGGGGGGAGAAAGGGAGGACTGGGTGGCGGCGGAGGCCAGAACATCCAGGTCCCTTGCAGCCCTGCCCTTTGCCTCCAGGCACCTGGGGCAGATGGCCCGGTCCAGGGTGGCGGCGTGTCCCCGGTCCCCGGTCCCCGGGCAGCCTGCCCTTCTGCGAGGGACCGGGCTGCTCCCTGCACGAGGAGCTGGCGCGTGAAGGCCGGCGCCCTGCGGGCCGGCGAGGGCCGCCATGTGGCGGGACTCACTGGGACCTGGAGGGTGTCGGCAGCCTCTCCCCGCATCATCAAAGGCGGGGACTTCCTAGGATCCCCACGGCGCAGACGCGCAGTCTGCCTGTCCTGTGCTCTGTGTGGTGCACGACCCCGCACCATGGGACGGGAGGCCACCCGGGGACCCAGGGCCGTCTGTGCTGCGGTCACCCGCACCTCCGCGCCGGCCACCACCTCACTTCCGTGCCCCCCCCCGTGCTATCTATGCGCAGGGGTTGGGACAGGCCTTGCCGGGCGGGGGTGGGGGAGGGCACCCCAGAGTCCAGGCTGACCTAGGACCCTGCTCTGCACCCAGATCTCCAGCGCCCCTGCAGACCCCCTGCAGGCTTTGCAGGGGCCTCTCCCCACAAGGACAGGCTGCTCAGGACTAGCCGCGCAGCCACACACATCGGGACCTGGCCATCCAGGTAGGATCCCAGGACTGGGTGGATGGTGGAGGACTGGGCGGTCTCCACCAACCATTCCTGCTGGAGAGAGACCGCCAGGCTCAGCACCCACGGACCGGCTCACCCATGGGGTGAACAGCACGGCTGCTCCGAGCAATGTGGTATGGCCTCACTCTCCTCTGTTTAAGATAATAAAGAAGCCAGGCACCCACTAGTAGTATACGCCTGCAATCCTAGCTACTTAGGAAGTCATGAGGATTGAGGTTCAAAGCCTGCCCAATCAAGAAAGCCCATGAGACTCTTATCTCCAACTAACCACCAAAGAAGCTGGACGTGGAGCTGGGCCTCAAGTGGAAAAGCACCAGCCTTGCGCAACACAGCTCCGAGCCAGCGTCCAGGTCCTGAATTCAAGGCCCAGGGTCAACAATAACAAAAACAACAACAATAACAACATTAACAACAATAACAATAGAGGCATTTGGGACTGCTGCTGTGGTTCAAGTGGTAGAGCACCAGCCTTGAGCACAGAGAGGCTCAGGGACAGCGTCCAGGTCCTGAGTTCAAGCCCCAGTATAGACACAGGAAAAAATAGAAAGAAGATCTAGATGAGTGAGTGAGGGTTTGGTGTGAGCAGCTGATGAACCCCAGAAACGGAGGAGGGTGGTGGCTGGGCACGGCACACTGGGCCCTGGTGAGGGAGGGCTCCAGGAAGGTTCTGGAAGTTTCTCCACCCAGGGATGTCAAGGCCAGCCTGGGGTTTTGAAGCCTCCGGCAGGGCAGCCCTGGCTTCCTGGGCGGTGTTGTTGGTGGGAAGGGCATTTTCCTCCTCATCTGCCACCTGCTGGGAAGCTCTGTGGTGGGGGCTGGACTGGCCCTGCACAATGCTCTCAGGAGAGCCACACACGCAGCGTAATCCCGGATAAACACAGCCAGGGCAGGGGCAACGCAGCAGGCGCTGCGGGAAACCCGACCATCAAGCAGCCCAGAGGAGCATCAAGCTGCTGAACGCAGCCCAGAGGGGCAGAGGTCTCCCCGGCCTCTCTGCCGCTGTGGTAGCTTCCCGAAGCGCTGTGGCCCCGAGGGCTCTGTGGGAGGGTGCGGGGAAGATCAGAATTCTCTTCAGAGCCCTCCCCCCATCTCTAATCTCCCAGAGCCAGGATTCCACAGAGCATCTGCCGGGAGCGTGGGAGAGGCCGGGCTGAACCGAGACCCTGTGGCTGCACTCAATGGGGCTGGCTAAGCTGGGTCTCCTGCCCCCCCCAACTGGATGTCTGAGGGAGGGGGGCAGGGAGGGAGGGAGAGCTGGGAAAGGCTGGTGTCTTCTCTTCCTGGACGCAGCGGGAAGGATCTGCATTGCGTTAGGCTAGGAGGAGGAGCAGCCCCACGGCGGTGCCCCGGTCAGCCGCTGCTGGTAAGAGCTGCTGGACGCTGGGCGGTGTGGCCCACACCTGGAACCCCATCTACTCAACAGACTGAGAGCTGAAGAGTGTGGTTTGAAGCCAGCCCAGACAGGAAAGTCTGTGAAATTCTAATCTCCAATTCACCAGCAAAATTCTCAAAGTAGTGCCGTGATTCAAATGGTAGAGCACCAGCCAAAAGCTAAGGGACAGTGCCCAGGTCCTGAATTCAAGCCCCACGAGGGAAACCAAAAAAAGAAGAAAAGAGTCGTGGGGAAATCATCCCGGCCTCTGGGGAGACAGGAGCAGCGGGGCTCGGGTCAGCCAGCCTCGGTCCTCGGGGGTCAGCTCCAGGCTGTGGTGCCAGAGATACCCCTGCGCCGCCGGCTCAGAGGCCTGAAGGGAGGGGTCTGGGACTGCAGCCGGGTGCTGAGCGCGGCAAATTCTGGAGCTCACGTCCCCAACCTCCGCAGAGCAGGGGGCAGAGCGTAACATTCTGCCACGTACCCAATTCAAAGCAGACACGCCGGAAGGTCGGATCCATGGGGGAGAGGTCGCATTCTCACTGTGACGTGTTGTCTTAATAACCCAGCCCCACACTGGCCTTCTTGCTTGCTTTCTGCTATGTCTTTCCGGAGGGGTTCTTGGCCATGAACAGCCGCAAAGGGCCTGGCCACTCGGATTTCCTCTGCGAGGCTTCCTGTCCCCCCCCAACTCCTCCCGTGAGTGTCCCCTCAGATGGAAGGCCCCTACCAACTCACTGAGTCTTCAGTTTAGTGGTCTAGACAGCAGAGCGATCCAGACGCCAGCCTTCAGCCGGGGGGCGGGGGGGTATCTGTTATTCTGCTGTGTGACCTTCCTCAGGTCACTTGACCTCTGTTTCCTCCTCTGTACCAATGGCCCAACACGGGCTCCCACAGCTTCTGCCATCTTTGGGGCAGTGCCCGGGATGGCGTTGTGAACAAAGCTTTCTCAGCAATTATCATCAACATCGCCACTGCAGTTATCACCAGTGCCAACGCCGCCAGTCACCGCCTGCCCCGCGCCCTCCTCTGCCCCGGCCCGTCTCTTCCACCCCTGCCTCCTAGCCGGCTGGCTGCCCAGGCAGGAACGCACGGGTTGGCCCTGCCATTAACGGCCAGCCCCACCAGGCACGAGGGACCCCTGACGCCCCCCCCCGCCCCTCCCGGGCCCCCGGTCCCCACCCAGCCCACGCCCACCGTCCTCTGAGCTGTGCACAACCCGAGAGCATGCGGAGACCCGCTGGGCGGTGGATGGTGAGGGAGTGAGCGAGTTAGTGAAGGAGTGAGTGAATGAGTGAATGATGGACGGGGGGCAGTGACGAGCGGGAGCCACGGCCAGCTTCCCCGCAGGCCCCGCCCCAGCCCTCTATGGTGCAGGCGAAGGACTCCGCCCGCGGGGAGCCTGACGCACACTGTGTGCTTCTGGGGGGGGCGTCCATCGCCCCTTGGGTGTCACTGGACATCGCGGCCCTGGGTGCAGGCGTGGCTCGGGGCCCAGGCCTCAGGCCGTCTCCGCCTGGCCCACCCCGGCCTGATGCTCTGAGTAGCAGACGCCGTCCTCCGGGTGAGGGCCGCGGGGTCCCCGGCTGGGCCCGCTCCTCCCGAGGACACGGGTGAATTTCGCATGCTAGCGGCCGTGTGCTCCATGCGCTGGGGGACCCCAGGCCGGCCGCATGCAGGACCCCACACAGTTCCAGGCCACAAACTCAGCAACACCAACGCGGGGCCCCGGTCTGTCTGGAAAGGAAGGACTCTGCCAACGGGGGAGGGAGGTGGGGGAGGGAGAGGAGGGGAGGGGAAGGAGGGACGCAGTATTTTCCACTGACGTCAGTCCCACTGCCCCTCCCCTGCCCCATGGCCCCCAGGGACGGGAGGACAGAGGACTTAAGCGACAAGCAGACGGGGAACACTGTCCCCAGGGCTCGGGCAGGTCCCGTGGGACCTCCTTTCCACAGTTAATGGCCTTGGGGTGAAGCCCGGTCAGGGTCGCTCTGCGGCTGGAGAAAAGCCATCTTTTATCGTGCAGGGGACCGAGATGACAGATGGACTCTTGACACCACACGGCCCGAGGAGGGGTGGCCCGCAGGGACCCGGTGTCCTGAGACGGGGAGCAGGGAGCCCCTGTTCCCAGGGCGCACTCAACTCTGGCCGGCTGGTGTCAGACGGTGCCGCTGCCCGGCCACCTCTCCCGAGAGGAGGCCACTGCTCGGCGGAAGCTCACAGTCCCTCTGCTACTAGATCCGGGACAGCCTAGACCCCCTCCATGTCTCCTATGGTGGCCAAGTGCCCGCGTGTCTGTGCTGCCCGCTGGTCAGGCCCAGCTCCATCCATCCAGCTAGCCTGCAGCTGGCTGGCCGTGGATGTGGCCTGGTGTAGGATCCACGGGCCCAAGTATGTCCTCCAAGCCCAAGGTCTCCTCCGCCCCCAGCCCAGAGGAGTACTAAGCACGCTGTCTCTCTCAGTGTCTCAGTCTCGGTCTCTGTCTCTGTCTCCTTCCAGCCCAGTTGGGCACTAAGGCTTCCCAGCCCCAGCCGGCTGCAGGGCACTGCGCTGGGCGGCTCTCTGGATCAGGCTCTTCCTAGCTCAGTCCTGCCCATGTCTGCACCCCGTTCACTTCCGGGGTCACCACTGTCCAGGGCAGCGGCTAAGAGCTCATCCTTTGCTTTGGCCTAAGACTGGCCTGGATTCTACACGCAAGCCCGGCTGTGCACGGGAAGCCGGCGCAGGCCCTGAGCGGGCGTGATTGTACCTCTGGGGTCGCGTTTCTTGGGTGCACAAGATCCACAATGGCTTTAGCTCCCCGCTCAGAGCAGGCCCAGCAGGCTGTCCCACAGGACTGAGGGCCCCGGAGGGACCAGACCAAGAGTGTTCGAGTTTTGCCCCTGCTCACTCCCAGACATGGCAGAGGGCTCGGGGGCGGCCGCGGGCTTCATGCGGCTCTGCTGCGCCGGGGACCCCCGCACCCCGCTCCTCCAGCCCCTGTGGGGCTGCCGGTGTCCCCAGCCCCATGGGGAAGTCTTCTGGCATGGTCCTCCCCCGACGGAGCATGTGCCGTGTGGCGTCCCGTCCCTCAGGGAGGGGGACCCTCCAACCCCAGGTTCCACTTGCTCCAGGAGCCGGGCCCACTGGCTGGGAGTGACTCAAATGCTTGCTCAGCGCCCTGAGCCCCACCCCAAGGCCCGGGGCAGAGCAGACCCCCTCCGCACGTCTCCGCAGGCACTGACCTGCCGGAGCTGGCGGCCCTCGGGGGGCCTGCACTGTGTGGAGAGGAGAAGGGCGGCACCTTGAGACTTTCCTTATGTGTTCTAAAGCTGGGGGACAAGGTCTGTGAGGGGAGATGGCCCCGACTGTCCATGTTGGGCTGGGACCAGGAACACAGCCAGTCCAGGGCCCAAGGGTGTGGCAGTCGGGGCTGGGAAAACCTGCTCCCGCATCCCTCCCTAACCCCTCCCTGTTAACAAGGCTCCTCCCTCTGCAAGGGGCATCTGGACGTATGAGCAGAGCCCAGTGCTGGCTGTGGGGGGACAGAGCCAGGGGGATGGAAAGACAGACACCACCTCTGGAAAGGACTAAGTGCCAAAGCCAGAAGAGAAGGGAGAGAATGCTAAAAGGAGGAGGGAAGGAAACCCTGGGGAAGAATGGATCTAGTTAACTCGGGAGGCTGAGAACTGAGGACCATCGTTTGAGGCTACCTCAGGCAGGAAAGACTGTGAGACTCTCATCTCTAATTAATCGCAGACAAAACACACACACACACACAGCTGGGCACCGGTGGCTCATGTCTGTAATCCTAGCTACTCAGGAGGCAGAGATCTGAGGATCACAGTTCAAACCCAGCCCGGGTAGGAAAGTCCCTGAGACTCTTATCTCCAATACACCACTAGAAAACTGAAAGTGGCGCTGTGGCTCACGTGGTAAAGCTGAAGAGCTGAGGGACAGTGCCCAGGCCCAGAGTTCAAGCCTCAAGACTGGTGAGAGAGGGAGGAGAAGAAAACACCCTGAAGGATGGGATCGGTGCAGAGCCCCATCTCCAAACCACAGCACAGCCTGCAGAAGACTCAGAACAGCGCCCCCCACACCCCCGCCACGACGTTTGAGATGGAGATGGACAGCTTCAGATACTGGGGGCTCAAGCTGCCCACGACGGGGGGCTGGGGCAGCTCTGCCCTAGGGAGCACGCGAGGCTTCGAGGAAGAGGGTAAAATCGCCGCCGCGCGGTGCACAGACCTGGGAGGGAACCTCGGGGCCGGAAGGGGCCTCGTCCTTCCCTCACCCTCTCAGGACGTCACAGGTGGAGTGCTGCAGCCCGCAGCCCCGGCGCCCGCGCAGCCCCGCCGTGCCAGGCACGCAGGGGGAAATGCATCAGACACCTCGAGAAGGAACCCACGGGCGTAGAACAATTCATGCCCGCGCAGTGGTAATAAATACGGCCATTAAACAATGACTCCGGCGCAATTAACTCGAGCACAAAAGCCGGACAATGAGAAAGGGATCACTTGGTGGCCATAATGTATAAATTGTGTGGAAGCGCATCCACTCTCCTCCGCTTGTCCTCCAGCTGCCCGTGCTGCCGGCCGGGGAATGTGACGGGGCAGCCGGCCGCGTTCTCCCAGAGAAGCCACAGCAGAGCCTCTTCCCTTCCTGCAGGAGCGGGTGCTGCCCTCCCTCCCTCCCTCCCTCCCGGCTGGGTGCTCAGTCGGCCTGCACCAGACTCTGCTCATCCCCCGGCTCTGCGGAGGGCTGGCCTGGCACTCCACAGGGAACCGTGTGATTAGGCTAATGACACGCGTGCCCTCAGCTCGGCTCGGTCACAGAGCAATTCGTTTCCCTTCGCAACCTCACAGGGTTCGAGCGCACAGCGCACAGGGTGAAGGTAGTCTTGGAGTTCCGCAGAAAGCGCCCCGGGCCTGGCTGGTGCCGGGAGGCATCACAGCCCTCAGGGCACCTCACCACCTGGGGGGGGGCGGGGGGGGGCGAAGGTCACCCGGACGCCTGCCTCTGTCCCTGTGCCTGTCATCACCCAGAGCGTCTCCATCTCAAGATGTCAGCCTTCCCTCCTGGGAGGAAGACGGCGCTGGGGGCCCCAGGGCCCTTCCCTGGCCTCGGCGTCTGCGGGGCCTCCGCTTCCGGCCTTCGCCCTCTACTGTCTGCTGGTTACCATTTTACATGAAGGGCCAAAGGGCAGTGCTGAGATCATGGCCGTTGCCGTTCACTGGTTCAAAGCCATCTCTGACCCTTATGGTGCTGTGTGACCTCGGGCAGTTGACTTACCCGCGCTGAGCTTCAGTTTCAACATGTGTAAGAAGGGAAATAACACCTTCATCTCCAAGTCCTTTCATGTGTTGGAATCAATGTCTGTAATTAGCTCCAAAAGTAGTATGTCTGATAGGTGGTCAGTAACCAGCCCAAGCCTATATTGACATTATCTTCCTCATTATCTCTACTTCGCAGACTATTTTGAAGCCACTAAAATGATGCTTGCAAAGCGATCCTAATGAGCAAGGGGATGATGAGAATTCAGAGTGGAAAAGCATCCCAACGGTAAGAGAAAAGAGAAGGAAGACCCCTGAGACGCAGGACCCCTCCCCACAGGGTGGCAAGTCCCAGGCCCCCCATTTTGGGGTTGTTTAGAGTGATCAAGCACTCCTGCAGGGCCAGGGAGGGCAGGGTTGGGGTGTGGAGGCCCAAGGGTGGCGGCAGGTGTGGCTGGGCATGGGAGGTGGGTCTGGAGCTCCCAGGGCACCACCAGAGAGGGCTGGGTGGGATCAGCACCTCGGACAGCACTAGGATGGTGGCCTGGGGTGCTGGCCCCAGGGGTGGGCGGCCTTGACCTAGGGCCCCTGGGAAGGTCATGCCTGTGTCATTCATTGGGTCTAGTCTGGGAGACTCAGGCCAGTGTGGGAGACACCACAAGGGCTGGCTCAAAACCCTCTGGGACCCCTGCCCTCCGCCGGCACCCTGCCCTCCGCCAGCACCCTGCCCTCCGCCGGCACCCTGCCCTCCGCCGGCACCCCTG